>NW_025767002.1:2482500-2815000 GCF_003918875.1 Haliotis rubra
AAATATAAAACTGTCTTCACGAACAAAAACCTTGCAGTTTTGTTCTCCAGTACATAGACAGTACATCACCCAAAATGTCTTCACGTGTACATCAGCATAATAATTCAGTGATATGCTTCACTGTAAGCACATTTTGTTTGTGGGTTTACCAACAGTTTGTTAATCATTATTGATGGGCTCAACTGTGTTGTGAGAAAGAAAAAGAAATGCAATCTTTAACAAACATCCCATGCCTCTATACAAACCTTCCAGAATATTACATTGTCAGTTCTTGACACCTAAGTGTAAAGTGAAGAAGCGTCTGGCAAGCAAGAAAGATAACAAAATGACCAAACCAACAATGTTTTTTTAGACACCAGGTGTTTGCTCACGGAAGGTATACCCTTCAGAATGCACCTGCCGTGTCAGGCTACTGTTCAGTTAGCTACCTTACAGTAGAAATCCGCTTCCATAAAACAAACTAATTAAAAATACTTCTCCGTTGATGAAGTTCTGAACCTGGTACTGATGATCCAATCAGAAGAATATCGTCTGTTCCTGTAAAGATATCCTATGGATGTGGAAGGGGTTCTGTAGCTTGTATTTAGTAGCCACTGATGAACAATGTGACCAGTTCGTTCTATTCTTTACATAATGCCGCGTTAACTTATTATCACTATAGAGCCGGTGGGGTAGCTTAGTGGTTCGCTCGTCACCCCGAAGACCCGGGGTTGATTCCCAACATGGGTACAATGTGTGAAATCCATTTCTGGTCTCCCCCGTCGTGCTAGAATATTACTAAAAGTGGCGTAAAAATATACTCAATCACTATAATCACTATAATTCACTTCCTATTTTGATTGACCTGTGTTGGGACGGCGAGTAGATGCAACATTAGCCTGTCCCCTGGCGTGGAACAGTGTGTGAAGTCAGTCGATGTGTGGCACCATGATGTGGTTCTTATATTAATCTTATATTCTTTCAATATTTACAACAGAAGGACGAGGAATGTTGTGAAGAATCATGTTAAATTGTCCCGGGAAAGCCTTCCTGGGCCTTCAGGCTGTCATTCCACTTTAAACGGCGGTGTGGTGGCCTAGTGGTTAAAGCGTTTGTTCGTCAAGCCGAAGACCCAGGTTCGATACCCCACATGTGTACAATGCGTGAAGCCCATATCTGGTGTTGCTGGAATATTGCTAAAAAAACTCACTCTTCCCACTTTCAGCTGATAAGTCCTGATACAGTGAGTGAATGGGTGAATTAAGTTTTACGCCGCTTTTAGTGGGTAGCCCAGTGGTTAAAGCGTTCGCTCGTCACGCTTAATACTCGGGTTCGATTCCTCACATGGGTACAATGTTTCAAGCCCATTTGTGATGAAGCCGTGATATTGCTGGAACATTGCTAAAAGCGGCGTAAAACTAAACTCACTCACTCACTGGTCGGTGGTGGTATATGGTAAAAGCAAAGAACCAAGGGTAAGTTCGCTGGTACACATCACGTTTTAGCTGGTAGATGAACATTTCATGCCTCGTATCCCAGTGCTTTACGTCGCTTTCAGTTGTATTCTGGCGATCTCAAAGCGAGAGACGCCAGAAGTGGGCTTCACACATTACAGAGTGCGGGAATTGAACCGAGGCCTTTGGAGTGACGAACGAACGCAGCTAACCAATAGGCTACCTACCGCCTGTGTTAAGCTGGAAGTGAGGTGAGGTGAAATTGGGTTTAACGTCTGCTGAGAGGATATTTCGCCTCATATGACGACGTGCATGCGTGTATGTGTACGTGCGGCTGCTTGTACTAGTCCAGACTTTAAGCTGGTTTTATAGTGCTAGCCCACTGAGATACCATGCCGCAGTGAAGCATGAATACCCCCACTCAGACACATTATACTGAGTCCGAGCCGACCAGTCCCTTGTTGTACCCATTAATGCCGAGCGTGGCAGGACCAACAAGTACCACCATATTTTAACGTCTTTTGGCATGACGAGGTCGGGGATCGAACCAATAGGCTTCCGCTCCTCCGCGGACGCTCTAACCACTACACACGGAGGCGGGCGTGTTAAGCTGGAGAAATAATGTACAGTAATATATGATATAGCAAGTTGATGTGGGATCTAAAAGTGACAGGTTTCGCCCGGGATTGAAAAAGTCGAAACTGGAGTACCATGCATGGTGCATGTAAGTCGTAAACCAGCTTTATCTACTCCGGTGACAGCACGCATTAGACCAGAGGGTTTATAACATTATCTTGACACGATCTCAGTCTGCTTGCATACAACTTACAATTCGGCCATCTGTGACTTGTCTGAAATCAGCTGTTATTGAGTAGATGTAATCCACAAGAAGTATAAAGGTACATGAAAATAGAAACTGTTTAACTGTTTTCTTCGTGTACATTGTAGTGACTTGGATTGAGAAATCGGAGAGATTACGCCAGGAGGATGAACCATGTGTTCCTCGTAATGTAACAGAGGTGGATTATTGTATTGACCTTGAAGAAGAATCAGGCAAACATGCACATGTTTCTGAGCACCTGATACACTGAAAAAGTCACTCTGGCTGAAATTGTTACTGCAGTCATTGCACAGGCAAGGTGGTCACGACATTGTACTGATTGACACACATAAACTCACACACTGTTCCTGTTACACAGGTAGATGTGCCCACACAATGTAACCTTTACACAGGCACCATGTATATAGATACAGAGTTACAGGCACCCATTCACTATACCTGTCACCCAGACACACCACATGCTGAAACCTTCATACTTTACCCTCACACTTCTACCATCTTTACACAATAAGTGTCCAGCATACATCTATATAACACTCACTCACTCACACACCAACTACTCAAATATGGTATATTCAAATTTTACACACACACACACACACACACACACACACACACACACATTCATTTCTCCTCACTAAAGTATTCAAGAATCACACATAGCTCCTTAACGTCACCCACATTCTCAAGCAATCGCCATATCTTACAATCAACTATACATCACGAGGGATCCTGCAATCGGGACTCTCTTCAAAATATTGTATACTTCGGACAGCGATCAACGAACAGCTCAGCTACAAGCACCACCGTTCCACAAGCTTCTAATCTTCTTCAAAAACACCTCCTATGAATATTATGATATCGTGATGTAATATAGGACTTAAAAAACACAATAACATTGTGATCGTAGTCACAGTTCAACACCCACGCAGATTAACAAGCCCTCCTTGGATTGGTCTTGCCTGAAAAAATGCATTCCCGCAGTTAGGAATATTGACTCAATCCTAAAACAGCCATTTATAGGAGATGACTCCAGTTACTGGCTCCTATGAACATGTGATGCCTCTTACCAACGTTGTATTTATGGAGATTGTAGTCGATATTTCCCAGTGACTGATCAAAATAACAATCAATATGGTGATCAGTTCTGTGTATGTCTAAACACCGTTTGACCTTACATAGACAAGTATTGCGCCTTCACAGTTCAGGGGGATATTATATTTTCGATTGCTTCCTGGAATTGGATTACATTAGGAATTCATGATAAGGGAAGGATCCTAAATTCCTTGTGAACATTTACACGATCCCCCAGTTCCTGATAACATGTACATGGGGTCATAAAATGTACAATATAGATTCAACATAAACAGTGTGCAATCTGACGTGAATATGTTGATTTACACAGTATCCATAGCTGTCATAAATGAAAAGTAATGTTGATGTCAATTATTTTAAGAAACAGTTACAGCTTTAAAGTCTGTGTTATCATGAACAAATAAAAGATAAAAATATGACAACAGATCCTTAATACTGCATAAATGCATTGAAAAAGTAAACAAATGCATGACAGCACGATTTAAGCATTACTGTTTGTTTCTGGCTATTTTTATCATTGATAGAATTAACATATGATGAATAATATAACGATGAATCTGTGGACTGAACTAAAATGCCTGCATTGTTAAATTATCTGTAGAATATCTCAAATTTGGAGGTAAATTAACACAGTCACTACGTTATGTGTTATTGGTAATTCAGTGTCTTTCAGACATTTTGCATTTGTTTCGTATTTCATATCTTATCGACAGAGAATCATTCATGGCGTCAACATATATCAGAGCCTTTCCTGTTTCCAGTCTAAGGCGTCACCCTTCCTATTATTTCGAACTGTGTGCAACTAAATACATTACTTTGTTAATCCAGCTAAACAATAAAATCTATCAATCAAGGAATGACCAGAGGATTGTAGTAGAGAATGTCTACGGCGAAACAAACATTACCCCAGAAGACGACCTGCGTATAACTCGGCACAGTTAACACAAATCAGGCATGTCACGGGTGTATTGATAACCTCGTTCCAGTTTGCTTATACAAAGAGTGAGCGAGTTTCGTGGAACATTTTAATACACCTGCGTTGAATAGTACTTCCGTTATTTCACGGCGGATCATCTTGAAGTCGGAAGAGTGTGAGGCTGATCTCAGACGTTTTTCACTCACGTCAAACTGATAACCTGGTGCAGGCAAATGTAGAAAAACGGAGCAGCATCGAGTCCCGGATTCGAACCAATGATAGCAAATTTCCGGGACGCCTGTGAGACGCTTAAGGAACGCATTAGGTAACTTGGTCACCCGTTCCTCCTCAAATAAATAGCATTTCATGAGTGTTTGTGGTGCAGCTAATCTCCGATATAACGTGCCCAAATGCCAGTCATCAACAACGCTTAATGAATCCGTATTAGGCATATCAGAAACATGTCGAATTAAACGTTAGAAGAATTGTGCTTCGCGACGAAAACGCGTCATGCTACACCGTCCGTCGACATGCGTCTGACCAACAGCAAAATTCAATGTTTGAATCGATATAGTCTTTGATCAGAAAATATGAAGTGAAATGTTTGTGGTTAATTCATACACGAGGAAAGATAAAAGTCATCGTGTACATATCTCGCATCATACATCCCAATTTGAATGTATGCATTTTGAGACTTGTGTGTTCTGTAAAATCTCATCGAGGTCAGCAGCGACCAAGGGATGTCAGGTTAAGTCGTTATGGCTATACAGCCCAGACTGTAATGGCTTTGGGATCAACCATAGATTCACTACTAATGATATAGATTTGATCAAACTAAAGTTCACGTTGGACATTGACACAAATCTCAAGTTTCTATTTGCGTTCGACACAAACCACATGTGGAAGATGCCTTGGTTGCCCTCTGTTTCTATCACATTAAACACAACACTGAAATGGAGCCGAATAGGTCCCGCCAGTATGTATCCGACACTGACGATGTGGTTTGTTGACACAGGTGACGATTCGCGGAGTAAGACAATACAACAATATCCCTTCCAGGATTACACAATTGTACAAGTGCTCTGTCAACATGATTACCTTTTGTGTCACCCGTGAAGATCCGGGTTAGAATTGATCTTCATCAACTCATGCGTGTCGAAAGAAGCTCGCTGACTTGGTTGATGATGTATATCATCTTATCCCAAATGCGTAGAACGAAGCCAGTTATATCATTCACTGGAGTGTCTGGTCCAGACGATTATTTATAGACCGCAGTCATATTGAAGAAACAATGCTGACTGTAACGTAACAACCACAAAAACACTTAGAATCTTTAAAGCTCCTTCATTTTTCAGTATGTCAGCAACTTCCCTTCTCTCAACCTCTCAACCTTTGCCATAGCATCATTTGAAATTCATCTGATGTTCTTGTTTTCAACTAGGGAAAACAAGCACCTGCGATCAAAGAATGAAGTTATTTCTGCGACTGCCTTTGAGCTAAACATCAAATCAAAACATGAGACTCCATTCCACACAAGCCAGAATTTCTTATAGTATTTTTTTCTGAAAGAATAGTGTATTGTCCATTGATTGAACACATATGAAATCAAATAAGAAATAGCTTCGCCTGTCTAGTTTTCTTGCCTTATGTTATTTGTAATGTTTGTATCATTTCATAAAAATGTTTTTGTGAAATGTTTGCTGAATTTGTTTCAGTTTAGTGCTGTGTAAAGTAAGTGTTGATATAATGATGTAAAGAAATAAGGCTTAAGGGTTGATGAATTTTACATAATTGAGCATCATTCTCGTCATCACACCATGATACTCGCGAGGCCCCCTGTTCAAGCGGGATTCTCGGCAAAATGCATATACTTTGGACAGCAACAGAACATTGATACTTCATGATTTCACTGTAATTTAAAGCACAAAACTCTTTTCTGAGTCATAAGAATGTACGAATTCTATTACACCATAAGCACATGGTTACGAATCCCTATCAAATAGTGGCGACACCAGGTGTTCGCGAACAAGTGTACATACCAATCCACAACAGCAACACCCGTCACAAAGGAAGTCAACTTTCCACCTTAAACATGTGAACGTATGGTTCAAGTTAAAAAGGACGTCATTTTGACACTGATGCTTCAAATTTGGAAATGCCGTCCACATTTTTTAACGCTTTAATGAGGCCAAGAATACTGTAATCTTGATCAAACAACTTTTGACCAAGTTGATGACGCTCTTTTAGGTTTTCTTAGAACATTCTCAACTGTACTTCAAACGTTGTAAAAAGAAGACACTGACTATTGGAAAGATGGTGTCATCTCTCTTCTGATATCGTCTTGTGAAGACGTTTCAGTCTCTCTGAATGTTTTTATTAAAACATAAACCACAGATTTTGATTTGACAACGAGAGTAAACCCCCACAATTAAAGCAGTTATATTTGGTTAACGAGTACCGCTGATTTGTGTCTCTATTTTCTGACAGACACATGCTCGAATGTAGTTTTAATATGGATTCCTGATTCTGCTGGCCTACTAGACTGAGCCAAGACGAGTACCATTTGAATATCATTCAAGACACTTCGTGAGCACCCTGTGTCGTCATCTAGTTTCAGTAATCGATTCATGCAATTTTCAAAAGGTGTTTGTCTATTACGCCCCGTGGAACCTGTTTCAGGGATAATAGAGACTGGTTAGTCTCTGTCACGTGTCTGAACGGCTACAGAAGGCACATACGGCATACATATACATGCACTCAGGTAGACTGTTAGTGTCGGACGTCCAGTGTGTTGCGTAAACCAGAATCGTGGTGAGAAAACCCACATGCCCTGTCTGCCACCACATCTGTTCTTGGTCACGGAAAGCATTGTCTCGACACTGATACGTAAACCTGAGTTCCAAACGAGAGTGTTTCCACCAAAGATCTTCCTGTAGGTTTTTTTTTTGTGAACAAGAAAAATGGTTGTTTATTGTTTATTGTGTAACGTCGCACCCAGCAATATTCCATCTATATGGCAGCGGTCTGTAAATAATCAAGTCTGATCAACATGATTTTAAGACGTTAGTGGTATTGCTGTTCAGCCACACAGGATTATCATCCGCCAATAGGCTTCGAGTACTCATATTGCCATAACGTTTGGCTGAGAGCGAGAGTGACAACCCATCAAGCTGACCATCACATGGGCATTCTCCATCTGCGCAACCGGATGCTCACAGTGACGCCATCGGCATCAACAGCATTTCAGCGTGTCATCTGCCCATCAACATTGACTGAATAGTCTATGTTGGAACGAGAGGCGCTGGCAACATGGCAACTGGGTATAATATCTGGAGTGTTTTGGCACCATGTATATTTACCTTACCTTTGTGAAAAAATGATCCCAAACCACCAAGTGCGACAAAAATATATTTCAGTGCGTCCACTACAAGATCCCCGGCATTCATGTAAAAAATATAAGTATTATATCAAATTTCACTGGATTAATCGATGCATTAAACCAGTCAGACACACTTAATGTCATGATCGAATACATATGCATATGAATACACAATGCCATTTAGAAAGTAGTCAAAAGTACCATATGTTCCAGTGAAAGCGCAGTGGCTGAGTGGGTTAGGCGTTTGACTTTGTGTGCTGGCGATTAGGTACCTGACTCTGAGGGTGTGGGTTCGAATCCCATCCTCGGATGGGACCCAACCCAACAAAAGTACTAGAATCTGTACTTTAACAAGAAAGTGTTATCCTGTATATATAGCATATGTTATATGCAGATGGAGTAACACGGAAATACCTACACTAAAGCACCATGCATCGATGTAATAGTGTTTGTTTCCTCAGAATGCTATTGCCTAACGTCCTGGACCTAGATTTTTGAAGCTTTAGAGCTAAGATAGTCGTAAGTGCCATACATTAACATGAACTTACGGCTATCTTAGCTCTAAGAGAGCTTCGAAAATCTAGACCTTGAAGGCGTTTAGACAGGTGCTTCTCGATGCATGCGCGGTTCTGTAGACAGACTTGGCTCCAACATATTGGTACAATGGCATATCAGTTGTTCCATTCAGTCATTGTATACGAGCGCGTTCAATCAAACGGACCCCGAATGTGTTGTAAAATATGCCTTAACTTTGCTTTTAGTAATATTCTAGCGATATCAAGGCGGGAGATACCAAAAGTGGGCTTCACACAGTGTACCCATGTAGGGAATCGAACCAGGCGCTTGCAGTGACGAGGTAACTAACCACTAGGCTACGCACAGCCCGTCTCAAGTTTAGGACATAATGTAGAGTAATATAAAATATAGCGAGTTGATGTAGAATCTAAAAGTGACAGGTTTCGCCCGGGATTGAGAAAGTCGAAACTGGAGTACCATGCATGGTGCATGTAAATCGGAAACCAGCTTTATCTACTCACTCCGATGACAGCAAGCATTAGGCCAGCGGGTTTATAGCATTATCTTGACACGATCTCAGTCCGCTTGCATATACAACTTACAATTCGGCCATCTGTGACTTGTCTGAAATCAGCTGTTATTGAGTAGATGTAATCCACAAGAAGTATAAATGTACATGAAAATAGAAACTGTTTAACTGTTTTCTTCGTGAACATTGTGTAGTGCCTTGGATTTAGAAATCGGAGAGATTACGCCAGGAGAATGAACGATGTGATGCTCGTAATGTAACAGAGGTGGATTCTTGTTTTGACCTTGAAGAAGAATCAGGCAAACAAGCACATGTTTCTGAGCACCTGATACAGTGAAAAAGTCACTCTGGCTGAAATTGTTACTGCAGTCATTACACAGGCAAGGTGGTCACGACATTGTACTGATCATGATTGGCACACATAAAGCTCGCACACTGTGAGTGTCACTTATGCACCCTACATACTGTAATTGTCACGCATAAACCACACACACTGTGTCTGTCAACCACATACTGTCGCTGCAACTCTTACACACGAGCCCCACAGTCTGCAACCGCCATCCACGCACCCCCTGCATCGTACTGTCACACAAGAACTCCACACACTCCAATAGTCATCGACTGGTGAAGATCCGGGTTAGAATGGATCTTCAGTAACCCATGCTTGTCGTAAGAGGCTACTAACGGGATCGGGCGGTCAGGCTCGCAGACTTGGTTGACATGTCATCGCACAAATGCATCCCTATTGCGCAGATCGATGCTCATGTTTCTGATCACTGGATAGTCTGGTCCAAACTCGATTATTTACAGAACGTGGCCATATAGTTGAAATATCGCTGAGTACGGCGTAACACTAAACTCATTCACTCCCAATAGTCATCCTTGCACCCCACATGCAGTAACTGTCACACAAGGCCTTCACACACTACAACCGTCACAGGGGTCTCTAGTTACTTGGGCAGTTACACATTGTTCCTGTTACACAAGGACTCCACACACTACAACTGTCACAATGGTCTCTAGTTACTTGGGCAGTTACACACTGTTCCTGTCACAATAGGACTCCACACACTACAACCGTCACAAGTGTCACGGGTCTCTAGCTACTTGAGCAGTTACACACTGTTCCTGTCACACAAGGACCCCACACACTACAACCGTCACAGGGGTCTCTTGTTACTTGGGCAGTTACACACTGTTCCTGTTACACAAGGACCATACACACTACAACCGTCACAAGGGTCTCTAGTTACTTGGGCAGTTACACACTGTTCCTGTCACACAAGGCTTTCACACACTACAACCGTCACACACTGTTCCTGTTACACAGGTAGATGTGCCCACACAATGTAACCTTTACACAGGCACCATGTATACAGATACAGAGGTACAGGCACCCATTCACTATACCTCTCACCCAGACACTCCACATGCTGAAACCTTCATACTTTACCCTCACACTTCACCATCTTACACTGCACACAATAAGTGTCCAGCATGCATCCTATAACACTCACTCACACACCAACTACTCAAATATGGTATATTCAAAGTTTACACACACACACACACACACACACACACACACACACACACACACACATTTATTTCTCCTCACTAAAGTATTCAAGAATCACACATAGCTCTTTAACGTCACCCACATTCTCAAGCAATCGCCATATCTTACAATCAACTATACATCACGAGGGATCCTGTTCAATCGGGACTCTCTTCAAAATATTGTATACTTCGGACAGCGATCAACGAACAGCTCAGCTACAAGCACCGCCGTTCCACAAGCTTCTAATCTTCTCTAAAAACACCTCCTATGAATATTATGATATCGTGATGTAATATAGGACTTAAAAAACACAATAACATTGTGATCGTAGTCACAGTTCAACACCCACGCAGATTAACAAGCCCTCCTTGGATTGGTCTTGCCTGAAAAAATGCATTCCCTAAGTTAGGAATATTGACTCAATCCTAAAACAGCCATTTATAGGAGATGACTCCAGTTACTGGCTCCTATGAACATGTGATGCCTCTTACCAACGTTGTATTTATGGAGATTGTAGGCGATATTTCCCAGTGACTGATCAAAATAACAATCAATATGGTGATCAGTTCTGTGTATGTCTAAACACCGTTTCCCGTTACAAAGACAGGTATTGCGCCTTCACAGTTCAAGGGGATATTATATTTTCGATTGCTTCCTGGAATTGGATTACATTAGGAATTCATGATAAGGGAAGGATCCCAAATTCCTTGTGAACATTTACACGATCCCCCATTTCCTGATAACATGTACGTGGAAGCATAAAATGTACAATATATTCAACCTAAACACAGTGTGCAAATTTGAAATGAATATGCTAATTTATGCAGTATTCATAGCTGTTTTTAACATGTCATAAATGAAAAGTAAAGTTGATGTCAATTATTTTAAGAAACAGTTACAGCTTTAAAGTCTATCATAAACAAATAAACAGATAAGGATATGAAAACAGATCCTTAATACTGCATAAATGCATTGAAAAAGTTAACAAATGCAGGACAGCACGACTTAAGCATTACTGTTTGTTTTTGGCTATTTTTATCATTGATAGAATTAACATATGATGAAAAATATAACGATTAGTCTGTGGACTGAACTAAGACGCCTGCATTGTTGATTTACCTGTAGAATATCTCAAATTTGGGGGAAAATTAAAACAGTCACTACGTTATGTGCTATTGGTAATTCAGGATGTTTCAGACATTTTGCATTTGTTTCGTATTTCGTATCTTATCGACAGAGAATCATTCATGGCGTCAAAATATATCAGAGCCTTTCCTGGTTCCAGTCTAAGACGTCACCTTTCCTAGGATTTCGAACTATATGCAACTAAATACATTACTTTGTTAACGCAGCTAAACAATAAAATCTATCAATCAAGGAATAACCAGAGGAATGTATTAGAGAATGTCTACGGCGAAACAAAAATTACCCCAGAAGACGACCTGCGTATAACTCGGCACAGTTAACACAAATCAGGCGTGTCACGGGTGTATTGATAACCTCGTTGCAGTTTGCTTATACAAAGAGTGAGCGAGTTTCGTGGAGGATTTTAATAAACCTGCGTTGAACAGTACTTCCGTTATTTCACGGCGGATCATCTTGAAGTCGGAAGAGTGTGAGGCTGATCTCAGACGTTTTTCACTCACGTCAAACTGATAACCTGGTGCAGGCAAATGTAGAAAACGGAGTAGCATCGAGTCCGGGATTCGAACCAATGATAGCAGATTTCCGGGACGCCTGTGAGACGCTTAAGGAACGCGTTAGGTAACTTGGTCACCCGTTCCTCTTCAAATAAATAGCATTTCATGAGTGTTTGTGGTGCAGCTAATCTCCGATATAACGTACCCAAATGCCAATCATCAACAACGCTTAATGAATCCGTATTAGGCATATCAAAAACATGTCGAATTAAACGTTAGAAGAATTGTGCTTCGCGACGAAAACGCGTCATGCTACACCGTCCGTCGACATGCATCTGACCAACAGCAAAATTCAATGTTGGAATCGATATAGTCTTTGATCCGTAAATTTAATGTGACATGTTTGTGGTTAATTCATACACGAGGAAAGATAAAAGTCATCGTGTACATATCTCGCATCATACATCCCAATTTGAATGTATGCATTTTGAGACTTGTGTGTTCTGTAAAATCTCATCGAGGTCAGCAGCGACCAAGGGATGTCAGGTTAAGTCGTTATGGCTATACAGCCCAGACTGTAATGGCTTTGGCATCAACCATAGATTCACTACTAATGATATAGATTTGATCAAACTAAAGTTCACGTTGGACATTGACACAAATCTCAAGTTTCTATTTGCGTTCGACACAAACCACATGTGGAAGATGCCTTGGTTGCCCTCTGTTTCTATCACATTAAACACAACACTGAAATGTTACACTGACGATGTGGTTTGTTGACACCGGTGACGATTCGTGGAGTGAGACAATACGACAATATCCCTTCCAGGATTCCACAGTTGTACATGTGCTCTGTCAACATGATTACCTTTTGTGTCACCCGTGAAGATCCGGGTTAGAATTGATCTTCATCAACTCATGCGTGTCGAAAGAAGCTCGCTGACTTGGTTGATGATGTATATCATCTTATCCCAATTGCGTAGATCGAAGCCAGTTATATCATTCACTGGATTGTCTGGTCCAGACGATTATTTATAGACCGCAGTCATATTGCAGAAACAATGCTGACTGTAACGTTAAACAACCACAAAAACACTTAGAATCTTTAACGCTCCTTCATTTTTCAGTACGTCAGCAAATTCCCTTTTCTCAACCTCTCAACCTTTACTATTTTATCATTTGAAATTCATCTGATGTTCTTGTTTTCAACTAGGGAAAACAAGCACCTGCGATCAAAGAATAAGGTTATTTCTGCGACTGCCTTTGAGCTAAAAATCAAATCAAAACATGAGACCCCATTCCACACAAGCCAGAATTTCATATTTCTAATTCTGAAAGAATGCAATCTATTGTCCATTGATTGAACACATATGAAATCAAATAAGAAATAGCTTCGTCTGTCTAGTTTTCTTGCCTTATGTTATTTGTGATGTTTGTATCATTTCATAAAAATGTTTTTGTGAAATGTTTGCTAAATTTGTTTCAGTGTAGTGTTGTGTAAAGTAAGTGTTGATATAATGATGTAAAGAAATAAGACTTAAGGGTTGATGAATTTTATATGATTGAGCATCATTCTCGTCATCACACCATGATACTCGCGAGGCCTCCTGTTCAATCGGGATTCTCGGCAAAATGCATTATACTTTGGACAGCAACAGAACATTGATACTTCATGAATTCACTGTAATTTAAAGCACAAAACTCTTTTCTTAGTCATAAGAATGTACGAATTCTATTACACCATAAGCACATGGTTACGAATCACTATCAAATAGTGACGACACCAGGTGTTCGCGAACAAGTGTACATACCAATCCACAACAGCAACACCCGTCACAAAGGAAGTCAACTTTCTACTTAAAAACACGTGAACGTATGGTACAAGTAAAAAAGGACGTCATTTTGACACTATTGCTTCAAATTTGAAATGCCGTCCATATTTTTAAATCTTTAATGAGGCCAAGAATACTGTAATCTTGATCAAACAACTTTTGACCAAGTTGTATGAGGCTCTTTTATGTTTTCTTAGAACATTCTCAACTGTACTTCAAACGTTGTAAAAAGAAGACACCGGCTGTTGGAAAGCTGGAGTCATCTCTCTTGTGATATCGTCTTGTGAAGACGTTTTAGTCTTTCTGAATTTTTTATTAAAACATTAACCACAGATTTTGATTTGACAACGAGAATAAACCCCCACAATTAAAGCAGTTATATTGGTTAACGAGTACCGCTGATTTGTGTCTCTATTCTCTGACAGACACTTGCTCGAATGTAGTTTTAATATGATTTCCTGATTCTGCTGGCCTACTAGACTGAGCCAAGACGAGTACCAACTAAATATCATTCAAGACACTTCGTGAGCACCCTGTGTCGTCATCTAGTTTCAGTAATCGATTCATGCAATTTTCAAAAGCTGTTTGTCTTTTACGCCATGTGGAATCTGTTTCAGGGATAATAGAGACTGGTTAGTCTCTGTCGTTGACGTGTGTTATTTACGCATGTCTGAACGGCTACAGAAGGCACATACGACATACATATACATGCACTCAGGTGGACTGTTAATGTTGGACGTCCAGTGTGTTACATAAACCAGAATCGTGGTGAGAAAACCCACATGCCCTGTCTGCCACCACATCTGTTCTTGGTCACGGAAAGCATTGTCTCGACACTGATACGTAAACCTGAGTTCCAAACGAGAGTGTTTCCACCAAAGATCTGCCTGTAGGGTTTTTTGTGAACAAGAAAAATGGTTGTTTATTGTTTGTTGTGTAACGCCGCACCAAGCAATATTCCAGCTATATGGCAGCGGTCTGTACATGATCAAGTCTGGACTGGACAATCCAGTGATCAACAGCATGAGCATCGATCTACGCAGTTGGGAAACGATGACATGTGTCAACCAAGTCAGCGAGCCTGACCACCCGATCCCATTAGTCGCCTCTTACGACAAACATGGGTTACTAAAGTTTTCATGATCACGGGTCCCTAATGGTATATGTAAGACCTAAACTTCAATATAAATACATTGAACACAAACACACTCCAATATCATCCCCAGGGAGCAGGTGACAAGAGT
Organism: Haliotis rubra; assembly: GCF_003918875.1. Lineage (NCBI taxonomy): Eukaryota > Metazoa > Mollusca > Gastropoda > Lepetellida > Haliotidae > Haliotis > Haliotis rubra. Next base: position 2,497,487 of record NW_025767002.1, read on the forward strand.
CAATTATCATGTACTTAAGGAACTTGATACTATCGGTCAAACCCATACTTTACCCTACTTCTTTGTTGTCTCCCCACCAAGACGGAACCAACTACTGTGGAATGACACAGCATCTTAATTAACATGATTTTAAGACGTCCTACTAACCACATCACAGGATATAAACATACTCTCTAGATTCTGCTTCCAGTGTCCAACAAACGAGTGGATTACATTACAGTAAGCAGTCGTTCAACAAATCTCGAAAGGTCGCGTTCTAATTGGAATCAAGCATGATCACCAATGTCGTACATTTATCTGAAGAGATGGACATTTGCACTTGGCAGCTGTTGCCAGGATTCATTAGACATATCATACGTTACTGGTATAGCTCAGGTTTATCGTCGGGTTTTCTTTTAAATGTTACCTACAGCTGTGCTGTCGGTGTTTCATCAAAGACTATGGGTACATGTGTACTCAGTATGGATTTTGCTTAAAGGACATCAACGGTTTTCCGGTATTGGAATAGGCTTTCACTGATCCTTTGTTCACTGAATCATGTAAAAGCGACGTTGTGCAGGTTCACTGGATATTGTAACGATATGATTATTTTTTATCATCATCGTCGTCGTTGATGTTGTTGTTAATACTATTATATTCAGCCATGTTTCTGATTTAAGGTTTAACTACCCCACCTCGAAGATCCGTGAAGATCAGGGTTAGAATTGGTCTTCAGCAACCCATGTTTGTCGTAAGAGGCGACTGACGGGATCGGATCATGCCTGATGACTTGGTTGACCCAGGTCATCGTATCTCAGTCGCGTACATCGATGCTCATACTGTCAGTGCTATATCAAAGAGTGTGTCTACATACGCACTGAGTATGGATTTTGCTTAAAGGACATCAACGGTTTCCCGGTATTGGAATAGGCTTTCACTGATCCTTTGTTCACTGAATCATGTAAAAGCGACTTTGTGCAAGTTCACTGGATATTGTTACGATATAATTGTTTTTTATCATTATCGTCGTCGTTGATGTTGTTGTTGGTGGTGTTAATACTATTATTTTCAGCCATGTTTCTGATTTAAGGTTTAAATACCCTACCTCAAATTTCCACCCCCATACCAACCCGTCAAGATCCGGGTTAGAATTAAGCAACCCACTTGTAAGAGGCGACTAACGGGATCGGGCAGTCATGCTTGATGACTTGGTTGACCCCGGTCATCGTATCCCAATTGAGAAGATCGATGCTCATGCTGTTGATCACTTAATTGTCTAGATACTGAAACACAGGCGCCCATTGACTCTACCTGTCACATAGACACTCCACATGCTGAAACTTTCAAATTTTACACTCACACTGTCACCACATTTAACCGTCCAGCATGCATCCTATGCACACTCACTCACACACCAAATACTCAAACTTGATATATTCAAAGGGTACACACAAACTCACACATTCATTTCTCCTCACAAATGTATTCGGGGATCACACATGGCCCTTTAACTTCACACACATTCTGAAGCCATCGTGACATCTTACAATCAACTATTCATGCAGCCATCAACGAACAGCTCAACTGCAAGCACCGCCGTTCCACAAGCTTCTAATCTTCTTTATAAAACATCTCCCATGAATATTATGATATTGTGATGTAATATAGTACTTAAAAAGCACGATCAGATTGTGATCGTAGTCACCGTTCAACACCCACGCAGATTAACATGCCCTCCTTTGATTAGTCTTGCCTAAAAAAACATGCAATCCCGCCGTTATGAATATTGACTCAATCCTAAAACAGCCATTTATAGGAGATGACTCCAGTTACTGGCTCCTATGAACATGTGATGCCTCTTACCAACGCTGTATTTATGGAGACTGTAGGCGATATTTCCCAGTGACTGATCAAAATAACAATCAATATGGTGATCAGTTCTGTGTATGTCTAAACACCGTTTGCCCTTACATAGACAAGTATTGCGCCTTCACACTTCACTGGGATATTATATTTTCGATTGCTTCCTGGAATTGGATTACATTAGGAATTCATGATAAGGGAAGGATCCCAAATTCCTTGTGCACATTTACACGATCCCCCATTTCCTGATAACATGTACGTGGGGTCATAAAAATTACAATATAGATTCAACATAAATACAGTTTGCAATTTGACGTGAATATGCTGATTTACACAGTATCCATAGCTGTCATAAATGCAAAGTAATGTTGATGTCAATTATTTTAAGAAACAGTTACAGCTTTAAAGTCTATGTTATCATGAACAAATAAAAAGATAAAGATATGAAAACAAATCCTTAATACTGCATAAATGCATAGAAAAAGTAAACAAATGCATGACAGCACGACTTAAGCATTACTGTTTGTTTTTTGGCTATTTTTATCATTGATAGAATTAACATATGATGAATAATATAACGATTCGTACTTCGTATCTTATCGACTGAGAATCATTCATGGCGTCAACATATATCAGAGCCTTTCCTGGTTCAAGTCTAAGACGTCACCTTTCCTAGGATTTCGAACTGTATGCAGCTAAATACATCACTTTGTTAATGCAGCTAAACAATAAAATCTATCAATCCAGGAATAACCAGAGGAATGTATTAGAAAATGTCTACGGCGAAACAAAACTTACCCAAGAAGACTACCTGCGTATAACTCGGCACAGTTAACACAAATCAGGCGTGTCACGGGTTTAGTGATAACCTCGTTGCAGTGTACTTATGCAAAAAGTTAGTGAGTTTCGTGGAGGGTTTTAATAAACCTGCGTTGAATAGTACTTCCGTTATTTCACGGCGGATCATCTTGAGGTCGGAAAAGAGTGACGTTTTTTACTCACGTCAAACTGATAACCTGGTGCAGGCAAATGTAGAAAAACGGAGCAGCATCGAGTCCGGGATTCGAACCAATGATAGCAGATTTCCGGGACGCCTGTGAGACGCTTAAGGAACGCGTTAGGTAACTTGGTCACCCGTTCCTCTTCAAATAAACAGCATTTCATGAGTGTTTGTGGTGCAGCTAATCTCCGATATAACGTACCCAAATGCCAGCCATCAACAACGCTTAATGAATCCGTATTAGGCATATCAAAAACATGTCGAATTAAACGTTAGAAGAATTGTGCCTTGCTACCAAAACACGTCATGCTACACCGTCCGTCGACATGCATCTGGCCAACAGCAAATTTCCCTTTGTTTCTATCACTTTAAACACTACACTGAAATCGTCGCCTGAAAACCAGAGTGTTCTAAGTCCACTATTGACAAAATTGGAGTTAGTATGCTCAGGGTAGGTTTTAGAGCATAATTTATTACTCTAACAACTTTTTACAGTGCTATCTAGCTTTGAAACACAAACTTTGTTCTATCTCCATGAAAAATCACATGTTGTTAATTTTCGAGTGTTCTAAGTTGTCAACTGACCAATGAGCAAGCACAATTTGATCACGTGACATTGAGATTTACTAATTTTGAAGTGATTGTCATCATGGAAATGGAACATTTTAACTCTGTTCTTATTTCTGCTTATTTAATTAAATATAGTCCTTAAGAAAGTAAACAGGTTTAAACGACAAAAATACAACCTGGTAATAAAGAAATAACAATCAAATATCGATATAATAATAAAGCTGAGTTTAAGCTGTGTTTTTTTACACTTAGAACACTTTGCTTTTGAGAAATATTACGATTTACTTTGGTCAAGTGTTCTATCTCCAATCATTTTTCGTGAGTTTCTTATTTTTTTCAATAGTTTGAGCATATAATTTGAAATTTTCTGATACTGTTTAACATGTCACATGCATGTGCAAAATTTGAAAGAATTCCATTGAAAAGTTTAGAAGATATTGTTATCCTAAACTTCAAGATAGAATTTCTCGAAAATAGGTTTTTGTGACTTAGTACACTCTGGTTTTCAGGCGACGAAATGTTACACTGACGATGTGGTTTGTTGACACCGGTGATGATTCGTGGACTGAGACAATACGACAATATCCCTTCCAAGATTCCACAGTTGCACATGTGCTCTCTCAACATGATTACATTTTGTGTCACCAGTGAAGATCCGGGTTAGAATTGATCTTCATCAACTCATGCGTGTCGAAAGAAACTCGCTGACTTGGTTGATGATGTATATCATCTTTTTTCCCAATTGCGTAGATCGAAGCCAGTTATATTATTCACTGGATTGTCTGGTCCTGACGATTATTTAGAGACCGCAGTCATATTGAAGAAACAATGCTGACTGTAACGTTAAACAGCCACAAAAAACACTTAGAATCTTTAACGCTCCTTCATTTTTCAGTACGTCAGCAACTTCCCGTTTCTAAACCTCTCAACCTTTACGATTTTATCATTTGAAATTCACCTGGTGTTCTTGTTTTCAACTAGGGTAAACAAGCACCTGCTATCAAAGAATAAGGTTATTTCTGCGACTGCCTTTGAGCTAAAAATGAAATCAAAACACGAGACCCCATTCCACACAAGCCAGAATTTCATATTTCTAATTCTGAAAGAATACAATCTATTGTCCATTAATTGAACACATATGAAATCAAATAAGAAATAGCTTCGCGTCTGTCTAGTTTCCTTGCCTTATGTTATTTGTGATGTTTGTTTCATTTCATAAAAATGTTTTTGTGAAATGTTTGCTAAATTTGTTTCAGTGTAGTGTTGTGTAAAGTAAATGTTGATATAATGATGTAAAGAAATAAGACTTAAGGTTGATGAATTTTATATGATTGAGCATCATTCTCGTCATCACACCATGATACTCGCGAGGCCTCCTGTTCAATCCGGACTCTCGGCAAAATGCATAATACTTTGGAGAGCAACAGAACATTGATACTTCATGAATTCACTGTAATTTAAAGCACAAAACGCTTTTCCTAATCATTAGAATGTACGAATTCTATTACACCATCAGCAGGTGGTTACGATTCACTATCAAATAGTGACGACACCAGGTGTTCGCGAACAAGTGTACATACCTATCCACAACAGAAACACCCGTCACAGAGGAAGTCAACGTTCTACTATGGTACTAGTAAAAAAGGACGTCATTTTGACACTATTGCTTCAAATTATGAAATGCCGTCCATATTTTTTAAATCTTTAATGAAGCCAAGAATACTGTAATCTTGATCAAACAACTTTTGTACCAAGTTGTATGACGCGCTTTTATGTTTTCTTAGAACATTCTCAACTGTACTTCAAACGTTGTAAAAAGAAGACACCGGCTGTTGGAAAGCTGGAGTCATCTCTCTTGTGATATCGTCTTGTGAAGACGTTTTAGTCTTTCTAAAAAAATTTATTTAAACATTAACCACAGATTTTGATTTGACAACGAGAGTAAACCCCCCAAATTTAAGAAGTTATATTGGTTAACGAGTACCGCTGATTTGTGTCTCTATTCTCTGACAGACACTTGCTCGAATGTAGTTTTGATAATATGATTTCCTCATTCTGCTGGCCTACTAGACTGAGCCAAGACGAGTACCATCTAAATATCATTCAAGACACTTCGTGAGCACCCTGTGACGTCATCTAGTTTCAGTAATCGATTCATGCAATTTTCAAAAGCTGTTTGTCTTTTACGCCATGTGGAATCTGTTTCAGGGATAATAGAGACTAGTTAGTCTCTGTTGCGTTATTTATGCATGTCTGAACGGCTACAGAAGGCACGTACGACATACATATACATGCACTCAGGTGGACTGTTAGTGTCGGACGTCCACTGTGTTGCATACACCAGAATCGTGGTGAGAAACCCCACATGCCCTGTCTGCCACCACATCTGTTCTTGGTCACGGAAAGCATTGTCTCGACACTGATACGTAAGCCTGAGTTCCAAACGAGAGTGTTTCCACCACAAATCTGCCTGTAAGGGTTTTTTTGTGAACAAGAAAAATGGTTGTTTATTGTTTGTTGTTTAACGCCGCACCAAGCAATATTCCCACTATATGGCGGCAGTCTGTAAATAATCAAGTCTGGACTGGACAATCCAGTGATCAACAGCATGATCATCGATCTATGCAATTGCGAAACGATGACATGTGTCAACCAAGTCAGCGAGCCTGACCACCCAATTCCGTTAGTTGCCTCTTACGACAAACATGGGTTGCTAAAAATCAATTCTAACCCAGATCTTCACGGGTACCTAATGGCGTATGTAAGACCTAAACTTCAATATAAATACATTGAACTCAAATACACTCCAATATCATCCCCAGGGAGCAGGTGACAAGAGTCAATTATCATGTACTTAAGGAATTTGATTCTATCAGTCAAACCCATACTTCACCTTACTTCTTTGTTGTCTCCCCACCAAGACGGAACCAACTACTGTGGAATGACACAGCATCTTAATTAACATGATTTTAAGTCCTACTAACCACATCACAGGATATAAACATACACTTTAGGTTCTGCTTCCAGTGTCCAACAAACGAGTGGATTACATTACAGTAAGCAGTCGTTCAACAAATCTCGAAAGGTCGCGTTCTAATTGGAATCAAGCATGATCACCAATGTCGTACATTTATGTGAAGAGATGGACATTTGCACTTGGCAGCTGTTGCCAGGATTCATTAAACATATCATACGTTACTGGTATAGCTGAGGTTTATTGTAGGGGTTTCTATCAAATGTTACCTACAGCAGTGCTGTCGGTGTTTAATCAAAGACTATGGTTACATGTGTACTCAGTATGGATTTTGCTTAAATTACATCAACTGTTTTCCGGTATTGGAATAGGCTTTCACTGATCCTTTGTTCACTGAATCATGTAAAAGCGACTTTGTGCAGGTTCAGTGGATATTACTGCGATATAATTGTTTTTTATCATCATCGTCGTCGTTGATGTTGTTGTTGTTGTTGGTGTTAATACTATTATATTCAGCCATGTTTCTGATATAAGGTTTAAATACCCTACCTCAAATTTCAATCCCCATACCAACCCGTGAAGATCCGGGTTAGAATTCAGCAACCCACTTGTTGTAAGAGGCGACTAACGGGATCGGGCAGTCATGCTTGATGACATGGTTGACCCAGGTCATCGTATCCCAATTGAGTAGATTGATATAGATACTGAAACACAGGCGCCCATTGACTCTACCTGTCACATAGACACTCCACATGCTGAAACTTTCAAACTTTACACTCACACTGTCACCACCTTTAACCGTTCAACATGCATCCTATAAACACTCACTCACACACCAAATACTCAATGGTATGATATATTCAAACACACACACACACACACACTCCTCACTAATTCATTCAAGGGGATCACACATGGCCCGTTAACTTCACACACATTCTGAAGCAACTATACATGACAGGGATCTTACAATCAATATACATGACAGCGATCAACGAACAGCTCAGCTGCAAGCACCGCCGTCCCACAAGCTTCTAATCTTCTTTATAAAACATCTCCTATGAATATTATGATATCGTGATGTAATATAGTACTTAAAAAACACAATAACATTGTGATCGTAGTCACCGTTCAACACCCACGCAGATTAACATGCCCTCCTTGGATTGGTCTTGCCTGCAAAAAACATGCAATCCCGCGGTTAGGAATATTGACTCAATCCTAAAACAGCCATTTATAGGAGATGACTCCAGTTACTGGCTCCTATGAACATGTGATGCCTCTTACCAACGTTGTATTTATGGAGATTGTAGTCGATATTTCCCAGTGACTGATCAAAATAACAATCAATATGGTGATCAGTTCTGTGTATGTCTAAACACCGTTTGCCCTTACATAGACAAGTATTGCGCCTTCACAGTTCAAGGGGATATTATATTTTCGATTGCTTCCTGGAATTGGATTACATTAGGAATTCATGATAAGGGAAGGATCCTAAATTTCTTGTGAACATTTACACGACCCCCCATTTCCTGATAACATGTACATGGAGTCATAAAATGTACAATATAGATTCAACATAAACACAGTGTGCAATTTGACGTGAATATGCTGTCATCCATAGCTGTCATAAATGCAAAGTAATGTTGATGTCAATTATTTTAAGAAACAGTTACAGCTTTAAAGTCTATGTTATCATGAACAAATAAAAAGATAAAGATATGAAAATAGATCCTTAATACTGCATAAATGCATTGAAAAAGTAAACAAATGCATGGCAGCACGACTTAAGCATTACTGTTTGTTTTTGGCTATTTTTATCATTGATAGAATTAACATATGATGAAAAATATAACGATTAGTCTGTGGACTGAACTAAGACGCCTGCATTGTTGATTTACCTGTAGAATATCTCAAATTTGGGGGAAAATTAAAACAGTCACTACGTTATGTGCTATTGGTAATTCAGTGATGTTTCAGACATTTTGCATTTGTTTCGTATTTCGTATCTTATCGACAGAGAATCATTCATGGCGTCAACATATATCAGAGCCTTTCCTGGTTCAAGTCTAAGACGTCACCTTTCCTAGGATTTCGAACTGTATGCAACTAAATACATGACTTTGTTAATCCAGCTAAACAATAAAATCTATCAATCAAGGAATGACCAGAGGAATGTATTAGAGAATGTCTACGGCGAAACAAACATTACCCCAGAAGACGACCTGCGTATAACTCGGCACAGTTAACACAAATCAGGCGTGTCACGGGTGTATTGATAACCTCGTTGCAGTTTGCTTATACAAAGAGTGAGCGAGTTTCGTGGAACATTTTAATACACCTGCTTTAATAGTACTTCAGTTATTTCACGGCGGATCATCTTGAAGTCGGAAGAGTGTGAGGCTGATCTCAGACGTTTTCCACTCACGTCAAACTGATAACCTGGTGCACACAAATGTAGAAAAACGGAGTAGCATCGAGTCCGGGATTCGAACCAATGATAGCAGATTTCCGGGACGCCTGTGAGACGCTTAAGGAACGCGTTAGGTAACTTGGTCACCCGTTCCTCTTCAAATAAATAGCATTTCATGAGTGTTTGTGGTGCAGCTAATCTCCGATATAACGTGCCCAAATGCCAGTCATCAACAACGCTTAATGAATCCGTATTAGGCATATCAAAAACATGTCGAATTAAATGATAGAAGAATTGTCCTTCGCGACGAAAACGCGTCATGCTACATCGTCCGTCGACATGCGTCTGACCAACAGCAAAATTCAATGTTGGAATCGATATAGTCTTTGATCCGTAAATTTAAAGTGACATGTTTGTGGTTAATTCATACACGAAGAAAGATAAAAGTCATCGTGTACAGATCACGTATCATACATCCAAATTTGAATGTATGCATTTTGAGACTTGTATGTTCTGTAAAGTCTCATCGAGGTCAGCAGCGACCAAGGGATGTCAGGTTAAGTCGTTATGGCTATACAGCCCAGACTGTAATGGCTTTGGCATCAACCATAGATTCACTACTAATGATATAGATTTGATCAAACTAAAGTTCACGTTGGACATTGACACAAATCTCAAGTTTCTATTTGCGTTCGGCACAAACCACATGTGGAAGATGCCTTGGTTGCCCTCTGTTTCTATCACATTAAACACAACACTGAAATGGAGCCGAATAGGTCCCGTCAGTATGTATCTGACACTGACGATGTGGTTTGTTGACACCGGTGACGATTCGTGGAGTAAGACAATACGACAATATCCCTTCCAGGATTCCACAGTTGTACGTGTGCTCTGTCAACATGATTACCTTTTGTGTCACCCGTGAAGATCCGGGTTAGAATTGATCTTCATCAACTCATGCGTGTCGAAAAAACTCGCTGACTTGGTTAATGATGTATATCATCTTATCCCAATTGCGTAGATCGAAGCCAGTTATATCATTCACTGGATTGTCTGGTCCAGACGATTATTTATAGACCGCAGTCATATTGAAGAAACAATGCTGACTGTAACGTTAAACAACCACAAAAACACTTAGAATCTTTAACGCTCCTTCATTTTTCAGTATGTCAGCAACTTCCCTTTTCTAAACCTCTCAACCTTTGCCATTTTATCATTTGAAATTCATCTGATGTTCTTGTTTTCAACTAGGGAAAACAAGCACCTGCGATCAAAGAATAAAGTTATTTCTGCGACTGCCTTTGAGCTAAAAATCAAATCAAAACATGAGACTCCATTCCACACAAGCCAGAATTTCTTATTTCTAATTCTGAAAGAATACAATCTATTGTCCATTGATTGAACACATATGAAATCAAATAAGAAATAGCTTCGTCTGTCTAGTTTTCTTGCCTTATGTTATTTGTGATGTTTGTATCATTTCATAAAAATGTTTTTGTGAAATGTTTGCTAAATTTGTTTCAGTGTAGTGTTGTGTAAAGTAAGTGTTGATATAATGATGTAAAGAAATAAGACTTAAGGGTTGATGAATTTTATATGATTGAGCATCATTCTCGTCATCACACCATGATACTCGCGAGGCCTCCTGTTCAATCGGGATTCTCGGCAAAATGCACTATACTTTGGACAGCAACAGAACATTGATACTTCATGAATTCACTGTAATTTAAAGCACAAAACTCTTTTCTTAATCATAAGAATGTACGAATTCTATTACACCATAAGCACATGGTTACGAATCACTATCAAATAGTGACGACACCAGGTGTTCGCGAACAAGTGTACATACCAATCCACAACAGCAACACCCGTCACAAAGGAAGTCAACTTTCTACTTAAAAACACGTGAACGTATGGTACAAGTAAAAAGGACGTCATTTTGACACTATTGCTTCAAATTTGGAAATGCCGTCCATATTTTTTAAATCTTTAATGAGGCCAAGAATACTGTAATCTTGATCAAACAACTTTTGACCAAGTTGTATGAGGCTCTTTTATGTTTTCTTAGAACATTCTCAACTGTACTTCAAACGTTGTAAAAAGAAGACACCGGCTGTTGGATAGCTGGAGTCATCTCTCTTGTGATATCGTCTTGTGAAGACGTTTTAGTCTTTCTGAATTTTTTATTAAAACATTAACCACAGATTTTGATTTGACAACGAGAGTAAACCCCAACAATTAAAGCAGTTATATTGGTTAACGGGTACCGCTGATTTGTGTCTCTATTCTCTGATAGACACTTGCTCGAATGTAGTTTAATATGATTTCCTGATTCTGCTGGCCTACTAGACTAGCCAAGACGAGTACCATCTAAATATCATTCAAGACACTTCGTGAGCACCCTGTGTCGTCATCTAGTTTCAGTAATCGATTCATGCAATTTTCAAAAGCTGTTTGTCTTTTACGCCCCGTGGAATCTGTTTAAGGGATAATAGAGACTGGTTAGTCTCTGCCGTTGACGTGCGTTATTTACGCATGTCTGAACGGCTACAGAAGGCACATACGGCATACATATACATGCACTCAGGTGGACTGTTAATGTCGGACGTCCAGTGTGTTACATAAACCAGAATCGTGGTGAGAAAACCCACATGCCCTGTCTGTCTGCAAACAACATCTGTTCTTGGTCACGGAAAGCATTGTCTCGACACTGATACGTAAACCTGAGTTCAAAATGAGAGTGTTTCCACCAAAGATCTGCCTTTAGGGGTTTTGTGAACAAGTAACATCTGAAAAAATGGTTGTTTATTGTTTGTTGTGTAACGCCGCACTCAGCAATATTCCAGCTATATGGCTGTCTGAACGGTCTGTAAATAATCACTCAGGTGTCTCGACACAGAAATCCAGTGATCAACAGCATGAGCATCGATCTACGCAATTGCGAAACGATGACATGTGTCAACCAAGTCAGTGAGCCTGACCACCCGATTCCATTAGTTGCCTCTTACGACAAGCATGGGTTGCCAAAATCAATTCTAACCCGGATCTTCACGGGTCCCTAATGGCGTATGTAAGACCTGAACTTCAATATAAATACATTGAACACAAATACACTCCAATATCATCCCCAGGGAGCAGGTGACAAGAGTCAATTATCATGTACTTAAGGAACTTGATACTATCGGTCAAACCCATACTTTTACCCTACTTCTTTGTTGTCTCCCCACCAAGACGGAACCAACTACTGTGGAATGACACAGCATCTTAATTAACATGATTTTAAGACGTCCTACTAACCACATCACAGGATATAAACATACTCTCTAGATTCTGCTTCCAGTGTCCAACAAACGAGTGGATTACATTACAGTAAGCAGTCGTTCAACAAATCTCGAAAGGTCGCGTTCTAATTGGAATCAAGCATGATCACCAATGTCGTACATTTATCTGGAGAGATGGACATTTGCACTTGGCAGCTGTTGCCAGGATTCATTAGACATATCATACGTTACTGGTATAGCTGAAGTTTATCGTCGGGTTTTTTTTAAATGTTACCTACAGCTGTGCTGTCGGTGTTTCATCAAAGACTATGGGTGCATGTGTACTCAGTATGGATTTTGCTTAAAGGACATCAACTGTTTCCCGGTATTGGAATAGGCTTTCACTGATCCTTTGTTCACTGAATCATGTAAAAGCGACTTTGTGCAGGTTCACTGGATATTGTTACGATATAATTATTTTTTATCATCATCGTCGTCGTTGATGTTGTTGTTAATACTATTATGTTCAGCCATGTTTCTGATATAAGGTTTAACTACCCTACCTCAAAGATCCGTGAAGATCAGGGTTAGAATTGGTCTTCAGCAACCCATGTTTGTCGTAAGAGGCGACTGACGGGATCGGATCATGCCTGATGACTTGGTTGACCCAGGTCATCGTATCCCAATCGCGTACATCGATGCTCATACTGTTGATCACTTGATTGTCTAGTCCAGACTCGAAAATTTACTGACTGTCGCTATGTAGCTGGAACATTGCTGGGTGAGGCGTTAAACAACAGACTCCTGGGCATCTCACCTCTCCTCAACCCATCTTCCCAGGAACATTCAATCTGAGGCAGCATGTGCACAAGTCACTCGTTTGTGTTAATACCTGAAACCGACTCGAATCAGCGAAATTAAAAACATAATGGGAACTGAAACAGTGCCAACAAAACCACCACAATTTGTTTTCCAGCACATAATCTAATTTTCTCGGGAACCAATCATTCTGAGTTTATAGTTTCAACAGCAAAGATCAAACGAGTTAGGAGATTCACAGAGCGCTAACACGTCCATGCACAATGTACAATCCCACAGTGATCAAACTCTCCCTTACAGACAAACACCCTCTTTTAGCTATTCCCAAGGTAAAACTGTCTAATGTGAAGAGCTCATCTACAGGCAAAGGACGTTGTAATTAGAACACCACGACTTTCCACTCAGTGTATGAGATTATTTTAATGTGAGCAGAACTAAAATAACAAAGGGCTCAGAGGGACACCCTGTCTAGACTGTCAGTGACATTCAACTTAAGATGAAGTGATCTATATTCTGACACCATCTATCCAACACACCCACATTTTCAGCTATAATTTGGTAATGAGATTAACACCTGTCCTCAACACGTACTATAGCAATGATTTGGTAACCTCTCACGTCGCGTTAATCGTGTCAGCCATTTTGACGACGCATGTAGTGCACGACGATGTAGTTCCATTCTGTCATTTATTTATTTGTTTATCGTTGTATTTTTCTTGTTCAGCATTCGGTAATGTTCAGCTGTACACATTCGCATGCCACATTATTTAAAGAATACACGAACATGACCAGATGATGCCTTAAAACTCACAACGACAATTCAGTGTAAGATAATTGCATCAACAACGTCTTGATTACAAGCAGGAGCGACGTTTCAGTGTGGGGTTTAACACCATTAACAAACAAGTGATGAACCCACACCGACACGTCTCAACTAACTGTAATAATAAAGTTGTTAATTTTCTCAGATCCATTCATAATAAACTGACGCAGAAAAGAAAGTATATACCTGGTGTTTTGAGACTAAGAAACCCAAAGTATTTTGAAAAGTTTATTTACTGGGACTTACAAGTTACAAAAAATGTGTACATGTTGCCCAAACACCACAGATAATTTTTACAGTGCTGTGAGTGGAATATCATGAAATTATTATTGTGTTGAATCGCACGTGCATGTTATACGCCTGCAGTATCAAAGACAGTCGATTGATTTTGTTAGTGGTATTGCTGTTAAGCCACACAGGATTATCATCCGCCAATAGGCTTCAAGTAGCCATATCGCCATAACGTATGGCTGAGAGTGAGAGTGACAACCCATCAAGCTGACCATCACATGGGCATTCTCCATCTGCGCAACCGGATGCTCACAGTGACGCCATCGGCATCAACAGCGTTTCAGCGTGTCATCTGCCAATCAACATTGACTTAATAGTCTATGTTGGAACGAGAGGCGCTGGCAACATGGCAACTGGGTATAATATCTGGAGTGTTTTGGCACCATGTATATTTACCTTACCTTTGTGAAAAAATGATCCCAAACCACCAAGTGCGACAAAAATATATTTCAGTGCGTCCACTACAAGATCCCCGGCATTCATGTAAAAAATATAGTATTATATCAAATTTCACTGGATTAATCGATGCATTAAACCAGTCACACACACTTAATGTCATGCTCAAATACATATGCATATGAATACACAATGCCATTTAGAAAGTAGTCAAATGTACCATATGTTCCAGTGAAAGCGCAGTGGCTGAGCGGGTTAGGCGTTTGACTTTGTGTGCTGGCGATTAGGTGCCTGACTCTGAGGGTGTGGGTTCGAATCCCATCCTCGGAAGGGACGCAACCCAACAAAAGTACTAGAATCTGTACTTTAATAAGAAAGTGTTATCCCAAATATAGCATATATTATATACAGATGAAGTCACACGGAAATACCTACACTAAAGCACCATGCATCGATGTAATAGTGTTTGTTTCCTCAGTATGCTATTGCCTAACGTCCTGGACCTAGATTTTTGAAGATCTCTCAGAGCTAAGATAGTCGTAAGTGCCATACATTAACATTAACTTACGGCTATCTTAGCTCTAAGAGAGCTTCGAAAATCTAGGCCCTGAAGACGTTTAGACAGGTGCTTCTCGATGCATGCGCGGTTCTGTAGACAGACTTGGCTCCAACATATTGGTACAATGACATATGAGTTGTTCCATTCAGTCATTGTATACGAGCGCGTTCAATCAAACGGACCTCGAATGTGTTGTAAAATATGCCTTAACTTTGCTTTTAGTAATATTCTAGCGATATCAAGGCGGGAGATACCAGAAGTGGGCTTCACACAGTGTACCCATGTGGGGAATCGAACCAGGCCCTTACAGTGACGAGGTAACTAACCACTAGGCTACGCACAGCCCGTCTCAAGTTTAGGAAATAATGTACAGTAATATATGATATAGCGAGTTGATGTAGGATCTAAAAGTGACAGGTTTCGCCCGGGATTGAGAAAGTCGAAACTAGAGTACCATGCATGGTGCATGCAAGTCGGAAACCAGCTTTATCTACTCACTCCGGTGACAGCACGCATTAGACCAGAGGGTTTATAACGTTATCTTGACACGATCTCAGTCTGCTTGCATACAATTTACAATTCGGCCATCTGTGACTTGTCTGAAATCAGCTGTTATTGAGTAGATGTAATCCACAAGAAGTATAAATGTACATGAAAATAGAAACTGTTTAACTGTTTTCTTCGTGTACATTGTAGTGACTTGGATTGAGAAATCGGAGAGATTACGCCAGGAGGATGAACCATGTGTTGCTCGTAATGTAACAGAGGTGGATTCTTGTTTTGACCTTGAAGAAGAATCAGGCAAACAAGCACATGTTTCTGAGCACCTGATACACTGAAAATGTCACTCTGGCTGAAATTGTTACTGCAGTCATTGCACAGGCAAGGTGGTCACGACATTGTACTGATCATGGTTGGCACACATAAACTCACACACTGTGAGTGTAACTTATGCACATACTGTAATTGTCACGCATAAACCACACACACTGTGTGTGTCAACCTCATACTGTCGCTGTAACTCTTACACACGAGCCCCACACACTGCAACCGCCATCCACGCACCCCCTGGATCGTAACTGTCACACAAGAACCCCACACACTCCAATAGTCATCGACTGGTGAAGATCCGGGTTAGAATGGATCTTCAGTAAGCCATGCTTGTCGTAAGTGGCGACTAACGGGATCGGGTGGTCAGGCTTGCTGACTTGGTTGACATATGTCATCGGTTCCCAATTCCGCAAATCGATGCTCATGCTGTTGATCACTTGATTGTCTAGATACTGAAACACAGGCGCCCATTGACTCTACCTGTCACCCAGACACTCCACATGCTGAAACTTTCATACTTTACCCTCACACTTCTACCACCTTACACTGCACACAATAACAGCCCAGTATGCATCCTATGCACACTCACTCATACACCAACTACTCAAATATGGTATATTCAAAGGTTACACACACACATTCATTAATCTTTCTCCTCACTAATGTATTCAAAGATCACACATGGCCCTTTAACTTCACACACATTCTGAAGCAATCACAATATCTATCAACTATACATTCAGCGACCAACGAACATCTCAACTGCAAGCACCACCGTTCGACAAGCACCTAATCTTCTTTAAAAAACATCTATGAATATTATGATATCTTGATGTAATATAGTACTTAAAAACACATTAAGATTGTGATCGTAGTCACCGTTCAACACCCATGCCCTCCTTGGATTAGTCTTGCCTAAAAAAACATGCAATCCCGCAGTTATGAATATGGACTGAATCGTAAAACAGCCATTTATAGGAGATGACTCCAGTTACTGGCTCCTATGAACATGTGATGCCTCTTACCAACGCTGTATTTATGGAGATTGTAGTCGATATTTCCCAGTGACTGATCAAAATAACAATCAGTATGGTGATCAGTTCTGTGTATGTTATTTACGCATGTCTGAACGGCTACAGAAGGCACACACGACATATATATACATGCACTCAGGTGGACTGTTAGTGTCGGACGTCCAGTGTGTTACATAAACCAGAATTGTGGTGAGAAAAACCCACGTGCCCTGTAAGCCACTACATCTGTTCTTGGTCACGGAAAGCATTGTCTCGACACTGATACGTAAACCTGAGTTCCAAACGAGAGTGTTTTCACCAAACATCTGCTTTTAGGGGTTTTTTTGTGAACAAAAAAATGGTTGTTTATTGTTTGTTGTGTAACGCCGCACCAAGCAATATTCCAGCTATATGGCAGCGGTCTGTAGATATCAAGTCTGGACTAGACAATCCAGTGATCAACAGCATGAGCATCGATCTACGCAATTGCGAAATGATGACATGTGTCAACCAAGTCAGCGAGCCTGACCACCCGATTCCGTTAGTTGCCTCTGACGACAAACATGGGTTGCTAAAAATCAATTCTAACCCGGATCTTCACGGGTTCCTAATGGCGTATGTAAGACCTAAACTTCAATATAAATACATTGAACACAAATACACTCCAATATCATCCCCAGGGAGCAGGTGACAAGAGTCAATTATCCTGTACTTAAGGAACTTGATACTATCGGTCAAACCCATACTTTACCCTACTTCTTTGTTGTCTCCCTACCAAGACGGAACCAACTACTGTGGAATGACACAGCATCTTAATTAACATGATTTTAAGACGTTTTACTAACCACATCACAGGATATAAACATACTCTCTAGATTCTGCTTCCAGTGTCCAACAAACGAGTGGATTACATAACAGGCAGCAGTAGTTCAACAAATCTCGAAAGGTCGCGTTCTAATTGGAATCAAGCATGATCACCAATGTCGTACATTTATCTGAAGAGATGGACATTTGCACTTGGCAGCTGTTGCCAGGATTCATTAGACATATCATACGTTACTGGTATAGCTCAGGTTTATTGTCGGGTTTTCTTTTAAATGTTACCTACAGCTGTGCTGTCGGTGTTTCATCAAAGACTATGGGTACATGTGTACTCAGTATGGATTTTGCTTAAAGGACATAAACTGTTTCCCGGTATTGGAATAGGCTTTCACTGATCCTTTGTTCACTGAATCATGTAAAAGCGACTTTGTGCAGGTTCACTGGATATTGTTACGATATAATTGTTTTTTATCATCATCGTCGTCGTCGTTGATGTTGTTGTTGTTGGTGTTAATACTATTATATTCAGCCATGTTTCTGATTTAAGGTTTAAATACCCTACCTCAAATTTCCACCCCCATACCAACCCGTGAAGATCCGGGTTAGAATTCAGCAACCCACTTGTTGTAAGAGGCGACTGACGGGATCGGGCGGTCATGCTTGATGACTTGGTTGACCCAGGTCATCGTATCCCAATTGAGTAGATCGATGCTCATGCTGTTGATCACTTGATTGTCTAGATACTGAAACACAGGCGCCCATTGACTCTACCTGTCACCTAGACACTCCACATGCTCAAACTTTCAAACTTTACCCTCACACTGTCACCACCTTTAACCGTCCAGCATGCATCTTATGCACACTCACTCACACACCAAATACTCAAACATGGTATATTCAAAGTTTACACACACACTCACACATTCATTTTTCCTCACTAATGTATTTAAGGATCACACATGGCCCTTTAACTTCACACACATTCTGAAACAATAGCCATATCTTACAATCAACTATACATGCAACAGGCAACGAACAGTTCAGCTGCAAGCACCACCGTTCCACAAGCTTCTCATCTTCTTTGAAAAAACATCTCCCATGAATATTATGATATCGTGATGTAATATAGTACATCAAACACGATCAGATTGTGATCGTAGTCACCTTTCAACACCCACGCAGATTAACATGCCCTTCTTTGATTGGTCTTGCCTGAAGAAAAACATGCAACCCCGCGGTTAGGAATATTGACTCAATCGTAAAACAGCCATTTATAGGAGATGACTCCAGTTACTGGCTCCTATGAACATGTGATGCCTCTTACCAACGTTGTATTTATGAAGATTGTAGGCGATATTTCCCAGTGACTGATCAAAATAACAATCAATATGGTGATCAGTTCTGTGTATGTCTAAACACCGTTTGCCCTTACATAGACAAGTATTGCGCCTTCACAGTTCAAGGGGATATTATATTTTCGATTGCTTCCTGGAATTGGATTACATTAGGAATTCATGATAAGGGAAGGATCCCAAATTTCTTGTGAACATGTACACGATCCACCATTTCCTGATAACATGTACATGGAATCATAAAATGTACAATATATTCAGCCTAAACACAGTGTGCAATTTGAAGTAAATATGTTGATATACACATTATTCATACCGGTTTTTAACTAATCATAAACGCAAAGTAATGTTGAAGTCAATTATTTTAAATAGCAGTTACAACTTTAAAGCCTATCTGATCAAATAAAAAGATGATGATATGAAAATAGTGCCTTAACACTGCATAAATGCATAGAAAAAGTAAACAAAAGTATCACAGCTCGACTAAAGCATTGTATCGACATGTTGATGTTATTGTTGGTTTATTTTTGCTATTTTTATCATTAATGGAGCAGAATATGCTGAAAAATATAACGATTGGTCTGTCGGACTTAACTAAAACACCAGCATTCCCTGATTCACCATCTTAAACTTCACATATCCACTACGTTATGTGTTAGTTGTTCACGGTGTTTCAGTTGTCGATATTTTGCCTTTGTTTCGTATTTTGTATCGTATCGACAGCGAATCATTCATGACGTCAAAATATACTGGAGCCTTGTCGGCTCCAACTTTAGTGGTCAGCTGTCCTAGGATTTAGAACTGTATGCAACTAATGGAATTATTTTGTTAATGCATCTAAAATGTTAAACCTATAAATCAAGGAATAACTAGAGGAATGTATTAGAGAATGTATAATGCATAATAAAATGACACAAGAAGACAAGTTCCGTATAACTTGGGTATTGATAACCTCGTTGCAGTTCGCATATACAAAGAGTAGGCGAGTTCCGTTTTTAATAAACCTGCTTTAAACAACTTCAGTTATTTCAGTTATTTATCATCTTGAGGTGGGAAGAGCGCTGAAAGTGATGCTGATCTCAGACGTTTTCCACTCACTTGAATCTGATAACCTGGTGCAGACAAATGTAGAAAAGGAGCAGCATCGAGTCCGGGATTCGAACCAACTATAGCGGATTTCCGGGACGCCTGTGAGACGCTTAGGGACTCGTTAGGTAACTTGGTCACTCGTTCCTTCAAAAATAAACAGCCTTTTATGAGTGTTTATGATGCAGCTAATCTCCGATATAATGTTCCCAAATACCAGTCATCAACAACGCTTAATGAATCCGTATTAGGCATACCGAAAACATGTCGAATTAAACGTTAGAAGAATTACGCGTTCGCGACGAAAACGCGTCATTCTTCTTCCATCCTGTGTTCTGTAAAATCTCAGCGAGGTCACCAGCGACCAAAATGTCAGGTTAATGTTTGATAAGCCCGACATAGCTTTTCTATCATAGATTCAAGAAGAAAGATAACGATCATCGTGTACACTGAAATGGAGCCGAATAGGTCCCGTCAGTATGTATCCGACACTGACGATGTGGTTTGTTGACACCGGTGACGATTCGTGGAGTAAGACAATACGACAATATCCCTTCCAGGATTCCACAGTTGTACATGTGCTCTGTCAACATGATTACCTTTTGTGTCACCCGTGAAGATCCGGGTTAGAATTGATCTTCATCAACTCATGCGTGTCGAAAGAAGCTCGCTGACTTGGTTGATGATGTATATCATCTTATCCCAATTGCGTAGATCGAAGCCAGTTATATCATTCACTGGATTGTCTGGTCCAGACGATTATTTACAGACCGCAGTCATATTGCAGAAACAATGCTGACTGTAACGTTAAACAACCACAAAAACACTTAGAATCTTTAACGCTCCTTCATTTTTCAGTATGTCAGCAACTTCCCTTTTCTCAACCTCTCAACCTTTGCCATTTTATCATTTGAAATTCATCTGATGTTCTTGTTTTCAACTAGGGAAAACAAGCACCTGTGATCAAAGAATAAGGTTATTTCTGCAACTGCCTTTGAGCTAAAAATCAAATCAAAACATGAGACCCCATTCCACACAAGCCAGAATTTCATATTTCTAATTCTGAAAGAATACAATCTATTGTCCATTGATTGAACACATATGAAATCAAATAAGAAATAGCTTCGTCTGTCTAGTTTCCTTGCCTTATGTTATTTGTGATGTTTGTATCATTTCATAAAAATGTTTTTGTGAAATGTTTGCTAAATTTGTTTCAGTTTAGTGTTGTGTAAAGTAAATGTTGATATAATGATGTAAAGAAATAAGATTTAAGGGTTGATGAATTTTATGTGATTGAGCATCATTCCCGTCATCAAACCATGATACTCGCGAGGCCTCCTGTTCAATCGGGATTCTCGGCAAAATGCATTATACTTTGGACAGCAACAGAACATTGATACTTGATGAATTCACTGTAATTTAAAGCACAAAACTCTTTTCATAATCACTAGAATGTACGAATTCTATTACACCATAAGCACATGGTTACGAATCACTATCAAATAGTGACGACACCAGGTGTTCGCGAACAAGTGTACATACCAATCCACAACAGCAACACCCGTCACAAAGGAAGTCAACTTTCTACTTAAAAACACGTGAACGTATGGTACAAGTAAAAAGGACGTCATTTTGACACTATTGCTTCAAATTTGGAAATGCCGTCCATATTTTTTAAATCTTTAATGAGGCCAAAAATACTGTAATCTTGATCAAACAACTTTTGACCAAGTTGTATGAGGCTCTTTTATGTTTTCTTAGAACATTCTCAACTGTACTTCAAACGTTGTAAAAAGAAGACACCGGCTGTTGGAAAGCTGGAGTCATCTCTCTTGTGATATCGTCTTGTGAAGACGTTTTAGTCTTTCTGAATTTTTTTATTAAAACATTAACCACAGATTTTGATTTGACAACGAGAGTAAACCCCACAATTAAAGCAGTTATATTGGTTAACGGGTACCGCTGATTTGTGTCTCTATTCTCTGACAGACACTTGCTCGAATGTAGTTTAATATGATTTCCTTATTCTGCTGGCCTACTAGAGACGGAGCCAAGACGAGTACCATCTCAATATCATTCAAGACACTTCGTGAGCACCCTTTGTCGTCATCTAGTTTCAGTAATCGATTCATGCAATTTTCAAAAGCTGTTTGTCATTTTACGCCATGTGGAATCTGTTTCAGGGATAATAGAGACTGGTTAGTCTCTGTCGTTGACGTGTGTTATTTACGCATGTCTGAACGGCTACAGAAGGCACATACGGCATACATATATACATGCACTCAGGTGGACTGTTAGTGTCGGACGTCCAGTGTGTTACATACACCAGAATCGTGGTGAGAAAACCAACATCTGTTCTTGGTCACAGCATTGTCTCGACCTGTCAAACATCTGCCTGTAGGGTTTTTTTGTGAACAAAGAAAATGGTTGTTTATTGTTTGTTGTGTAACGCCACACCCAGCAATATTCCAGCTATATGGCAGCAGTCTGAGTCTGACTGGATAATCCAGTGATCAACATGATCTACGCAATTGCGAAACCAGTCAACCAAGTCAGCGAGCCTGACCACCAGATTCCATTAGTTGCCTCTTACGACAAGCATGGGTTGCTAAAAATCAATTCTAATGATCTTCACGGGTCCCTAATGGCGTATGTAAGACCTAAACTTCAATATAAATACATTGAACACAAATACACTCCAATATCATCCCCAGGGAGCAGGTGACAGGAGTCAATTATCCTGTACTTAAGGAACTTGATACTATCTGTCAAACCCATACTTTACCTTACTTCTTTGTTCTCTCCCCACCAAGACGGAACCAACTACTGTGGAATGACACAGCATCTTAATTAACATGATTTTAAGACGTCCTACTAACCACATCACAGGATATAAACATACTCTCTAGATTCTGCTTCCAGTGTCCAACAAACGAGTGGATTACATTACAGTCAGCAGTCGTTCAACAAATCTCGAAAGGTCGCGTTCTAATTGGAATCAAGCATGATCACCAATGTCGTACATTTATCTGAAGAGATGGACATTTGCACTTGGCAGCTGTTGCCAGGATTCATTAGACATATCATACGTTACTGGTATAGCTCAGGTTTATCGTCGGGTTTTCTTTTAAATGTTACCTACAGCTGTGCTGTCGGTGTTTCATCAAAGACTATGGGTACATGTGTACTCAGTATGGATTTTGCTTAAAGGACATCAACTGTTTCCCGGTATTGGAATAGGCTTTCACTGATCCTTTGTTCACTGAATCATGTAAAAGCGACTTTGTGCAGGTTCACTGGATATTGTTACGATATAATTATTTTTATCATCATCATCGTCGTTGATGTTGTTGTTAATACTATTATGTTCAGCTATGTTTCTGATTTAAGGTTTAAATACCCTACCTCAAAGATCCGTGAAGATCAGGGTTAGAATTGGTCTTCAGCAACCCATGTTTGTCGTAAGAGGCGACTAACGGGATCGGGCGGTCATGCTTGATGACTTGGTTGACCCAGGTCATCGTATCCCAATCGCGTACATCGATGCTCATACTGTTGATCACTTGATTGTCTAGTCCAGACTCGAAAATTTACTGACTGTCGCTATGTAGCTGGAACATTGCTGGGTGAGGCGTTAAACAACAGACTCCTGGGCATCTCACCTCTCCTCAACCCATCTTCCCAGGAACATTCAATCTGAGGCAGCATGTGCACAAGTCACTCGTTTGTGTTAATACCTGAAACCGACTCGAATCAGCGAAATTAAAAACATAATGGGAACTGAAACAGTGCCAACAAAACCACCACAATTTGTTTTCCAGCACATAATCTAATTTTCTCGGGAACCAATCATTCTGAGTTTATAGTTTCAACAGCAAAGATCAAACGAGTTAGGAGATTCACAGAGCGCTAACACGTCCATGCACAATGTACAATCCCACAATGATCAAACTCTCCCTTACAGACAAACACCCTCTTTAGCTATTCCCAAGGTAAAACTGTCTAATGTGAAATGTTCATCTACAGGCAAAGGACATTATAATTAAAACACCACGACTTTCCACTCAGTGTATGAGATTATTTTAATGTGACCAGAACTAAAATAACAAAGGGCTCAGAGGGACACCCTGTCTAGACTGTCAGTGACATTCTACTTAAGATGAAGTGTAAAAGGACGTCATTTTGACACTAATGCCTCAAATTTGGAAATGCCGTCCATATTTTTTAAATCTTTAATGAAGCCAAAAATACTGTAATCTTGATCAAACAGCTTTTGACCAAGTTGTATGACGCTCTTTTAGGTTTTCTTAGAACATTCTCAACTGTACTTCAAACGTTGTAAAAAGAAGACACTGACTATTGGAAAGATGGAGTCATCTCTCTTGTGATATCGTCTTGTGAAGACGTTTTAGTGTTTCTGAATGTTTTTATTAAAACATTAACCACAGATTTTGATTTGACAACGAGAGTAAACCCCCACAATTAAAGCAGTTATATTGGTTAACGAGTACCGCTGATTTGTGTCTCTATTCTCTGACAGACACTTGCTCGAATGTAGTTTTAATATGATTTCCTGATTCTGTTGGCCTGTTAGAGTGAGCTAAGACGAGTACCATTTGAATATCATTCAAGACACTTCGTGAGCACCCTGTGTCGTCATCTAGTTTCAGTAATCGATTCATGCAATTTTCAAAAGCTGTTTGTCATTTACGCCCCCTGGAATCTGTTTCAGGGATAATCGAGACTGGTTAGTCTCAGCCGTTGACGTGCGTTATTTACGCATGTCTGAACGGCTATCGAAAGCACATACGGCATACATATACATGCACTCAGGTGGACTGTTAGTGTCGGACGTGTTACATAAACCAGAATATACATGTCCAGTCTACCACCACATATGTTCTTGGTCACATGAAGCATTGTCTCGACACTGATACGTAAACCTCAAAGGAGAGTATTTCCACAATAGATCTACCTGTGGGTATGTTTTGTTTGTAAACAAGAAAAATGGTTGTTTCTTTATTGTTTGCCCTGTAACATGCCGCAATATTCCGCTATATTGGACTATAAATAATCAAGTCAGGACTGGATAATCCAGTGATCAACAGCATGAGCATCGATCTACGCAGTTGGGAACCGATGACATGTGCCAACCAAGTCAGCGAGCCTGACCACCCGATCCCATTAGTCGCCTCTTACGACAAGCATGGGTTACTAAAGATCTTCATGATCACGGGTCCCTAATGGTGTATGTAAGACCTAAACTTCAATATAAATACATTGAACACAAATACACTCCAATATCATCCCCAGGGAGCAGGTGACAGGAGTCAATTATCCTGTACTTAAGGAACTTGATACTATCTGTCGAACCCATACTTTACCCTACTTCTTTGTTGTCTTCCCACTAAGACGGAACCAACTACTGTGGAATGACACAGCATCTTGATTAACATGATTTTAAGACGTCCTACTAACCACATCACAGGATACAAACATACTCGTTAGAGTCTGCTTCTAGTATCCTACAAACGAGTGGATTACATGACAGTCAGCGGTCGTTCAACAAATCTCGGAAAGATCGCATTCTGATTGGAATCAAGCATGATCACCAATGTCGTACATTTATCTGGAGAGATGGACATTTGCAGTTGGCAGCTGTTGCCAGGATTCATTAGACACATCATACGTTACTGGTATAGCTCAGGTTTATTGTCGGGTTTTCTTTTAAATGTTACCTACAGTTGGGCTGTCAGTGCTATATCAAAGTGTATGTCTACATACGCACTCAGTATGGATTTTGCTTAAAGGACATCAACGGTTTCCCTACCTCAAAGATCCGTGAAGATCAGGGTTAGAATTGGTCCTCAGCAACCCATGTTTGTCGTAAGAGGCAACTGACGGGATCGGATCATGCCTGATGACTTGGTTGACCCAGGTCATCGTATCTCAATCGCGTACATCGATACTCATACTGTCAGTGCTATATCAAAGAGTGTGTCTACATACGCACTCAGTATAGATTTTGCTTAAAGGACATCAACTGTTTCCCGGTATTGGAATAAGTTTTCACTGATCCTTTGTTCACTGAATCATGTAAAAGCGACTTTGTGCAAGTTCACTGGATATTTCTGCGATATAATTATTTTTTATCATCATCGTCGTCGTTGATGTTGTTGTGAAAATTATTATGTTCAGCCATGTTTCTGATATAAGGTTTAAATACCCTACCTCGAAGATCCGTGAAGATCAGGGTTAGAATTAGTCTTCAGCAACCCGTGTTTGTCGTAAGAGGCGACTAACGGGATCGTGCGGTCATGCCTGATGACTTGGTTGACCCAGGTCATCGTATCCCAATCGCGTACATCGATGCTCATACTGTTGATCACTTGATTGTCTAGTCCAGATTCGAAAATTTACTGACTGTCGCTATGTAGCTGGAACATTGCTGGGTGAGGCGTTAAACAACAGACTCCTGGACATCTCACCTCTCCTCAACCCATCTTCCCAGGAACATTCAATCTGAGGCAGCATGTGCACAAGTCATTCGTTTGTGTTAATACCTGAAACCGACTGGAATCAGCGAAATTAAAAACATAATGGGAACTGAAACAGTGCCAACAAAACCACCACAATTTGTTTTCCAGCACATAATCTAATTTTCTCGGGAACCAATCATTCTGAGTTTATAGTTTCAACAGCAAAGATCAAACGAGTTAGGAGATTCACAGAGCGCTAACACGTCCATGCACAATGTATAATTCCACAATGATCAAACTCTCCCTTACAGACAAACACCCTCTTTTAGCTATTCCCAAGGTAAAACTTTCTAATGTGAAATGTTCATCTACAGGCAAAGGACATTATAATTAAAACACCACGACTTTCCACTCAGTGTATGAGATTATTTTAATGTGACCAGAACTAAAATAACAAAGGGCTCAGAGGGACACCCTGTCTAGACTGTCAGTGACATTCTACTTAAGATGAAGTGATCTATATTCTGACACCATCCATCCAACACACCCACATAATCAGCTATAATTTGGTAATGAGATTAACACCTGTCCTCAACACGTACTATAGCAATGATTTGGTAACCTTTCGCGTTGCGTTAATCGTGTCGGCCATTTTGACGTTGAGTGCAGGACGATGTAGTTCCATTCTGTCATATGTTTATTGTTGTTGCATTTTGCTTGTTCAGTATTCAGTAATGTCATCGTTGTAACGAGAGGCGCTGGCAACATCTTAACTGTGTATAATATCTGGGGTGTTTTGGCAACATATATATTTACGTTATGTTTGTGGAACTTTCTTTGTTTGTGTGTACTTTCTTTTTGTATGTCAGTATATACTAAACCTTTCATTGAATACCAGGTATCAATTACGAAAAGATATTTGAGTGCGTCCACGGCAAGAACCTCGGTATTCACTGAAAAATCTAGGATTATGATATTATATTTTAATGGAATAATCGATGCATTAAACCTGTCCGATACACTTAATAGGATGATCAAATACATATGCAGATGAAGTCGCAAGGAAATAACTAATAGTATGCTTTAGCTCCGTGCATCGATGCAATATTGTCTGTTTCCTCAGTATACAATTACCTAACGTCCTCAAGGCGTTTAGACAGGTGCTTCTCGATGCATGCATGGTTCTGTAGACAGACATGGCGCTTATTATATACAATGATGTATGAGTTGTCCCATTCAGCCATTGTATTCGAGCGCGTTCACTAAAACTAACCCCAAATGTGTTGTAAAACAAAATCTATTTCGAAACGTTCTTCTTGTATCGAATCTGTGTTTTTACACAGCAGTCATAATTCAAAATTATTCGACTGGATTTTCCAGTTCATCGATCACTTGATTGTCTGGTGTGTTTATGGCAGGACTTCTGCTGTGCGTCGTCAGGACCAAAACAAATACTTCCTTTATTTGTGAATGGCGTGTGCTATCGGTAGGGCATGACATGCTTACCATTTTCGCGAACACCTGGTTTCATCATCGATTTTCAGTGATCTATTCATATAATTTCCACAGCTATTTTTTCCTTTACACCACACAAATCATAATTTGTTTATGATGTTCGTCAAGACTGGGTATTCTTTTGACCTGATTTTCTAATATAACATTTATTTGTATTACCTCCCTTGTTTTCCGTTTGGTAGGGGAGCTGTTTGGCGTCAAAGGCGTTGCAATTTTCCTGCTCAGAATTGTTTCCTTTGAGCATGCCAGAACCTGTGATTATGGGTTTGAATCCCTGTTGGCCCGTTTATGTTCCTCGGTTTGTTGACACCAGACCTCGTGGGTTTCATCAAAGAGAAGTGAGTGAGTGAGTTTAGTTTTACGCCGCACTCAGCAATATTCCAGCTATATGGCGGCGGTCTGTAAATAATCGAGCCTGGACCAGACAATCCAGTGATCAACAGCATGAGCATCGATCTGCGCAATTGGGAACCGATGACATGTATCAACCAAGTCAGCGAGCCTGACCACCCGATCCCGTTAGTCGCCTCGTACGACAAGCATGGGTTACTGAAGGCACATTTTAACCCGGACCTTCACGGTTTCATCAAAGAGAAAAACGTGAGACTTTATGTTTTCCGCCCACATTAAGCCTAAACGCTTTGAAATAACAGGGATGCTGTTCAAAATGGCGTTCAACCACTCACCTTATCGGAAACAGAACAACTTGATACAATGTTTTATTTGTTCGCCTAGGGTCACTACAACATTTATTTAAATTATATGGTAGTTTTATATGGAAAACCACTTAGCTAATAATCCATACATGTTTATGTCCAATAAATCTATTATTTCACTTTCCAAAGTGAGTACATAGTAAATGATATACATCGTGTAGTAAGCTAATATTTCAGCTTCATTACCAAGGCCTGTATAACAGTCTGGCAGAACAAACTAGACTGAAAGATTGATACATTTTGCATCAACATTGCATAATTTCAGAGTAAATGAAAAATAGATTTGACCGAAAAATGACCAAAACGCAACACGACCGAAAACAGCAGCCGAAACACTGCAAAGTAAAGTACTAAACACAACTCAGATACTGATATTAAAACCATCAACAAAGGAAAGAAAGATAGTATTTGTTGCATTTGGGTGTACACATCCTTTTGCCCGGTAGTGTAGTTATTAAGCGATTTGTAGCCCCACGAGCCTTATATTGATAGCTTCTTTCTCCGAGTTTTTTGGTTGGTTTGGTTTGGGGGTTTTTTACGCCGCACTCAGCAATATTTCAGGTATATGGAGGCTGTCTGTAAATAATCTATCAGACAATCCAGTGATCAAAGGCATGAGCATCAATTCTTCGCAATTGGGATGCGATGCTTATTCGGAGTACGTGCAATGGGGATTACTTTCGCCGTCAGCTGTAATAGAGTGTCACTGACATATCCATATATTACAAGATCCTGATTCACGGCAGGAACGGTCTCTTGTGTCGAGTGATTGTTGTTAAAGTCTATTATATGGGAGCGGTAGGTTTGGCTCATTGTACAGATGACGTGGATGGTTGCTCATGATTTCAGCCTATGGTTTGTCCGGTCCCTGATGTCCAAGTCTGTTGCCGACTGCGGCGTTATACAATATTCACTCACTACTCTGTTTAACGAATGTAATTTCAAATAATTAAACATATGAGTAGTGTCAATGATGCTGGCATGTGTAAGCGTGTATCAGGATTAACCGTTTGATACTGTGAAACGGCTAGGGTGGGCGGGATATATTTTCAAAATATACATTTGTTCAAAGAAGTCCCATGAAAAATAACGTTACCTCAAGGTTTATTTAAAATAATATGCACATAAACATGGTGGGTGCCTTGAAAATGAGTGAGTCAGTGAGTCAGTGAGTCAGTGAGTCAGTGATTTCATTTTTACGCCGCTTTTAGCAATATTCCTGCAATATCACGACAGGGGACACCAAAAATGGGCTTCACACATTGTACCCACATCGGGAACCGAACCCGGGCCTTCAGCGTGATGAGCGAGCTCTTTAACCACCCCTCCGCCCACGTCTTGAATATAAAACATCAGCGGCAGAGAACAACCCACCTCCGTAATCCGCGAAAAGCGATCCAACTGACGTGACAACTGCAATGACACCGGGTGTTTGTGAAAAGGGCAAATATGTCCTACCATGAGCACCAATCACACAATTTCCTTGACAAATGTGTTAAAGTTATTGTTTGGTTGTTGACTGATATATTGGGGATAAGTACGGATTGATTGTTCAATTCTTTATTTACCATTAGCTGTGCAGCGAATCGGTTGTGAACATGAAAATATACATTCTTAGTACAGACAGGGTGGTTGGTTTGGTACAATATATAAACAAAAGGTGTATATACAAATGGATTTTACAGTAAAATTAGTCTTAACTGTGAAGCCTTGAATAGGAATCTACCCAGATTACAGAGTTACTTAACATTTTGGATACTCAAGAGCTGGACAAGTTTGGAAACTAATGGATTTTTCCAATAGTAAGTCTTAATGTACAATTTCCTTAAATCTTGATAAACAGGACATTTTTATACAAAATGGAATTCATCCTCTATACCATTGGGACAGAACAGATATGTTCTATTGTTCATGTGAATATAATTATACCTTCCTGTTTCAATATATATAAGTTCTGTGAAGAGAGTCGAAATTTAGTCAAATATTTTGTATAAATTGCAGGAATTGATTTTTTAAGATATTATTGCAAAGTGAAAATATCAATAATATGTTTATACAATCTACACTGGTAAGTAAGTAAGCAAGTAAAACTGGACAGTTGACTTCCAATAAACTGGAAAGCATGATCAATGAGTCTCTGTTTAATGACAGGCAGATAGGAGACATTCAGTTCTGGTTTAGGGGGTGGTGGGGTAGCCTAGTGGTTAAAGCGTTGGCTAGTCACGCCGAAGACTCGGGTTCGAATCCCCACATGGGCACAATGCGTGAAGCCCATTTCTGGAGTCCCCTGCCGTGATGTTGCTGGAATATTGCTAAAAGCGGCGTAAAACCAAAACTCAGTCAGTTCTTGTTTATACCATATATCACCAAAACCAAGGGTTGTTCCGTCCGCGGGATCTGCTTCACGTGGATCCGAATACCGGATTCGCCCTTAAATAGGTGGTAACCACACCCACTCACCTTTAAGATAGTAAATATTCATCTCAGCAGCAGGCCTGCGGCAGAGGCAATAATCTGAAATCTTAATGCGTGGACATCCTTGTCGACTTAAGTGGAATAGGACACCGACACGTGATGACCCAACGACGACGACGACGACAACGCACATACAGGTGGGCCAATGAAGGCCACCGCAGGGCTTATTAAATGTTAGGACCATAAATATGTAAGATTAAACTGATTTATGATCAGTGTTTTGCTTGGGGACAAAGATAAGTTCCAGAATTCTTGGAACGCCTAGATTGTCAAAAGAATGTCCCACTTTAATTTTACTTTCTCTCCTATTTCATGACCTGACTGAGAATACATTTATGTCAAAATATTATTTATTTGTTAGTTATCTTTATAAACTGGGAACATAAATAACTGATATTACCCTAAAGTAACCACTAACAACTTCACAAGGTTCTGAAAATTACAGGTATCGGGTTAGAATTAGTCATCAGCTACCTATGCTTGTCGTAAGGATCGACTAACTGAATCTGGTAGTCAGGCTGGATCACTTGGTTCATACATGTCTTCGTATCCCAATTGCGTAGAAAGATGCTCATGCTGTTGATCACTGGATTGTCTGATCCATACTCGATTATTTACAATTATTTTCCATTCAAGCCGGCAATTTATTCCTGAATGCATGCATGATGCACATGCATCTCGGTTTCAATGTTGCGTTTGTGCGAACTCTTCCCTTTCCACAAACAAAAACATTTCTAACCTCAATCTCAAACAATACTTTATTGGGTAAAACAGGCCATGCGACCACGATTCATGTTTCCTCAAACTTGACTTGATAATTATAAAAAAATAGGTTCAAATACTCTATTGATACTTAAATGTCATTTCGAATAGTACGACGTTTCTTTTGCCGTTCAGTATATTGATTCCTATTTTGTTTGAGGGTTGTTACTTGGTTTGCCTGTGCATGTGTATGTGACAAACCCGCCCACGGGGCAGGATAAGCTCACCCTTTCCCGATCCCTTGGTATCGTCTTTGATTAAATGCTGAGTGCGGCGTAAAACTAAACTCACTCACTCACTCTGATTAAAAGTGAATCATAAACACATACTCATGATATAGTCGGAATCGAGATTTGTTATGAATATGGAAAGGACATAATAAAATGAATGTGTAAAGCTAAATGATTGTGAAAGCTAATTTCCCAAGATATTAATTTGCGCAAACCTGTTTATGGCCCCATTGTAAACAATACAACCTCAGTGAGTGAGTTTAGTTTTACACCGCACTCTAAAACTATATGGGGGCGATCAGTGGTCAACATCACTGGGATACGCGTCAACCAAGTCAGTGAGCCTAACCACCCGATCTCGTTGGTCGCCTTTTATGGCAGGGATACTGAAGATCAATTCTAACCCGGATCATACTGTTAGCAATTAACAGAAAGTCTCCCCTACGGGAGGCAGTTTCTGGTTTTCAAAACTACCATTAGTATCTTGGTTTTATGGCCATTCTATATCACAATGCCAACATATCCACAAGTAACATTATATGTATTCGCTCGTTTTATTAGGAT
This sequence comes from Haliotis rubra, assembly GCF_003918875.1. Lineage (NCBI taxonomy): Eukaryota > Metazoa > Mollusca > Gastropoda > Lepetellida > Haliotidae > Haliotis > Haliotis rubra. Next base: position 2,530,279 of record NW_025767002.1, read on the forward strand.
CTCTAAAATTACGGTCAGCTGTGTCAGTACTCTTAACTGTGATGTCGCATGTGCATATGGTGAGGCCAGAAGATGATAATACTGATTGATTCATCTCCACGTTGATACATCTATTCCTCCTCATACTTTATAGCGAACTTTCTTGTGACTTCAGTGTTATGGGTTGTAGAGTTATACATTCTCCTGACAACATCACTGTGAACGCAACGGACGGGATGTATAAAATGCACATTTCATATTTATACCAATGATATAGAATACGACTTTTTTGGATAACAACTTGTTCATTGCGCAGAGCGACATTTCGGTATAGATTCTTACACCGTTTTCAGGCCAAACGTTTTAAATGTTACTTTTAGCTTGACAACTGTGTAATTATAAGAATCTACACTGAAACGTCGCTCTGTGCAATATATAAGAAGTTGTTATATATAAATCTATATATATTACTGACTCACCAACTTCTAGAATGCCGATCAAACAATAATATACCGAATAAAAATGCAGGCATCGTGAATACGTTTTGGGATTTTTTGTAGTGAAAAAAAGCTCAGCAATATTATACACTATTAGTTAAAACAATTTTGATCCTTAACTTGTTTTGTTCAGCATACTATGCAGTTCTGAAGTATGATGACATCGATAAGTACAGCTGACATTCTCATGTTGATTGAACAATGTTGAGAGTGCCAGCTGTTAAATATTAAAATTATAGCTCATCCAAACTACTCAGTAAACGCTCTATAGAGTCACTTGATTGTCTGGTCCCTATCACCTGAGTCCAGTCAAGAATCGAGTGTTAATGTATGACAGAGTACCGCTGCGTTAGGCAACATACACGCACTAAAGTCATTTTGTAAACTCTGACTGGCGTGTGCTATCGGTTCCTGGAACACCTGCTCTCATGATTCAATCCTCAAAACTTCCACCACTGCTTTGCATTTTACGCCAATGGAATTTGTTTCTTTAGAATATCGAAACTGATTATTCTGAGGCGTTGACTTTTGTATATTCTGTAGAAGCATGCGTCAGATACAAACATATTCAAGGTTTTACTGGATTAGATTTAAACAGGTAAACCCACTCAGTGAGGAGCTTCAGTTTCGGCACACGTCTTCAAAGTCCACTGCCAGAAAGAATCATCCGTGCAGCATGACGTTAAACTATATAAGTCAAAGCCGCGTTACTCCGTCTGGAAACATCCTTTATTCTTTTCTGTACTCTTGAGGTCGGCGCACACTTTGGTAGATAATCAATGAACAAGGCAAGCACATCTGACAATATTAAACCTCATATTTGCCTAAAATGGGAAAACTTATTTTACGACATTGATTTTGATTGGCGTATGATTTTTAATATTTGCAGAAGGAATGTGAAAGATGTAAAACTTTTAGACTTTCAATTTAAATTTTTGCACAGAATTATTTATACAAAAAGAACTTATGAAAATGAAACTGGTTGACAATGTACTATGTAGCCTTTGTAATGTTGATAGTGAAACTTTATGTCATGTATATTGGGAATGTGTTGTAACCCAAACCTTCTGGAAAGAACTTGAAAACTGGATAATCCAAAATATACAGAAATTTGAAATAACAAAGACCTTGGTTTGGTTTGGAATTTTGGGTAATAAGCCATTACTGAATCATATAATCCTATCTGCTAAAAATATATATATACTTGCACTTTGAAGAAAATAATTCCAAAGTTAATATTTTTAAAAATATTGAAAGACATCTATACGGTTGAAAATTTCATATCCAGAAGGAACAATAAATCTGATCAATTTTCAGACAAATGGTCCCCTTTATTCTCAATATTTAATTTCTGACATAATCTTTTATGAAAGGGGGAAGTATTGTTTCTGGAGTATATTCTCTCTATGCTATCAGTTGAACTAACATTTGTGTTGAACCCAATGAACTTTGATCATGTATTTATACATCTATTGCTTTACTCTATATGCGTGTACTCAATTATGGGAACAAATAAAAAGATTTAAAAAAAAACAAAAAAAAAAACAAGGCAAGCACCTAAAGCAATAAGTAAAAAAGTCTGGCTTTATACATTGTAGATCATGTGAACTGAATGCTATTTCTAACATTGTAGATAACTTATCGAATCAGCAGAATACTGCACATCGAACTAGAATTTGTACGGTCTTTAATGATTATTTTATGATTCTGACAGGAAGCCCAATATTTCTTAAAAGAATCTTTTCAGTAACAACAGAAAATTAAAACATAGAAATTGCAACATGCCCGGCGGATTGCACGCAGCAGGTTATCATCATTTTTTCGTGATTGACAAAATTCTGAAAGTGTCCAATGAATACGATGCTTTGACTTGTGTAAGACAATATTGGAATTTTGTATTTACCTGCCAATTACGTTTAAGGTTATTGTGTAAATAAACCATCATATGTGATTGTTCACCTGCACTGTTGATTTTTATTTTGAACAGCTATCAACAGGGACTGCAGAATGACTTATAAAGTAACCTTTATCAAAGTGCAGTACTGCGTAATAAATATAATGTTGTGCTTATGAGCAGATCAGTATAATTCAGTTCTTCAACAACTCAAACTACACAGTTCTTTGAAACATATATAGTAAACTAATTAGTACATTTCACTAATCTACGATAGGCCACAGACTAGTTTAATTACTAAAAAGAAACATTAACTGGTTAATTAAGTATAGTGACACTTTAGTATCTAGGTGGAAAGTGAAAATCACTAACTACAACAACTTTGTTTGTCAACATATGCATCATTGAAAACGCACCACTTATAAAAGTTCAGATTATTAAAAGCACGTGTAAAGAATTGATATTTTTTGAGTGGATAATAACAGATGGACGACTGACAAAAACAACAACACAGAAAAGACGCTCTTTCGTTGAAATGTTCCACAGCCAGAAAGGATCAAACACACGTGGGGTCAAATCGAAAAGTCAATATCGCGTGTGACCGCCATTTTCATTGACACATGCAGTTCAACTTTCCAAGGCGTTCCGACTAGCACCTTTACCTGGCAGGTAGATGGAATTTACCTGTCAGTATCCCGCACCTGGGATGGTGTGTCGTTACCTGAACTACGGTATACCCCCGTACTTCGGTCCTGACGATAAGGGATGTGCGAGAGGTACAGTGTCAGTACCCGGGGGCCCTTGGAACTTTACCGTAGTCCATCCAGCAAACACAAGACGATGATCTTCGTTCAATAATTTTTATTAACACTGTGTTGCTGGTCAACCTACTCTATGGTCACTCTATAAGACTTCAGCCGCAAAGCTTCAGTCTTAAGCCAAATGCTGGTGCTTCAAGATAATTTCTCAGACGATTCCTAGTGACCAACAGCAAGAGCAGGCCCGCACCAGACTCCCGTTTCTGGGCTTTGCTCCCGCTTAAACCTGGGTTCCTAAGTCACAACCAACACCCTTTTCATTTTTTCTATTGGTCAATAACCCACAACTTGACTATCTATTACTCTCCCCCACCTCTATTTCGTACCCTCATTACCATATTTGTACGACCGTGAGGTGGATTCCAGGAATCTCAGAGTCTCTCTCCCCTAACCATATATGGCTCGTAGAGTACCAAGAACTGGTGGCCAGGTCCCCGGTCACGTCGCTCCATCTTGATAGTATAGTAGTTTTTTCCTGTCTAAGCTATGAGTCACCTCACCCTGTCCTCATCAGCTCCAACGACCTACTTTCATGTTAATTACCTACGTTACTGACTTTCTACTTTACTTCCTACCTTACAGCGTTATTAATCACTTCATATCTTAAATATTTTATTAAATATCTCATAATTTGTATCTTCTCCCCCCTTAATCACCTGTCATTAATAATGTTAATTGTATATCTCTTATTTTGGTAAGTACCATAATCTCATGCCTATAATACAACGTCTCTTCATTGAGTCAATAAGCGTCCGAATAGAGTATTTGAGGATGGCATTCCACTTCTGCAGTAGTGCAGCCTCAAGTTCCCGGATGTTTCGCATCTGTTGTCGCCGCGAAAGACCAATTTCGTCCCACAAGTGCTCCATAGGGTATACATCTGGCGACTGTGCTGGCCAATGAATAACCTGGATGTGTTGCTGGGCCAGATACTGCATGGAAAGTCTTGTTGTGTGTGCCCGTGCGTTGTACTGTTGAAATGTATGGACATCTTGGTGGTGATTGAAGACAGATACGATGTGATTCTGAAGAATCTGCTCACTGTAATAAAGGGCATTAACTCTCCCTTGACAGACATTAAGGCAGTCCTGTGATTGTAATTTATTCCACCCCAGACCATGACACTCCCACCACCCAAAGGTCTGTCTGAACCACACACTCATCAGCATAACGTTCACCACGTCTACGCCAAACACGTAATCGGCCGTCAGCATTACGTAGATGAAGACGTGACTACCACACCATGCCATTGTTGTAACCTTTACTTAAATGCCTGCTAGCCCATTGTATACGCTCATTGCGGTGTCTGTCAGTCAGAATTGGTCCAAGTAAGGACGTCGAGCATGGAGCCCTGTAGCGTGTAGACGGCGTCGCATGGAGTCAGCGCTGATGACCCCCACGTCAACCTTGAAGTAGTGCAGCAGTCCTGACAGTCGGCAGTGTTCAATCACTGATAAGGGCAAGGTCAATATGGCGATCCCGATGGAGCGTCGTAACACGTTGTTGCCAAGGTCACTGAAGGTCACGGGTGCTGCCTGTCTACTGATGTCGTCTATGAAGCCTAACGAAGTTGGAGTGGCCAAGTCCAAGTTGTCGAGCAATATCCCTGCTGCTGGTGCCAACCTGAATCATGCCTAGGGCACGTTCTCTTTCGTGAGGTGTTAACCTCAGTATCTCTGTCCTCGTTTCACAGTGAAGCAATGAGAATCGGTTCTCATACACCTGCTTTTAATGTCACAGTCAGTATGATTTCAGAATGAAATTCGCGCTTTTTTCATGGCGTGGCTGCATGTTGATGCATTTTGGAATTAAGAGTCATACTGTGGACAGGAATTTGTTTCTAAATCATTTTTTCAACTGGACATGCCCTTCGACTGCATGTTAGTTATATTCATTGATCATTAATTGTCATGCTGAAATCCATCTTGATGAAAATATGGACAATTTTAGACTGGTGTGTTTTCAATGATGTTCAGTATATTTAGAACCATGATAATCAATAGCTTTAACTTTAGACAACGAGGTTGTACCTGTTTCATATATTCTCTTCTTACGACGAGAACAGGTGTCTGGAACCCAGGTCTTGACTGTCCTGGTCAAGAACAGCTTATTGTATACATGATACCAAGGTAATTGAAGACCCTAGGATACGTCTGATCTAATTTTTGTTGACGAACACCTGAATACCCATTGGGGTTGTGTTCTTTTATGGCTTCTGACTTTACATCTCCATCTGAGAGACAATGTAGTGTCAACATATGTTCCTGAAGAAAACACCTGCTTCACACCTGCGGCTGTTGGTTTATTTAGTGTAAAACATTTATGTTGTTTTGTAAAGTCTCAGGAAGCATCCCAACATGAATGCTGCCACTCAGGACAACAGTTTGAACCAACTGGCACTGAATAATGGTAGTGGCAAACTATTGTCTGTATGCGCCAAAGTATGGGCATTGGAATCGCATAGGATTAATCGCATTGGAGAAGCCCCTTGTGGCAGGTTTTGGTTAAGATACATGAAAAAGTACTCATGCAGATACGTATACGTGCTTGTAGTTGTAGTTGTTTGTGAAGGTGTGTGTACTTATATGTAAAGCATAAAAGTATAAGATGTATGTAGGTATAGGTATTTGTTTAGACATAGGCCCGCAGAGGCCGAGATAAGCTGCGTATCCGGGTAAAATACACATAGAAAATTTCCAATTACGCTTTGAAAAATAATCTTTGCGTACCAATTACGCATTTAAAAGGTTAGATACGCCAAAAATTTAAAACGAATGCGTACGGAATATATTTATAAAAATCGCTTGCGTAATGAAAAAGACATCGATTGCTATCAAGTTGTACTCTTAGTATAAGACAAGTGTTGTACTGTCAGTATAGGATGAGTGATTTTTATGAAATCATTTCCATTATATTTAAGTTGGTTTTGATTAGGTATGACATAAGGCAGAACATACCTGCTTAGTAAACTTACTCAATGACATAATACTTAAGTGAGTAAAATGACTGAAATACGCACATATGTGAAAGCAGTGGGTATCGGAAAATGAAATACCCACTTAACATGACATAATACCCACTCCAACAAAATACAGTGGGTACAGTACCCACATGAGCTAAATCTTATCTGGAGCTCTGCATAGGTGTTGGTTAACAAACGGAAAAAAGTACTCATGCAGATACATATACGTGGTTGTAGTTGTAGTCGCAGTTGTATGTGTAGTTATAGTTACATGTGTAGTCAGAGATGGTGGAGTAAATGTGTAGTTACATTTGTAAGACTTAGTGTAGGTGATGGAGTAGGTGCAGTTTCAGATACAGGTGTTGTGTTGGCAAACTATGACCGACACCATTGGAAACGAACCATGTTTCTGGTACATATGCACTCGGCAACAGCCTCAGACATTTGTATTTCTTTTTGTTATTGTGAACCTAATCCGGTGATTTTTGTCGTTTCTATTTCATTACAGTTTGTCGATTATTTGTCGATCGTGTGTGGTTATTTGCCGATTTCCAGTATAAACAGCAATTATAATTACGTCTTCATAGCATGTTCGTAAACATTGGCCCACATTTCCAAATCTGTCTCAGAATGATTGTTTCACATAAGTAATAATTGAAAGCACATCATTACCCCACATCAGCTGATTCTCGTGAAATCTCATTTTGAAGCGACCTTTAATTTGCTTCCGCGGTTTTATCAAAGTACCAATTGTGTTTTCTGTAATTGGAACCATTTTATACAATAACAGTAGAAAACGATCGATAGTTGGATCCGTTTACGCGAGACAGTGCATCTGTTTTCTTCCGACATTTAGGATGTTATTCCCCATATGGAAGGCTACTTAAGTCTGTTACCTAAAACACGATGAGGAGATGGCTAGTATTTCAGAGATGGTCAATCAGGGCTGGCATTCACGTAATCGTGTCCCTGAACGTGGATGAGTATGACATGCATGTGTGACTGTGTACACACCATATCTATAATGGATGAGGGAAGGTTAAGTGACATTGATCACTGCCTATTGCAACGTGTGCTATATTCCAGATATGTTATTACACTAATTGATTCTTCACCGTCGCTGTACATGCGGAAGAAGAAGCCGTCTCCCACCTGACGCCGTATCAAGTGCCCGCTTACGTCCGCAGATGTTCACACTGATATAGATATGATCGCTTATAGATGGAAGATCATATGATTAGCTGGTCGCGGAGGGAGAGTTTAATTTTAAAAATCTATTGATTAAAGTTGTTTGGATGGGAACCATTTCGAGTGATGAATAACTAAAGAAACGCTTACTGCATTGTGTGGGTTCTCGAAAGTGACGAATCATGCTTCAGCGATATTAATGCATTTGACGCTGATTATACGTGTTCATTAAATTTTTGAAACCGTTTGTTTATTGATGATGATGATGATGATGTTAATGATGTTGATGATGATGTTAATGATGATGATGATGTTAATGATGATGATGATGATGTTAATGATGTTGTTGATGATGATTTAATGATGTTAATGATGATGTTGATGATGATGATGATGATGATGATGTAAATGATGATGTTGATGATGATGTTAATGATGATGTTGATGATGATGATGATGATGATGATGATGATGATGATGATGATGATGTTGATGATGATGTTAATGATGATGATGATGTTGATGATGATGATGATGATGTTAATGATGATGATGATGATGTTGATGATGATGATGATGTTAATGATGTTGATGATGATGTTAATGATGATGTTAATGATGATGTTAATGATGATGATGATGTTAATGATGATGATGATGATGTTAATGATGATGATGATGTTAATGATGATGATGATGATGATGTTAATGATGATGATGATGATGATGTTAATGATGATGATGATGATGATGTTAATGATGATGATGATGATGATGATGATGATGATGATGATGTTAATGATGATGATGATGTTAATGATGATGATGATGTTAATGATGATGATGATGATGATGATGATGATGATGATGATGATGATGATGATGTTGATGTTGATGTTGATGTTGATGTTGATGATCCTGGTGAGAGGAGCCGTTTCATTTCATTGCTACTTCTGACCTAACACGTGTTATATAACACTTTCTCAGTAAAGTACAGTTTCTAGTACTTTTGCTGGGTTGAGCCCCATTCGAGATTCGAACCCACACTCTCAGGCACCTGATCGCCAGCACACAAAGTAAGCCATCTTACCCACTCAGCCATCGCATCTTCCATAAACATGGAAGTCGGACAACTGGTATTCTGGACCACAGACTTTGTGTACATCACTGACAAGTGTATACTGGCACGGCTCCCTAGGCCGATAGCCATGAATACACAATGCCATTTAGAAAGTGGTCAAATGTAACACGTTATATTTGAGATTACACTAACTTCTTATCTCCAGAGTATTGACCTTATATGACTGAATATGATATCATGTAGTGTGTTCCGGTCTCGATGCCTTCCTTTGAGGGAATTTGTTACGACAACCATCCATGAATCTGACTGTTCTATGTCAGGACGATTGTTGTATCTATCCGTGAAGATCCGGGCTCGAACCAGTGTTTGTCGTAAAGGCCATAAACGGGATCAGGTGGTCAGACTCGCTGTGGTGGTTTATCCATGTCATCTTATTCCATTTGCAAATTGTAAACCAATTGTCTGGACCAGGCCCGATTACTTTCAGAATGGACCCGTGAATATCCGGGTTAGAATTAATCTTCAGTAACCCATACTTATATATATCATAGGAGGCGACTAACAGGATCCGTTGGTCAGGCTCGCTGACATGGTTGACACATGTCATTATATCCCAATTGCATTCTCGATGCTAATGCTCGTGATCACTGGATCATTTGATCCAGACACGAATATTCACAGAAATCCGTCATATAGCTGGAATATTTCTGAGTGCGGGGTTAAACAACAAAAACCAAAAATATGAAAAACAAAAAACTTACAGTTGGAATGTAACAATGTTATGCAACACATAATGGCCCATCGTCTGTCGTTCAGAGACCACTATATCTAGGAATTGGACATGATACAAACAAGCTCATACGTGGTCCTGACAGATTCCGCCACTAAACATCAAACCACATTAACAGAGCATCACGGGGATGAGGTCACCAATACAAATTGCATCGCCCTAGACACTGGACCCTCCCTTCCCCATGAAATTACCAGAAAGGTTCAGAAATACTATGTTATATATTTGACAGTGTTATCGACACGGCACATTACCATGTCTACATTAAGTGTGTCTTGCACCTGACGGTACTGTGTCTAGACGAACAAATAGTCTCCTTGTTTCACTTGACAATGGTCTTGGGATCAGATGGAGTTAAAGAACATTCATTGGCTCATAGTTGCGACAAGTTATCTGGTTTCGAATCATAAATATAATTAAAGCAAATTATTGTCAGTTTAAAGGTGCTTGACGCGGGGAAACTGGTTTTGTTTGTTAGTTCCAGCTATGTGGCAGCGATTCGTAAATAATCGACTGGAATAGGCAGTACAGGGACAAACATCGTGAGCTTGGGGATACGATGATCTGTCAGCAAACCTGACCATCATCTGACAACAAGCATGGGTTCTAGCCCGTTCCAGCATGTTTGCTATAATCGTTTAATGCCTGCTTCATTTGTATGCTAATTCAAACGAAGATCCATTTAAAAGTCATGTTCAAGGTGTTGCTAGTTATGGTGGCCGATATCTAATTAACGAGAGGTACCTCGAGCCATGTGAACATGACGTAATTTTTATACTGTATTGATCTAATGAAACAGCCCATTGTGATAGTTCTCTCTTAATGCTGATGATCCAAGCGACAAATTGACTTGACTTTGCATGTGTTTGTGACTCATAGATGGGGGCAGGATTTGATCACTTTTTTGAGCATCTGGTATCCTCACTATCTAAAAGTGATTCAAAAACATCATAGGTTATGGGTTTGTCAGAACCGTATAATGATTTCCTATAGGTATGAAAAAGCTAATCTCAACACATAGTTCCGAATATATGAAGAGACGTAGGCTATTTTGTCGTAATATATAATACATATGATCATCATAACCTTGAACATATTTACGATAAGTTACATGCACATGTGGACCTGAACATAGTCAGGATGATGGATGTCAGTCGGACATGTCTTTCAAACAGCTACAGCTTATCAATTATAGAGAAAGTCAAAAATCGGAAAAGTGTGCACAGACTCACTCTAGCAAAACAAAAGGTTATTTATCGCCGGAAGCAGTTCGGATGTATTTATGTTTTATATATTATATTTGTTGAGGGTACCACAGACTGTGTCTCATTTACATCAACCACATTGCTCATTGTATTTGTAATTGAAATAGTGCCAGCCTTCAGTATTCCTCGAGCTCTCTTGCGGTTCAAGTCGATTGTTCCAGTTCATTGCTGGTCCAGTTATCCCTGTTTTGTAATAGGTTTTGCCCTGGGTTATCAGTTGCAGCCAGCATTCGACAGAAGCTGTGATGTATTTTGTCTGTTGTCTTCTTTTTCCAGACTTGAAAATAGATGGTAGTCACTACTATATGAGTGAGCATTATTTTACGCTGCTTTTGAGAATATTCCACTAATATCACGTCGGGGAACACATGGGGACATGGACGTCACATATTGTACCCATGTGAGCGTGGCGAGCCAACCACCTCCACTAGTATTCAATCAATCAATCAATCAATCTTTATTTTTTGTAGTGGAGCTCGAGGCCACAGGCCCATTCTACATTTACAATTGACTATGAGAGAGTATATACAATATACAATATAAACAATAACATACGGTTCGGTTATGTTACGGGGCGGTGGGGTAGCCTAGTGGTTAAAGCGTTGGCTCGTCACGCCGAAGACCCGGGTCCGAATCCCCACATGGGTACAATGTGTGAAGCCCATTTCTGGTGTCCCCCGCCGTGATGTTGCTGGAATATTGCTAAAAGCGGCGTAAAACCAAACTCAGTAAGTCAGTCAGTCGGTTATGTTACAATATGTACAAATGACTGTCTAAGACGCATAGCTTCATATACATACACCAGTATATGTAAAATACCAGTAATATACAAACACATGCAAGTATTCCACCAGGGCGGTGAGCCAAGTGGCTGAAGCGCTTGCTCGTCACGCCGAAGCCTCGGGCTCGATTCATAACATGTGAAGACCCAAAGCCCATTCCTTGTGTCCGTCGTCGTGATGCTGCTAAATTGATATTGCTAAATGTGGCGTACAAATTCATCATTCGTTACCTTTAAAGCTTATTATGCTACTAATAAGCTCATAACTTTCTGATATCATCTTGTATTTGTACGTGCATCATTTAGGTATATTTTGCACTTTATATGTATTTAAACCCCATACGCGTAAAAATAAGGGGGAGGGGGGGATAAATAAAACAGTAAATACATAAATAGGCACTCACAGCATCTGGTCAAACAACTGCTTACAGACACCTTTAATGCACAAGAAAGACCTTTGGTTCTAACATCAGATGAGGCGGGAATCGAAGCAGCATCATGGTAACCCATTTTGGTATTATTCTGCCCTTTGGCAAATAACATTCATTGATATGACCTAGGATTGCCAAATAGCAAGACAATTGTGATAATGTAACATGTTTCCCTCCGAGGATGCAGTTAAATAATGCATGATCAGGCACTCACACCGTGGAACACGCCGCCCTCTGAATGAGTTCTCAAGGCAGTTTCCTAACCTGGCGTCTACTACCAACATACAATGCTGCTTCAGACATGTGATTACATAGGTGTCTGTGATAATTCGCTGTTATTTCAGAGATTCAATCTTTACCATCATAACACATGTTGTGTCATGTCCCGATGAACGTTTTCGAATACTTATACGTTCGTCATAAATGTATTTGTCCCAAAGTTTATTCTATATTTCTTACTGTGATCAAGTTATGTAAAAATAGTCATGGAAATAACGATAAGATTTTTTTCTTTGATAAGTTGGTGATTGGCAATATCCCTATTTCTTCAAAATGATGAATGAATACACAAAGTAATAGGCACACGAAATACAGAAAATCCCACCAATCGATCGCGAGATGTAATGTAACAGTGATAATACAAAGTGTCCTCTAACCATTTTATGAAACATAATGGCATCTATCTATCTAATCCATCCATTCATCCACCCATCCATCCTTCCCTCCATCCAGACACCCATCTAACCAGCCAGCCAGCCATAAACGAACCAACCCAGCCATCCATCCATCATCTATCCATCTATCCATCCATCCATTCATTCAGCCATTCATCTTTCCACCTTCCTTCCTTCCACCATTCATTCATTCATTCATTTATTCATCATCATCCATCCATCCATTGATCCATCCATCCATTCATCTATGTATCTATCTAATCTATTAAATATATATTATTTTACCTTAGCTAGCTTAGCTATCTATCTAGCTTTCAGGCTATTGTGTATACGTCAAGGTTTGACTTACATATCTGTTTTACATGCACTCTAATTGTGTTTAGATGTTAAGATGTCATATTGTCTGCCATCGTATGATGACTAAAACTGCTGAAACACATTTCGGGTATTTGCATTAGTCGTGACAAAATCCTTATTGTAAACAAAGTTTCAAAACCCGACCCGTTTTTCTCTATAAGCAGAAATGTGACAATGTCTCCGTCACGTCTTCTGTAAATCTCCCACCACCGACCACCTAGTTTCCTGGCAGTGATGAGGATTCCTGCAACACATGATGTCTTTACAGGTGCCACAGACGATGAATAAATAATACCAGCGACCAAGTTATTTCTTTCTGTCATGGGACACGTCGATGTCAGACATGTCGGCGTGCTGAAAAATTGGTCGAAGATCATTCCAACACCTAGCGCGACTCATTATGCTCTGGTTCATGTCACAACCGTGCACTCGGGACAGAAAACTCAACGTTAAAACCAAGGTCCTTCACTTTGTCCAACAATGACACAGTGTTCCATGGTTGATAATGACACACGTATTTGACATTATCAGCATTTCTAACACATCGGCTTGTATACAATCCAGTTATGGGTATATGGTTTCATATCAATCTTCATTAACCCAAGCTCAACCCTCACACACGTCACGCTGAGCAAACATCTTGTGACGGATTGAACCCAGAATAACTATCTTTCCGTATTTAATCTTATGAAATCCTCTCTAATTAACCTATTTTCATTGACATCTGTATTCGCGGAAACAAATCGAAATCAAGACCAGGAAAGGCCATTAAGTAGTGCTGCCTGAAATGGAATTTCCTAAGGTAAAATGTATAAGATATAGACTGCCCATGTCAATGTTCTTGTACAACTTTCACTCACTGACTCCATGGTGTTTGACCACTGAGAATTGACGTGTGATTACTGTCGACTAAAAGAATATTTGCATAGGTTGTTAAGCATTCGCTCGTCAAATTCCCCATCAGATGTGACAAGAATCATATTCCATAAAATAACTCTTAATCTGTGATCCCTGGTTACATCATGCTACAGATCATCTACACACGTTTCACGGGTCAAGTATACCAAAGATGAGTACACCAACTATTTATGGGTCATTATCTTTTCTTATACCAAAATCCAACGTCAGCCTATAATAAGGTGGTATTTTAATGTAGTTATATTTATATAAACTAGAAATATTTTTTTAACTTTACTTAAGGATATAATACGTATTTGCACCAACTGACAGGTGTAACCTTAATTGAACAATCGACTCCCCTTTTAGAAAATTTCTTAGGGATGTGGAAAGGGTTTTGTAGCTTATATTATGATGATGTACCTTTGGTATGCGTCAATAGGGAGCTAGAAGCTGGAGCTGTAGAGTTATACCAAAATACCAGGAGCTTTCAGTGAAGACCCTTACCGAAGACCCGGGTTCGATTCTTCACATGGATACCCAATTGTGGTGTCTCCCGTCATGACATTGCTGAAATATTCCTAAACGCAGCGTAAAGCCATACTCACACTTTTCTATGAAGTAATGGAAATATCCTTCAATAGGAAAACAGTTATAAAACTATCGGATTCGAACATGGACCTCCATCTTAACAAAACAGATCGTACCTTGAAGTATTTACCGACCATATTTCTTTGCTCCATTGTCATTTGCGGTAACACGGACATACATCTTACCAGGTAATCTACCATCTGCCATTGTCATTAGAAGAGAAGAACCATCCATTAATTATGTTGGAGCCCGAGCGGACCAACCCCTGTGATCAGAATCAACCTGATGCTGTCATCAAGCTTGTGGGATAAATTACCTCATTTCGTTGACACAGACTAATGACATTAGGGCAGATCACAGGACCAATCAAACATAATTTACGACAATGCATCATACATCATTATAAAGCGATGTACTTACATAGGGTCTGCAATTAGTCTGGAATTCTCTAAGGCTCTGTGCTATTTGCGATGAAATATCACAATAAATTTTCATATATAACCAGTTAAAAGAACCCTACACCTGCCGGTTATTGTCACTGCATATTAGATATATGATATATCCGCACTTTCTTACATGCTTGTGTATGTTGCATAAATGGCATTATAATATATCATATCCCATAAAAAGGAAAATTGAAATGGGGTTTAACGTCGTGCTTGAGAATATTTCGCTCATATGACGACGTGCATGCGTGTGTATGTGTATGTGCGGCTGGTGGTACTAGCCCTGACTTAAGCTGGTTTTATAGTGCTAGCCCACTGAGATACCATGCCGCAGTGATGCATGAATACCCCACTCAGACACATTATACTGACTTCGAGACGACCAGTCCTTGTTGTATCCATTATTGCCGAACGCCAGACAGGGACCAACAAGTACCATATTTTAACGTCTTTTGGTATGACGCGGTCGGGTGATCGACCCCCGCCACCTTCCGCTCTCTGGGCGGACGGTCTAACCACTACACCACGGAGGCGGTCCCATAAAAGGAAGATCGTTGAGATTAATGACAATAATTACTTGATATCGGCGATTGAGTCTTCATCATTACATGTTTACGAATTAGTATACAGATACACGGTGCATTCGTCCGTTGGTGGCTTTCTTCAGCAGTCAGGCTGATGGATGTCTTCAGTACCAGACAGATAAACTTGAATATTGGTAAGGCTGACAGTTGATGGAACTATACATGCATCTTCACTGTCTATGGTAGTCAACATATTATACGGAAACGAACACTCTCAAATGCACACAATACAACAATAGTTCAAATTTCAGGTATGGCTAACAAATTCGTTTCCCGGACAAGAGAGAACTGCAATACTTATGAATATATGAACCACCAATAAGTTATTTTTTTCAGTTGGGGCAGCCAAAGTCGAAACTGTTTAAAAGTTTGGAATACAATTCAGGTACATGTATATCGATGATCTAATAGTTTTCAACAACAGTCAAATAGCCAATTCCCTTTGAAATATTTACACACCATAGAAATAAAGGTGATCAATGAGACCTACTCAAATGTTACATATAAATCTATGCATAAAGAATCCGAGTGACACAGAGACTTTCCACATCACTATATGACACCACGAAGGTTGACCTCAACATCTAACATTAGGTTCATATCGAGCATTATGCCTACAGCTCTATGGCCTTTTGTGGTTACGTTTAACAACCTTTGAGGTACAATCAAGCATAAACTTTCCACAATGATTTCAAACAGCGTCTTTCAACTCTTGCAGATAAGTTTCATCAAAGGTATAACATTCCAGGCCCCAGTAAAACTAAGGAATCGACTCTATGGTGGACAGGTGGAGGACATTTCTAACATTACCACACCAGTAAGAAAACGTTTGCTATTATTTACATACATGTATATGACAAAGCACTATTCATTGACATGACCAAGGATGGTCAAATATATTGCAAGGTCTTTATCGTAATGTTGCATGTTTTCCTTCGAGTAAGCGGTAAATACTGCATGATCAGACAAGTGTCAGGTAATCTGCCATCTGAATAATTGCGACAGGGAGTTTTCCACGTTCTAATATTAACACACAAAGCTGTGTAGATCTGTTGCTGTTGAACCTATCTGTCGTTGTTGCTTCAGAGGAGCAATCGGGGCGGTGGGGTAGCCTAGTGGTTAAAAGGGTTGGCTCGTCACGCCGAAGACCAAGGTTCGAATCCCCACATGGGCACAATGTGTGAAGCCCATTTCTGGTGTTCCCCGCCGTGATGTTGCTGGAATATTGCTAAAATCGGCGTAAAACCAAACTCAGCCAGTCAGTCAGAGGAGCAATCCTAACTGATCTAGTAATGTGTCCTACCATATATGTTTCACATACGATGCTCATGAACAAAAGAAGTCGCAGTCTGTAGAGAAAGCAAGGTCAGTAGCTGATGAGTCTAACCAATCTTCTTGTGCCAGGATCTTCCAAAACCTCAAAACAGTTCTTCGCCTGCATGAACGAAAAGCTCACTGCTCTGCTTCCAACTCTGAACTGTCAATGTATCATTTGGCATCAAAAGTTTCCCTTTTCTTTAGTTTGCATTTCTCTCCAGCTATTCACCACTTGCTTCGTACAGTATCAGTTTTTTTTAATTATCATTGTTTAAATTGAACAATGAAATATCGTCCAGAACCCCTCATGAATCGTTGACAGTGACACGCAATGTCAATTACTTTTCATACTTTTTAAGAGTGAACCCATATATACTCCTCACAAAAAGTTAAGCAACAAGTATTTTTTTCCACATATTTTCTTCATGGGTATATGAAGTTATTACTTGGCATATAAGCCATGCAGGAGAACCCTTTACGATTGATGAACTTAAAGCATTTCCCATATTGTTTTTTCTGATAACATTGTTAGCACCGCCTGAACGCAACCACCCTCAAAACTCACATGCAAAATGCATGGAAAACATGTGCTATACACGTCGCACATGCGTTCTGATTGCGTTAAAACTGCCAGCAACGACAAATTGTTGACAGTAACATTTGAAATGGCTAGGCGTCACTTGACACCAACTGAAGTTGCTCAAATTGTTGGAATGGTGCAGGGGGTCAGACCCAGAGTGCTGTTGCCAACCATTTCAATGTTCATCGAAGCGTCATCTCCAGAGCGATCACTCGTCACCAACAGACCGGATTGATGACTGAGAGACCACGCTCAGGTCGTCCAAGGGTGACAACTCCCAGAGAGGACCGATACTTGGCCACCCTAGCCCGGCGGAACAGGTTCACCACAGCCAGATCTCTCCAGAATGACCTCCAGAGAGTTGCTGGGAACAGAATCTCCACACAGACAGTGAGGAACAGACTCCATGCTGAAGGTCTCAGGTCCCGAAGACCAGTGCAACGTATCCCACTGCCTGCACACCATCGTCAACAGAGACTGAATTGGGCTAACCAACGACGTAACTGGAGAGTCAATCGCTGGCGTAATGTTTCTCTTCACAGATGAGTCAAGATTCTGTCTGGACTTTAATGATGGTAGGGCTCGTGTGTGGAGAAACCGTAACGAACGATACGCCAACTGTACGATTGCTGAACATGATCAGTATGGAGGTGGGAGTTTGATGATCTGGGCAGGAATCCAAGTTGGACGACGAACTGATCTTGTGGTCATCAGACGAGGTACCATGACAGGTGTGAGTACCGAGACGAAATTGTCACACCTGTGATCATTCCGTGGGCTCATCAAGCAGGTCCTAACTTCATCTTCATGGATGACAATGCCCGTCCACATCGAGCAAGAGTTGTCACTGATGTTCTTCAGACCAACAACATCACCCATATGGACTGGCCTGCAAGGTCTCCTGACCTGAATCCCTATTGAACATGCTTGGGACATCCTCGGAAGGCGTGTGTACGGCCTCCACGTTCGTCCTCAGACTCTGGATCAGCTTTGCGGAGCATTGCGGAGAGAATGGCAGAACATTCCACAACAGACTCTAGACAGACTCATCTGGTCAATGCCTAGACGTCTTGAAGCGTGTATTCAGGTCAATGGTGGCCATACACGTTATTAAACTTTGGATCAGTGCTCAAAACTGACAGTAAAAGTGTTTTCAGACATTTTCATACCCTGATGCAACACATTTTGCACGGCTTTTTCAGTGACACTGTTTTTGATGATTTGCAAGTCAGTTATTGTTCAATGAATTTTGATTTCTTTGTTGGAAAAGTGTGTGGATATGCTTTATCTTTGTTATGTTTGATTCAGTTGTAATGATCATGAGTAAAGGCATATGTACTGACCAAAAAATACACTTGTTGCTTAATTTTTTGTGAGGAGTATATTTAGCTTATCTCTTCGGACCATATCCAAATAACACAATAGTGAATGAGCGTGTGATGTGACTTTAACGCCTCAGTTATGTTACTTTATATTAGGATATGTCAAATGGGAGGCAGGATGAAGATGCTTCTACTTCTACTACAAACGAGGGGTGATAAATGTAATCGGTGCACATCTGCAAATCGAAGATAACCAGAACTCTTATCAATGTTGCTTCATTAATTTAGAAGAACCACCTGTCAGAACAGATTTATAGTGACAGTGGCTTTCGTTTATCGCGAGTAATATCTCACCGATTTTACGGTGTGACACCTCGACAATGAATATTTTATGTTTACTAAAATGTGTTCTTGGATGAATTGAAAAATGGACAGCAAATGCAAAGTGCAAGTTATGCTTATTTGTATTTTTGTGTACTCGTATCTTCGTACCACACGATATTCCATACATGCATTGAGCGAGCAAATAAGATTTACATGTACTCTTTAATACTTGCATCTTCGTATTGTGAAATATTGCAAATATGGCGAGCCATATCCACGAAAAATTGTAGAGTAACAAAGATGACCCTATCTGCAAAGCAAAAGAGTACATAAATGTGCAATTAACATCAGATGTTCGCGAAAATATTGGGGACGATATGCAATTTTGTATTTCTGGGTTCCAAACTTCAATGACAATGAAACAACCCATTGTCTATCAAAGAACGATATAAATATGATAAAGAGACGGTTATTTTGGTATCTCCAAGAAGTCAAAGAAATCCACTCTTCTATCACATTAAACGTAAAACAATGAACCCCATATAGTCTCCGTCACGTCTTCTGTAAATCTCCCACCACCGACGACGTAGTTTCCTGGCAGTGATGAGGATTCCTGCAACACATGACGTCTTTACAGGTGCCACAGACAATGAATAAATAATACCAGCGACATCCTTATTCTTTCTGTCATGGGGCACGTCGATGTCAGACATGTCGGCGTGCTGAAATATTGGTCGAAGATCATTCCAACACCTAGCGCGACTCATTATGCTCTGGTCCATGTCACGACTGTGCACTCACGACAGGAAAGTCTGCTGTAAATTGAAAGGTCACCAACGTTGTCTAACATAACGTTTAATGGTTTACAAGGACGCGTGTGATCTTACATATTGCCAGTATTTTTTCACACAATGGTTTATTTGCCATATCACTTTTAAGTGTTAGTATTTAACATTAATTAGGCCCTACGTTTTCTACATTTTTCTCACTGCAGGTATGTATCCTCTTTAAGAACAGTTGGGGAGGCAGACATAAGATGAGTCACTAGGATCAAGACAGAAGGCGATAACCCTTTATTCAACTTACAGGGAATTAATGGTAATGGGTAATGAAACGCATTTCCTTGGATACAGATGTATGTAGAGTGATGCTGTATCTGGATGGTTCATTGAAGCTAGTGGAACACTGCCTGTCCTAATCCAGTCCTTACAGTGATACTTTACGTTTACTGGTTCTTCGTCACTCGCTGGCAGTAAATGCAGTAAAAGATAAAACACGTGTCAGGTAATCTGCCATCTGAATAATTGCGACAAGGGAGTTTTCCACGTTCTAATATTAACACACAAAGCTGTGTAGATCTGTTGCTGTTGAACCTATCGTTGTTGCTTCAGAGGAGCAATCGGGGCGGTGGGGTAGCCTAGTGGTTAAAGCGTTGGCTCGTCACGCCGAAGACCAAGGTTCGAATCCCCACATGGGTACATTGTGTGAAGCCCATTTCTGGTGTTCCCAGCCGTGATGTTGCTGGAATATTGATAAAAGCGGCGCAAAACCAAACTCAGTCAGTCAGTCAGAGGAGCAATCCTAACTGATCTAGTAATGTGTCCTACCATATATGTTTCACATACGATGCTCATGAACAAAAGAAGTCTCAGTCTGTAGAGAGAAAGCAAGGTCAGTAGCTGATGAGTCTTGTGCCAGGATCTTCCAAAACCTCAAAACAGTTCTTCGCCTGCATGAACGAAAAGCTCACTGCCCTGCTTCCAACTCTGAACTGTCAAAGTATCATTTGGCATCAAAAGTTTCCCTTTTCTTTAGTTTGCATTTCTCTCCAACTATTCACCACTTGCTTCGTACAGTATCAGTTTTTTAATTATCAGTGTTTAAATTGAACAATGAAATATCGTCCAGAACCCCTCATGAATCGTTGACAGTGACACGCAATGTCAATTACGTTTCATACTTTTTAAGAGTGAACCCATATATTTAGCTTATCTCTTCGGACCATATCCAAATAACACAATAGTGAATGAGCGTGTGATGTGACTTTAACGCCTCAGTTATGTTACTTTATATTAGGATATGTCAAATGGGAGGCAGGATGAAGATGCTTCTACTTCTTCTACTACAAACGAGGGGTGATAAATGTAATCGGTGCACATCTGCAAATCGAAGATTACCAGAACTCTTATCAATGTTGCTTCATTAATTTAGAAGAACCACCTGTCAGAACAGATTTATAGTGACAGTGGCTTTCGTTTATCGCGAGTAATATCTCACCGATTTTACGGTGTGACACCTCGACAATGAATATTTTATCTTTACTAAAATGTGTTCTTGGATGAATTGAAAAATGGACAGCAAATGCAAAGTGCAAGTTATGCTTATTTGTATTTTTGTGTACTCGTATCTTCGTACCACACGATATTCCATACATGTATTGAGCGAGCAAATAAGATTTACATGTACTCTTTAATACTTGCATCTTCGTATTGTGAAATATTGCAAATATGGCGAGCCATATCCACGAAAAATTGTAGAGTAACAAAGATGACCCTATGTGCAAAGCAAAAGAGTACATAAATGTGCAATTAACATCAGATGTTCGCGAAAATATTGGGGACGATATGCAATTTTGTATTTCTGGGTTCCAAACTTCAATGACAATGAAACAACCCATTGTCTATCAAAGAACGATATAAATATGATAAAGAGACGGTTATTTTGGTATCTCCAAGAAGTCAAAGAAATGCACTCTTCTATCACATTAAACGTAAAACAATGAACCCCATATAGTCTCCGTCACGTCTTCTGTAAATCTCCCACCACCGACGACGTAGTTTCCTGGCAGTGATGAGGATTCCTGCAACACATGACGTCTTTACAGGTGCCACAGACAATGAATAAATAATACCAGCGACATCCTTATTCTTTCTGTCATGGGGCACGTCGATGTCAGACATGTCGGCGTGCTGAAATATTGGTCGAAGATCATTCCAACACCTAGCGCGACTCATTATGCTCTGGTCCATGTCACGACTGTGCACTCGGGACAGGAAAGTCTGCTGTAAATTGAAAGGTCACCAACGTTGTCTAACATAACGTTTAATGGTTTACAAGGACGCGTGTGATCTTACATATTGCCAGTATTTTTTCACACAATGGTTTATTTGCCATATCACTTTTAAGTGTTAGTATTTAACATTAATTAGGCCCTACGTTTTCTACATTTTTCTCACTGCAGGTATGTATCCTCTTTAAGAACAGTTGGGGAGGCAGACATAAGATGTGTCACTAGGATCAAGACAGAAGGCGATAACCCTTTATTCAACTGACAGGGAATTAATGGTAATGGGTAATGAAACGCATTTCCTTGGATACAGATGTATGTAGAGTGATGCTGTATCTGGATGGTTCATTGAAGCTAGTGGAATACTGCCAGTCCTAATCCAGTCCTTACAGTGATACTTAACGTTTACTGGTTCTTCGTCACTCGCTGGCAGTAAATGCAGTAAAAAGATAAAACACGTGATGTGGGCAGATGAAAGTGTAGTGACAGTGTGTTTACTCCTCATTCACGTGTTGTTTGTCAGATTATATTATCAATCCTCACTTTCATTAATTTGCGTATTAAACTAAGCTGTAGTATGTTGAGCAGAAAGTATGGAATACTGTAAGGGACATTCTCGCGATCTCGCATTCTCGCGATCTCGACCTTTGGAAACAAGTTAAACATGCCAAAAGTGCGAGAATGCGAGATCGCGAAGAACGCGAGATTTGGCCAAAATCTCGCGTTCTCGCGATCTCGCATTCTCGTGTTTTTGGTCCATAGCACTTTTTGTCAAAAGTCGAGATCGCGAGAATGCGACATTTGTACATGCTGTCAAATTTCGCATTCTTGCTATCTCGACTTGTCAAAAATAGCCATAAAAACATGAAATCGCGAGAACGCGAGAATGCGACATTGCATTTTCTCGCGACCTCGCGTTTTAGACGCTGTCGTTGCGCATGCGTAATATCATAAGGTCAAGGCGTATGCGTATCTAAGTAGTGCTGTGGTCATGCTTCTTTCATGCTTTTCACTTCCCAAGTAGTATTTAGCATTTAATTCCTTCACATCCCATGAAGAAATTTTATGTAGCAGGTTCTATATGATTATGTTCCATTAGAGACGAAAAACGGCCTTGGCAAACTACTCTTCCTCAATCAACGATCTTCAATACACAATACACGATAGACTATCCATACTAAACGATGAAATATAACCGATCCACGATCTACTTTCGACAGTCAGAAATCCAAGATTTACAATACATGGCAATCCGATCTAAAATTCGCAATCCCCGATCTACCATCCAGGTTTCCCTGATCTACCATACACGAATTACGACACACAATCAATAAGCCAAAATCCATTATCTACAATCCATAATCCACGATCTACAATCCACGATCTGTTATCTATAAACAACAATGTCCACAGCCTACAACCCACAATCCACTTTTCATAATCACTACTACAATAAGAGACCATATACTCTATTATATTATCTCTGCAACAATACACAACAAAGTCGATGAAAAGTTCAAAATATTACGTTCAGTTGCAGAAATAGGGAATTTTTTTTTTCGATTTTCAAAGTATAATTGATACGAAAGAGATGCTGATCGTATTTTGGAATTCCCCGTTTTCAAACGCTTGAAATCATTATTGGCATTCTGGCAATACAATCATATGCCATCTCTGACCTGTTTGTTTTTAACATCTGAGGCTTAGACTGATATCGAAATACAGATGAGAAAAGTACATCTCATACAGACATGAGGGGGTTACATACCTGGAAGTAGACATTTGTGATGTTTAAAACAACAAACCAGTGGAGCATGTAAGGATTTTCAAGTCCACTGCCTCCAGAGAACAATGGAGGTTCTATGTTATTTCAACCACATGGGTCATACAATCTCGAAGACATTGGGGTGAGCCTTAGAAATAATTTTCTTAAGGCGACCATGCCAACCTTCCAGGTGGTTATTGGTTCTTGGACCGGTGTTCTGGTAGTGGTTCCACGCTGTCTGGGGTATATGTCCTTCCACCCACTGGGTGGTCACGTAGTCGGCGAGACGGAGGCAGCGAGGGTCGTCAGGCATGTCTGCAAGTGCGTTCAGCCACACGTCGTCTACCTGGAAGCACAAGATTATTTTATGAATACATAATTTGTGATTATTGATCATCAGCCGCGAAGTACACAAAATGAATGACATAGTTTAAGCATAGTAATATATGATTTATAATAATAAAATCCGATTCCAATTCAGGCGCAATGCAATGCAATACTTACAGGTCCATGGTTATGTGGGCTGGGATGCTTGGTGATGATGTCGTTCACAGTAGAGACAGTCGCAGCACATGTCTTCTCCTGGCATCTCCAAGATGCCCATGAAGCATCGTTGCGTCTTCGATTCAATCGAAACACAAAGCCTTCAACAACTAGATAACGTCCACCACGTGAAGTCGGGAGAAACTTATAGTCTAACTGCTGGTTTGCCATTTTTGACAGTGATAGATTCTTGGTGGAATTACCATGATATATACCCAGTGTGAGTTTATATCAATCAATCTAAATTCTATAGTTAATTTGTGAGTTGATATCAATCAAATAATCATAATTGTGTTATTTGTCATTTAACTAGTGAGTTCATATCAGCAACTATGTTCATAGTTAGAACTAGTGAGTTCATATCACTAATTAGTGAACTCCGAGTTCACTCACCAGTTCAAGTTTTAGTGTCACCCATCTCATTAATCCTTTAAAACAACATGTATCTACCTCGGCCGAACATCAAAGGATTTTTACTGTAATAACAAATGTCTACTTCCAGGTACGACACCGACATGAGTGAGTGAGTATGGTTTTTAGCCGCTTTTAACAATATTCCAGCTTTATCACGGCGGGGTACACCAGAAATGGACTTTATACATTGTATCCATGTGGAGAATCGAACCCAGGTCTTCGGCGTGACGAGTGAACGCTTTAACTACTAGTCTATACAACCGCCTCCATACAGACAAGAAAAGTACAACTAGTAGCTGAATAAAGTAAAAACACATAGAAATAAACTGCCGTGCCGCAATTCATTGTGGCGACTAAGAATCAATAACATTATAAATCTGTACAGAGGGTGTCAATTGCATTAGTCAAACCAAATTCAAATTTATCAAAGTGATCCAAAAACGGGACATCAGTGATTTCCTCATACAGACAATATTTGATTAGCGTTTGTATTTTTATCATATTCTTTAGAATAATCAGTTCCTTATTCATGTTGATGGAATGTGAAAGAATGTTAACTTCCTTTGTGTAGTGTGATAGCCACAACATAATTGCATTTTAATATTCAAAGGTACGAGCTTTGAATTACATTCCCACATAGATATAGAAACATAGTCAGCTATATCTGATCAAATGAACATTTGTCAAAATAATGTTGGCGTCATACTTCATGTTCATGCAAAATGCGAAAGTGATTGGATGTTAAGTCCAAAGTTTTCCTCACACAAAAGTTGGAAACATGATTGTATGGAGACATGATTGCGTATAAATTTGCCCTACTTCTTCTGCGCTTCGTCAAAACATCGAGTCAGTGATGTTGGTATGCGATGTGCTAATTGAGTTAGTGTGGCGTGGGTATAGAGTAAGTGATGTTGGTATGTGGCGTGGGTATAGAGTAAGTGATGTTGGTATGCGATGTGCTAATTGTGTTAGTGGTGTTGGTATGCGGTATGTTATACTGAATAGGTGATGTTGATTGGCGGTTTTGGTATTGAGTAGGGATGGTATGCTGTGTGGGTATTGAGTATATGATGCCCTTTGACAGTATGGGTATTGAATAGGTAATGTTGGTATGTGGTGTGTATTCAGAGTGATGTTGGTATGTGGCGTGGGTATAGAGTAAGTGATGTTGGTATGTGGCGTGGGTATAGAGTGAGTGATGTTGGTAAGCGGCGTTGGTATACAGTAAGTGATGTTGGTATGTGGCGTGGGTATAGAGTAAGTGATGTTGGTTTGTGGCGTGGGTATACAGTAAGTGATGTTGGTAAGCGACATGGGTATAGAGTAAGTGATGTTGGTATGTGGCGTGGGTATAGAGTAAGTGATGTTGGTATGTGGCGTGGGTATAGAGTAAGTGATGTTGGTATGTGGCGTGGGTATAGAGTAAGTGATGTTGGTATGTGGCGTGGGTATAGAGTAAGTGATGTTGGTATGTGGCGTGGGTATAGAGTGAAAGTGATGTTGGTATGTGGCGTGGGTATAGAGTAAGTGATGGTTGGTATGTGGCGTGGGTATAGAGTAAGTGATGTTGGTATGTGGCGTGGGTATAGAGTAAGTGATGTTGGTATGTGGCGTAGGTATAGAGTAGTAAGTGATGTTGGTATGTGGCGTGGGTATAGAGTAAGTGATGTTGGTATGTGGCGTGGGTATAGAGTAAGAAAGTGATGTTGGTATGTGGCGTGGGTATAGAGTAAGTGATGTTGGTATGTGGCGTGGGTATAGAGTAAGTGATGTTGGTATGTGGCGTGGGTATAGAGTAAGTGATGTTGGTATGTGGCGT
The DNA here is from genome assembly GCF_003918875.1 of Haliotis rubra. Taxonomy (NCBI): domain Eukaryota; kingdom Metazoa; phylum Mollusca; class Gastropoda; order Lepetellida; family Haliotidae; genus Haliotis; species Haliotis rubra. The sequence goes on from NW_025767002.1 coordinate 2,556,665, forward strand.
GGGTATAGAGTAAGTGATGTTGGTATGTGGCGTGGGTATAGAGTAAGTGATGTTGGTATGCGGCGTAGGTATAGAGTAAGTGATGTGGGTATGCGGCGTGAGTATAGTGAGTGAGTGAGTTTAGTTTTACGCCGCACTCAGCAATATTCCAGCTATATGGCAGTGGTCTGTAAATAATCGAATCTGGACCAGACAATCCAGTGATCAACAGCATGAACATCGATCTGCGCAATTGGAACCGATGACATGTATCAACCAAGTCAGCGAACCTAACCACCCCATCCCGTTAGTCGCCTCTTACGATAAGCATGGGTTACTGAAGATCAATATTTTAACCCGGATCTTCACGGCTGCGTGGGTATAGAGTAAGTGATGTTGGTTGACGGTGTTTTATACTGGGTAGATGATATTGGTAGGCTGTGCTGGTATTGAGAAGGTGATGATGTAGGCTCTGTAGGTATTGGGTAGATGATGTTGTAGGCTGTGTGGATATTCGGTACACAGTTGGTGATGGTAGGCGGTATGGCCCAATATTAATGCGATGTTGGTACATGATGTGAATACTGGGTATATGATGATGGTAAGCATTAAGTAAGTGAATGAATCAGATTTATGCCGCTTTAAACAGCTGCCCAGTAATTAGATCCCGCCGATAATAACTGTGAGAAGTTTGTACATGTTGAGGACACTGCATAGTTGATGTTGGATATAACATGTTGTTGATAAATGGTGTTGGTAAGTAATGGTTTGGGTTAGTCACGACACCGATTGAGGATAGGTATGCTTTTGCGGAGAACCATCGCGATGGTCAAATAACAGAACGTGAATCCTTCCTAAGAACCTCACGTTAACCTTCACCTATGAGGAATGTCTCAATAAATCAATGACACATCAATATGTTTATCTAAGTTACATTCTCTTCATCGAATTATTTCCCTACGCCGAAGATAATGGAAGATGGTCTTGGACAAGAGTTGTATACTCCCCAGGAAGTTGAGATTGATAATACGATGTGCCGTTGAGATTGACATCCAATGATCGAGGGGAAAATACCAGCGCCTTGAGCATGCAATAGTTGCCTGGATATGTGCGCTATATAAATATCCTATAATAATAATAATAACATCACCACGCAGAGACTCAAAAAATGTTCTTGGTAAAGGGTATAGCAAATTCAGAAGATTGTAAGTTGCTGAAACGAAGCGAGGTTTATCTTTTACAGTTTCATTTAGTAGTTTAAAAGCTGTGATGGTACAAAGGAACAACGTTGTGTTCCTCCGCCATTTTCTGCTAAAAGGCCAATCGATTCGATTACGCAACAGGCAAATCGTCCAAAGTAAACATATTTCATCTTTATGGTGCCGGCAAATATGAATTTTTCAGATTTTAATCATTGATCGAGATATAAAATCCCCTATCAGATATTTTTATTGCGCGACTTTGGCCAAAAATACTTCAACTTACAATTTCGCCATATGCGTTTATTCAAACAATTTCACATTAAACACACGAATACTCGGTCGTCTTGCTAGTGAGTGAGAGTTGTTTTACGACATAACCAATAACGAACCATTTCAGGCATTGAGTGCTGGTCATCTGCTTGTATTTGGTCCTAGAATGTCCGAGGATCTGACCCAAAGCCAAGGAAGTATATATACTCATGCCAATAATGGTTGTCACCCCCTTCAATTTTTTTTATTGGAGAGGGTGTGGGGTGTGGGGCCGGGGTTGGGGTAAGGGGAGGGGGGTGACAACCATTATTGGCATGAGTATATCTGCTGATTCACAATTTTATCAGAGAAAAGGCTGGTGTTTTGTTAGTGTCGTAATGGTTCTGATGCATTTCATGTGGTTTCGCTTCTAGCCAAGTATCACATTCACATTGAAAACATTTGCAGTGAAGTCTTCAGATCAATACAAAATGATAAATCAAGCTACATTGGGTTACAGTGATTACGCCAGTTATTACGCGAAAACCCACTTAAAGAAAGTGATGACACCCTGTTGTAGCAAAACACTGTAAAAACGGTGATGGCGCCAACTGTTCACAAACCACTGTAAAGTTATAATGACACCAGGTGTTCACGAAACACTGTAAAGCGCGTGATGACACCAGCTGTTCACAAAACATTGCGGAGTATGAGATGACAGTTATACTGCGGACCACTGCAGTTAGTTGGTTTGTTGCTTTCAGCAATATTCCAGCTATATGGCGGCGGTCTGTAAATAATCGAGTCTGGACCAGACAATCCAGTGATCAACATCATGGGTATCGATCTACGCAACTGGGATGCGAAGACATGGGTCAACCAAGTCAGCAAGCCTGACTACTAGTTCCCGTTAGTCGCCTCTCATGACAAGCATGGGTTGCTGAAGACCAATCCTAACCTGGAACTTCACGGGTCTCGGACCACTGTAAAGCGGGTTATGACACCAGCAGTGTTAACGTAGCACTGTAAAGCGCGTGATGACACCAGCTGTTCACATAACATTGCAGAATATGAGATGACAGTTAATTGCGGACCACTGCAGTTGGTTGGTTGGTTGATTGGTTGGTTGGTTGGTTGGTTGGTTGGTTGGTTTGGTTGGTTGGTTGGTTTGTTTGGTGTTTGTTTGGTTGGTTGGTTGGTTGGTTGGTTGGTTGTTTGGTTTGTTGGTTGGTATCGATAACTGGGATGCGAATATATGGGTCAACCAAGTCAGCGAGCCTGACTACCAGTTCCCTGTGATGACACAGGCTATTCACAAAACATTGCAGAGTAAGTGATGACACCAGTTAACTGGGAAACTCTGTTAAATAGCCTATGACACCAACGGTTTGCGAAAAAACGTCACAATAGTGAAACCAGCTGCAAAATACTGTCAACGATATTACCAGGTTTCCACGAAGCACTGTATAACAACAGTAATGGCACCGCATCCATTATGAGCAGGTGCTTCCTTGCAGTGTACATGTACCTGTAGCCCCGTGTGTTGACTAAGGTCAGTGCCACACAAACAAGTATTCCAAAACCTTCAAAAGTTCTTTCGAAGTGTGATGGATGAAATGCTCAAAGAAATGTTTTGCAAATTAAAGAAATCATGAAATCATGCCAATTGAATGTTCTTTCGTACTTTGCTTTTAAGCAGATAATTCTTATGAATACGGAATGGGGTTTTTTTTCAGTGTTTAAAGTATGCTGAACTACATTAGTGCGACAGATATCCGTATAAAAAAGGCCTGTCAGAAGAGATACGTAATCTCTACCCAAAGGACTTTTGTTTTCATGTCGGAGGGTTTTTGTTCTACGTTCCATACACATGGTGTCAGTCAGGATTTCACGCTCTTCACACAATTACAATTCCAGGGAGGATTCACCACCTAATTTTATCTAATTAAAATTAGGAACTGGAATGTTTTTCTAATGTCAATGTTTGGGTTTTAACAGGCCAGGTATGGATTTTCCAAGTGAACCATCAAACCATTGGTTGATAAGATCAGATAAGATGAGATTCACACTTTGGAACATGATGGCGTAAACTTCTACACAACACCAATCATCAGTATGGTTTATTGAGTCATTTTATGTCTATGAATATGAGCAGTGGAAATGTGTTTGGACACAAAATCATTGATCATGATAACATTGGGCAATTCACTTATTCATAAAGGTCTCATGGGTGACAGTTAAAATATTTGATCCATACAATGGCCCGCTAGCCAGTGGCTAGTAAAAATGCAGTCGGGCCAGTCAATTTCCACAGTCACTGGCCCGACTGGCTAGTGAATTTTCATGGGGTAATTTTGTAAATATATCACTTTCTCCGACTTGTTAAGTTATAACACACTTTTAAATCATACATTATGGCTTGATAAACATGTTCATCATATTACCATTATTGATGAAACCCGCGTCATGCCGACAATATCTTACCTATTTTTTTAATCTTTTGCTTAGTTTGTACATTTATATTTCGGGCTAGTGATTCATTTTGTGGGCTAGTAACTTTCAGGCATAGCTAGCCCGACTGGCTAGCAAAATTTGGAAACTGTTTCGCACACTGTGTGTACATGCATTAACTTTTGCATTCTCGGGGTTTTGTCAAATATATTAACTAGTTAACCCAAAGGTTCTTTTGTGGTATACAGACTATTAATGAAAATATCTGGAAATGTATATGATATGTGTGAATATATACTCAGCAGCAAAAGAAACGTCAGTACGAATTCAAAATTAGATAGGCAGTGTTATCAAATCATTACAGAAATTGACATAATAAGCGACTCAAAAACATTTTTTGTGTACAATATTCTGACATATCAATGAATAACTCATCACAATTCCAAGACATTACGTGAACGTTTGCAGTCCATTCAGACTCTTGACTTCAGTATCTAGTGTGACCACCACAAAAGGCAATAACTGCAGCACAACGTCTATACATGGAGTGCACCAATCGACTGATGAAGGCCATTGGCACCTGGAACCACACTCTGAGAAAGGCCTGGCGCAATAAATCGGCTGTGTTCGGCCTTGGTATGACATTATACAGTCTCCTCTGAATTGCATCCCAAAGATGTTCAATTGGGTTTAAATCAGGACTAAGGGCTGGCCACTGCATAATGTTGACACCGTTCTGCTGTAGGAAGTCCCGTGTAGCTCTGGCAGTATGGGCCCGGGCGTTATCATGCTGGAAAATGTTGTTCCGGTGACGTCGGAAATGTGGTATGACGTGGGGTCTGAGAACTTGGTCGATGTAGCGCACCGCTGTGATGCCGCCTCCTCTCCCTGGACCAAGGTTCTGGAACACCACATGACCCACTCTTTGGTTCAGGCCTATTCCACCCCATACCATGATGTTTTCACCTCCTCATGAGTCTCTTTCCATAACACATCCGTGCTGTTTCGGATACCTGCAAGAAGGGATTCTGTACATACTGTCGCACAACATGGAGGTCTTGTCGTCTTGTGGTCACCCTTGGTCTGCCCGTACGGGGCGATCATTTGTAGTGTTGGTGGCCTGGAAACGTTGCTGCAGCCTGTAGATGGTCCGAACGTTGACCTGGTCTTCCTAGCGCCTGGTTCCTCTGAGCTGTCGTGAGTCGCGGCATCCTGCTGACGTTGTAATGTGAGTGTTTCAACCAGGTTTAGGGGTGCATTTTATAGGGCTGGTCCATGTGAACAGCACGTGCAGCATGAGTTGCATGAAAAACATGGAGAACACCGTACCATCTCCGAGATCAGGTTGCGGTTTTGAGACCATTTCCTGGGTTCAATTCTGAGTTTGGGAAAGAATGTCTTTGCTCAGGTAAAGTTGGAAATGTTGTCAAAAATATACAATCAAAACATTTAATGAGTTTACAGTTATCCGTTTCTGCGAAGGAAAATTCCAAAATGACGTTTCTTTTGCTGCTTAGTATATTATGTCGGTACTATATTTGCAAAATTGTCAAATTAACGAAATAATAATTACACCAATTTTGCACATACACTTAGTAATGGATCCATATCTATTTTAACACAAATGTTTTGTACATTCCGTTTATGATCTTATTTGTTGTTTAACGCCACACTCAGGTATATGACATCGGTCTGTAAACAATCTAGTTTGGACCAGACCAATTGAAATGACCACAATATTGCTATATGAAAACTATTACATATTGGTATTATTACCAATAATACTAGCCGTACTAAACTATAACATACGATATATTTTGGATTACACTTTTTTTAGTAGTAAACTAGTAATAGCAGTTGTGTGGCAGGCCCGACTAATTTTACATTAAGTTTTCAGCATATTGAAGTCAGACTAGTGATAACTGCTTTCGTTTAAACCTACGCTAATGACTCTACACCAGCATCGAGCACAACAACTATCACACATCACACACACGTCCATCCTGGGGCGGTGGGGTAGCCTATTTCTGGTGTCCCCCGCCGTGATGTTGCTGGAATATTGCTAAAAGCGGTGTAAAAACAAACTCAGTCAGTCAGTCAGTCACGTCCCTCCTATCATTTGAAACTGTTCTTACACCAACAAAACCTCTTCAGCTTTTACTTTTGATTTAAGTAGTCCTCATAAATATAATGCTTTAAACATTAAATTTAACAATGGAGTGGTTTACAACCTCTGTTAGTGTTCCATAGTTCAAAGGCTATTTTCCTTTACTTTATGTCAAGAAAACCTCCTTGTGCTCAGGGAATTTAAACCGACAGCAGCTTCAGACAATTGCGCCGTAATCAAATTAACGGATATAATCAACTGACACCGCAGTAGACACATCTTTTTTCGGGTTGGAAGAAAAAGTAGTAGTAAAAAGTGATTGGTACTCTTTTTTTAAAGATCAAACTGACGATCTGAAATAGGTTTGCTCATAGTTCATATTAACGACTTGAGCAGTGATGCTATTTCTCAATATTTTATGGGATTATACTTCATTGAAAATTAATGTATTTGATATTAGTTCAATTTCTTTGTACGAAATACACACGGTGGACATTTTGTGCCAAATTTCCAAATTAGATTATGCCTCAAGATGTTTACAATATATTTTAAAGTCCATTCTCAATGTTATTAGCCATTTCGAAACAACCGTTATTTCTAAAGCATCAAATAATATTTATTTCAAATACAAATTCAACCATCGGGACATTACAATCATCCGAAAACATATATCTACAAATATTAAACTAATAACTTGAATGCCAAACTAAAATATCCTTCCAAATTGAAATATCCTTAACATAATATTGTTATTGTCGGGATGTTTTCAAAACTCTTCGCGTAAGAGTATCAGCTATCACTAGATTATAGATAGCTACCTTCGAGGAACATAGCGTAATGGGATCTCTGTTAATTCAGAAAATGAATAGACCGTCTCTAGTGGTACAACCTAAGGGTCTCTTAACTGAGAAGGTCAACTTCTGCAAGGGTTCAGCTTGATTGTTGTTATATACTTAAAAATGACTGTGTATTTGTTTCGGTTTATTGAGGTCTGTATACGCAGTATTATTGACAATAATGGCAACTAACACGAGTGAGTGAGTGAGTGGCTGGGACTCACACTGGGGCTTAATCCTGACACTTCAACCACTTGGCTCTGAGCCTCATCTCAACATAAATACATCTATATGAAATCCAGAGCTCACTCTACCATATGCTTACCATATATGCTTCGAAAGGGCATTGGTGATGAGCTGATGAGTTCATTAGCTAATGAGCTCATGAATATGTGTTACATGTCTCATATACTTCTCATCAAAAGTTTAGACTCTCTAGTGTAAATATAGCCACTTACTTCAGTCAACTGTTCTAAACTAAATTTTGCAAAATATGCCATACTGTTTAAAGGTATGTTTACATATGAACTGATGTATTGTAAACCAATTCGTAACGTTGAAAAGATTATTGTCATGAGTTCAGTAAATGAAGAAAATCAGTGAAAATTGGCGAATTCTTAACATAACTGTACACCACAACGCAGCTGTTCACATGCACGATATTTGCACGTGCTTTTCAGCAAATTGATGCATGAAACATACATATATAACAAAACATATAGTGAATGTTTTAAGTGAGTCGAAACTTTTGAAGATGAGTAGGCAATTATCTATTTGGAACACTTTGAGATATGTCTCTAGTGAATCAAAATTGAAATAATATTCTACAACTAAACGAACATTCCTGAACTCTATACGCTTTTCAATGAACACGTAGTCCAGGAGAATCATGTGAGACATTTATAAGAGATATTAAATATAAATAACTTCACCATTAAGTAATTGAGAAAGGCCACACATGCCTATGGGAGTGTCCATTTTACCAATATGGTTTCCCAGGCTGATGAAGGTCAGACGGGGAGAGGCGTTGATTTCAGACACGTAACTCACGCAAGTCAATGTGCTGCTCTACTGCACAATATAAGAGGAAAGAAAGACGAAAGTGTCTCCAGGAAATGAAGAATGGTACCAATGGATCCAATTTATCCTGACGAAATCCAAGGAAAACGTATTGAAGATCATACATCATTCGTCTGCAAATTTGCTTAAGCCTCGCGTCATTTAGCCAATTGTTATACTGTGTGAGATACTGGCAATTGATAAATGTACTTGATTACCATGAACCATGACGGAAAATTTGAGGAGTGTGTCCTTCGTTCTGACAGTACGAATACAGTTAATCACCTTATCACACATGCCACCTCTGCCATTAGCATTCAATGCAGTGTTTCCTATCAATGTCAGTAACAAGTTGCAATCACGAAGGACCTTCTAACTCTTTGACCAGATAAAGATTTACAATCTCATCCGGTCTTATTGCTTTTCCTGAAGTGACACTGTACGGCTTGATCATGTCTGCGACTTGTCCACAGTGGCAGAGGTAGACTGTGGTGGAGAATTATCACATTGGGTTACGTGATGGTGTTGACTGACGCTCCCAACAACTTCTGCAGTTGCTTATTGGAACCTGGTCAGATCCCTTGTTGCGTTGGGATCACATAGTGGTTAATAACTGGTCACCGAGGGCCATCGTTGGCTGATATCCCGACCGCTAATTAAAATTAGTCTATTTCTGGCCGTAGTACGTGTGATGGAACACACTCGGATGGAGGGAGGTTTTCAAGGAAATGCAATATACATCTCCCGGAGTTAAATGTCTTGAGTTTCGCGTTAATAGGAAGGAAGAGAGCAGATGCTCTTTGTTCGGATGCAGATTCACTGTACCGTGTGATGCTATTGCTTCTGAAGAGCCGGTAGTCTGGCGATGTTTTCTAAAAGTACGAAGAGCATTATTTAGTATTAAGCTTAAGATCAGGAGGCCGGATTTAAAAAGAACACAGGACAGCATCACGCACTGTTCGTCACCAAACTGGAAGAAAATCCATTTATGTTTCAAAGAAATTCAGGCATCCATTTTTATGAAATGACCCCTTTTATATGCTGTACGTTGTCAAATCCTTGAAGTCCTGTGGTAGACAAATGTCACGTAACATTTGATGGGTATGTGATGCGTTTCATTACAAGATGACAGGGACTGATTATGATCATATTGTCCGCCGCGGACAAAAAGTGTCAACTTCTGTACGTCCCGTTTCTTTTCTTGACGACTACGGACAATGTGAATTGTATTTTATCAAAGAAACGTATTGTTTCACAAACCTGTTTATATCTTCGCATACACTCCTGTTGGGATTCTGAGTTATAATAGGTCCCAGAGGGTATAACAGGCCATAGAAACCAAACTAAATGCTTGTCCTGGGATCTGGTTGTTTGGTTGATTGGGTATCATCTTTTCCCGACGGTGGTGAACAGTAGTCCACTGTAATATGAATGAGGTATCATTGTTCAGACTTTATTATTTTTCTGGGCACATTTATATTGATTAAATATTGCTGACCTTGACAAACCGCAGCATTCCCTCACTCACACATTGTCAGTGAGGATGACTATCTATATGTGAATGTTGGATGATGTCATGATTCTTTATCTCGTTTCGAATTACATTCTCACAGCATCTGCAGATCACAAGCATTAATTTTGTAAAAAATGGAAAGGCTATTACATCGATAAAGTCACATGGATGGATTATACCTCTCTCTCTCTCTCTCTCTCTCTCTCTCTCTCTCTCTCTCTCTCTCTCTCTCTCTCTCTCTCTCTCTCTCTCTCTCTCTCTCTCTCTCTCTCTCTCTCTCTCGTTGTTGAGGATCAACTATAGTTCAACGTTTTTGACTATAATGGTGTGTGAGTATTTTTCATTATTTAGATGTCAAGGATATATGGTTCAGTGGTTCAATGTTTTGAAGCAGTCAGTCTATTCTGAAATCTCATTGAACAAAAGAGCTATCTCTGTTTATCGGAGTTACATTGATCCCTTGAGAGCCCAGACAGCAGCGTAATTGCTAAACCTCAATACTGCTGTCTGTGAGAACAGAAATATAGCAAACATTCCATCAATAATATATTCAATGCTTTTCCATTTGGAAAGAAACGGTGAAGTAAATGTATGAATGAACGCCTATACAGAAGTCAGAGTTTTTCTCAGAGAACTCTTATCATCATTGAAAGAATCAGTGCGTGTCGTGAAAAGTTGGAAATATACTATGAAAATATTTGGAAGATTGTTAATAAAGAGAATCATACAGTCTAGATGTAGTCAAAGTACCTTTGGTTTTAACGAACATAACAGATATCCGTTTATGTACAATTTCATAGACTGCGGTGATGAAATATCGTCACTCGAATGACGGCAAATTAAATTCCATGCTCGTTTCGGTCTTCTAAAGTTTCGGCTCACAACCTAGCATCAAGTAAGTAGAAATTATAGTTAGAATATCACAAGTTCCTTGAATAGCGCAAAAGGACCAATGAAAGGGCCTTGAATCTGTTAATATGACCATCCCTGTCCAGGGGCTAGTTTACCGCCATACAATATGGAACAATTAGTATAATCCAGGTAATGTTGTACGGACAGCGGAAACCTGAGCTCGCTGTCTGTCTAGTAAAGCGCAGCAGCGTCCGCTCGCCGTGGATCGATGACGGGATTTGATGCAGAGAGTGACACTCTCGTGAGATCGCAGGACAGTGACTGCCAGGAAGACTGCCCCTCTGCGTATGTGTTCTCTCCGCAACCAATAGGAACAGCCCAGTCACCCACGCAGGGTGTAGTGGGTATATCTTCACAACATTAGAAGATGACGATTAGGAACCAACTGCTGCCTCAAAGATTACGTGTTGAAAGTATATAGTAGAAATGGTAGCTTTTGCTAAGGCGGTTTGTTGCTTGCTACTCTTCGGGGTACCGGCTTCTACACAAGCTAAGGCCGTCGTCAGCAACGACACTGATGTTCTTCTCGACCGTACCCTTAGTGCCTTGGGTGCCACTCTGGCCTTCTTCAGCAAGGAGTACCGAAGTGTCAACTTGGATGCCATTATTGGCACAAGGATCGTTGAAGGTAAATTTGATGAACTTCATTTTCTATGTCGATAGTTTAAACATTTCAAGTTTCAACAAAGCGAAAGTACAATTCAAAAGTAAGATTATCGTGTCACAAGCACAACGTATAGAACTTACATTGTAACTTTAATGTTTCAAATACATTATCCGTCTCAAGGTTTCAATGACTGTCAGCAGTTAACACAAAAGTTTTCAGAAGTGTCCGCTATAGACTCCCACCTGCGAAGTAATAATGTTTAAACATAAGAGAGTTTTGAATTCACCTGATGAAGGAGTAAGGATATACTCCGAAACGTTGTGTTCCTCAAAATAAAGAAGTTGACATCCATAAAACTCTCTTCCTCGTGTGTATCACTTCTAAATGCCGTTCAAAGACCTAATGTTTAAACCTGTGCTCACCAACAAATCACATACGCATTACATGGATGATAGAATGTGTCAGTCAAGAATGCGTCCAACAAATACTTGTAGAAAATATTCATTTCTACTTCCAGGCATATATACAGCGTTATGCATACAAACGATGTCCACTCTATTCGGTAATCACAATGATTTGTGGTATAACAGTGTATTACCACATGATGAATTCGATCGATTCTGTTATTGTAATCGTGTTGCCCAATGTTATAATAAATGACGGTAGCGTAGTCACTACTTCCGATTCCCCAACACAAGTCCATGAACGAGGCATGGCTATTACAATGCAGATGGCTATTCCAAGATCCATTCATCTTCCCAGTCTGATTGATGACGAGTTTATACTTTCCATTCGTATGTTAATCTTAGATCGCATCGTTATGTGGGTGTCAAAACGTGCTGCTCGCGATATATCCTTCGTCTGATTTTAAACGAAACAGGAAAATATATCGTATATCTATAATTCAACGTTGGGATCAGCTAACGCAGACTTTCGGCTGTACGTGATCGATATTCTCAGTTAAATGAAAAACACAATGTCAACTTTCATTTCAAGTTTCAGATGTCTCACGTAATGAAATGTGTGAAAATATATTGTTTTAATAGCAAATGGACACTGAAAAAGAAAAAAATATTGTTACAAAAACATATCATTTGATACAGTGGCTGAACTGTTTTGACAATGTTAACCGTTAGGTATCATTTTAACCAGTCCGTGTTTTTATAACTGATGTCTGTATTTTCCACATTAAGCCCGAATCACTCACTAACTCACTCACTCACTCACTCACTCACTCACATTTCTGAATACCTTCGTTGATTCCATTTTAGAAGTTGGAAAGTACAAGACAGACCTTTAGCTTGACAATGTTACAAGAATCTGTATCGAAACGGCACACTCAGGAAATATACAAAATTGTTATCCATAAAGTTTGTCTACTGACATCTCTAAAATAATATTAAATGTGTCCAATTATATAGCGCCAAACTCCTAACTAGGTATGCTCATAGCGCTAACGAGGCGGTGGGGTAGCCTAGTGGTTAAAGCGTTCGCTCGTCACGCCGAAGGCCCGGGTTCGATTCCCCACATGGGTACAATTTGTGAAGCCCATTTCTGGTGTCCCCCGCCGTGATATTGCTGGAATATTGCTAAAAACGGCGTAAAACCGTACTCACTCAGTCAGTCATAGCGCTAACAATCAACAGCACAGCACATTATTACCCCGGATAACCCAAGCTACCTGTAAGGCGCTAGAAGGTTATAGTCACATGACCTTTTCCACCGGGTACCCATTTTCCTGCTGGGTGAACAGAGGCAAGTTTGAACAAACTCACTATAAAGCAGGTGAACACCTGGTGTCATCACTGATTTCATTGTCCCGTTCATATCATGTCATCACTGTGTTTCCTTTTACACTCAATACAATCTGTTTCATCAGAACATCGAGACTGATCATTCCCTCGTCTTGACGTTTAAAATGTACATTAAATAATCTACCTAAAACACATTCAACATGCACTAAAAGGATTTACTAACTGTTCTTACTTTTGTGGAATTAGATATTGCACTGATTGTTCCAGAAATACACTGATCAGACACTTGTATGGAACTGCGGTAGTGATAAGACAGCAATTCCTCTTGATGTCTGCTATAAAATACTAAAAAGCAGTAACATTTTACCAGCTAACATGTCAAACTGCCATTGGTTGTCATTGGGATAACTCATTAATTCCACAAAGAACTAATTGATTTGTCGTTCTCTTTTGTATTCATTAAATCTTCATGTGGAAACAGCCCTAAGGTATCTAGGCGCTATTTCTTATTTTTTAATTTAAACACAAACCATACTTGTTAAGGCAGTAAACAGGGTGGTCGATTCAATTATAATCTCCAGAATGGCATAGAATCCGTTCTCTTCCCCTTCTATGAGGTTTCAGGTTCAAGATGATATTTTACTTGTTTCAATTGAGAAAGGGAATTCTCATTAAGATATCACATTTGGGATGTTTCTGATTTAAGCGGTCTTTCGAAATCGAGAATTAATGCATTTTTCTATTGTCGCTAATGAATCCACAAAATAAGAATGTTTCCATTTAAACCTTATTTCATGAGATAACCATTAATGGATGCGTGTTGGCAGTTATGCATCACGGTAATCTACTGTGCAACCTGACCCACCTTAATGTAAGTAACCCGAGACAACTCATCTATATTGAATAATTGTATAATGAGAAATGTTATTTGCATCTGGGATAAAACGACATGCACGGATGATATCATTCAATCATTGACCTCCCCCGTCTAAGCAATCATCTATTCTATGTTCACCTGTATACGACACATCGTTAAAAACCCATTCATTAAAGTAAATAATACGTAATTGAGAATGAAAAGAAACACCTAAATATATCACGCCTTCATACGAACCCCAAAATGTGTATGGAACCTAAAGGATTAGGGTTAGGTAATCTGTGACGTTGAAACGAGATACATATCTCGTGCCAACAAAATAGTAAGACTCAGAAACGAGACATTTATGTCGTACAAACGAAATGTTTAGTCATTCTAACTAAATTATGAGCCTGGTATAGTCAAAGATATTTTAAACTAATGTACGTTTAAAGGTTTCGTAATTACATGTATCTCCTAAGTCTTGTAAACATTGCTTTTAGGTTTTGGTAGTACACCATAAAACTTGGGTCTTTCCTGCTCAGCTACTAATTAGCAATCTTTTAGGCTGCAGTTTGTAAGCATTCAACTTCTCCTTCTGCTGCTGCTTCTGCTGCTGTTTAGACATACATCACCTGGGTCGACCTAGTTTTTAAGTGCACACTTTGCAATTGACATCTGAGGTTTAGTGCTTTTTCACTTTTTGAAATTATAAACGACCAACCCCTTTTAATAGCCACAGAATGTTAAATTACGATTCAGACAATATCATACGCATGTGTTTATGAACATCTATCAAACAGTGATCATACCTTAGGCTGGCTCTAGGTGTTAATCTGATCCTTCGCTCCTACGTCATATACACATGGAAAGGCAAGTCAATTGCTCGCCTAAACGACCGCGAGAATTGCTATGGTACTATTAAAAAATATTACTTGAAAATGTACACCCAATGAATGAACATTCAATGTCTGTAACATTAGAAATTTACTTCAGCCTTTGAGGTAACCCTGATAAAAAAGCACTTTGACCAAAAAGCTTATAACGGCCCTTCAATTGTGGCAACGGTTATTCCGACTGCCCTATGCGTCATAAACATGTCCCTACATATTCATAGCATGTTATCTTGAATCAAACGAATCATGCCTCCTATGGGAGGTTACAGCGGGTTTTAAGAAAAAATTGAGGTATCGGTGAATATATATTGCACGTGTATTTTCACATATCTCGAGCGGCCATGGACCTTTTCAAAATATTACTTTTCGAACATGTCACTCTGATATATTTTGCTAAATGCCTCTGACACACAAACAAATATTAAGTGAGTGACGCTTGACGCCGCTTTTAACAGTCCAGTAATATCACGGCGGAGGACACCAGAAATTGGATTCACATATTGAATCCTACTGAGTGTTTTACGCCGCTTTTAGCAATATTCCAGCAATATCACGGCGGGGGGCACCCGGTATTGGTTCCACACATTGTACCCATGTGGGGAATCGAACCCGGGTATTCAGCTTGACGAGCGAACGCTTTAACCACTCGGCTAGCCCCACCGCCCTTGAATCATAAATAAGTGAGGTCTTCAAGGTTGCAAGTTACATGTGTCTTCTTTGACGGGCAAGCAACGCTTTGCCGAAACATTCTCTAATTTGTTTTTCACTTCAACAGAGCCCATATTGCACAGTTTTTACACCGGCTAAAATGCCAACCCTAACGAGTAAGATTAACGAGACACGGTTATTTACATTTACTCCAAATGCAATACAGAGCAAATGTTGTTACGCCATTTATTTTGATAACTTTCACGACAGCCCCAGTACAAAAATACCATTGATTGACAGTTGCTGTCCACATTGTTTGGACATGAGATACGGGAACTATCGACTGGCACATGTATTTGTTAAAAAACATTAAACAATATTCAGCCTTCGGTAATGTTAACAATCAGCTTCAGGGTGATTTAAACGTGTTGTCTTAGTTTATCTGTGCAAACTACACTGTGATCATTGTAAACAGGGAACACGAGTGGCCAAATCGTCTTTCCGCAGTGCAGAGTTGCCTTTCTTCAGCGTATCAGAACCCTATGATACCGGGTTAGAATTCGCCGTGCTTATGCTTCTGGCTTTGTCAGAACCATGTCTGTAAAGGTAGATTTATGCTTAATAAGTTGGGGGAAACCCCTTTCGAAAATCATAAGAATCTCAAGGCTTTAGTAACTATTGAAAAGGTTTAATAGGCATGATGAAGATGTTTCCAACTTTGACACACGATGGATGAAAATGATACCTGATGCAATTCCCTAGCCTATTTCACTGTATGTTTTGTGTTTTGCAAAACAGTTGACTTGACTGTGCGTGTGTTTGTGACAGATGCCACAGTTTAGGCACAATGCGCTCACCTTTTCCCAAACACAAATGGTTCCTAAATATGTTTATGACATTGTCTGAATGGATTTCTTATTTCAAAGGATTTCCGATTTTAATTGAATTGGTTTGTTGCTTACATTTACATAGCTTGCTGGTGCAGTTGAATGAGGAGTTCATTGATCATCGTTGAAAGTTCTTTGTACCATGTGTTCACACTTAAGAGATTGATCTGCGCTTTCAACTCAGCCGTCTTGTAAAAGTCAGTTTGTGATGAACGTAATCAAGTAAGCGTTATAATAATTAAATTATCGCATGTGCTTATTTAATAACGTGCATTGAAACCCAGTGTTCAGTCTCAAATCAGTTTACGGGTCGATTTTGCCCACATGTTCTATATTTCATAACAGCATTATTTGAACATGGCAAACGGGTAAATCTCTTCTCTGATATGACAGCAAAGGAAAGCATACATTTATTTGATGACTAAAAGTTACAAAAACAAAAAAATGGTAATTCTATGGTAATTTTTTCTTACATTAGCGGCGTTTCGGCGAGTATTTTCAGTCTAGTGGTGAAAACTAAATTTCAAATGTAAACTATGTTTTGCCGGACAGTTTATGTACCACTTTATATAAAGATATATACATACATATAAACATCGCGATATGTCTTACGGTACCATATGTCACAGTTACATAGAACTGACTGTTACTATAATCATCACATCGGAAACTGACGAACACGGGCCCCATGGAGATCCAGGTTAGAATTTTTCTTGAGCAATCCATGCTTGTCGACATAAGTTGCCTAACACATCTGGTGGTCAGGTTCGTTGACCTGATTGATTAAGGTACAAATGTATCTCTGTGTGTCATTCACTAGATTGTCTGGTCCATATTCGAAAATTTACAGTCAGCCGTCATACGAGTGCAACAGACTCAGCACCACGACGAGAGACCAACATTGACCATGAATATTTAATCTATAGGTCGAAAATTTAAATAATAATCGGAAATAAACTGACGGTCAAAAGAAACTTTACGGTAGCTTTAAATCAGTCTTGTAAACCATGAATGATAGAACATCAGCTCTGAACAGACAGAGTAAAGACGGCCCTCTGCCAGTCACGTCACTGCCAACGACATACAGTCCCGAACCCATTAATCTCTGACGACAATGTTGGAATGTCAAAATCTGTCCTCTGTAAAGTCAGTTAGTACTAAATCCTTGAACCCTGAGTCGTCTTGTCTCTATTGCTGATGACGTTACTGTAAATAATCGAGTCAGGAGATGCTAAATATTCAAATTCGAGTCTTTATTGGACGCTGGTCTGCCTTTTTGGGCCTGTCAGTGCTTAACGTTGCACCATTTTACTTACGATGTTCTTTTTACCACCGATTTAACTTGTATATTAACTATTTTCAAATTTATATAAAAGTGGTCAAGTTTCTTTTGCCCGTCAGTATACTTCCAAAACATATCCAACAGCAAACACGTCTCTACTTGCCGCGAAATGCTTCAAACGTCAAACTTAATAGCATAGTAACGTCCGGTATTATTTACCAGAAGTTGAGACATTCATCCTCGGCCCCCAGTGACTTGTGTATTGGTTGGCTATGTCTGACAGATCCGCAGAACCGTATTACAAATGCATATTTTATGAAGTCACTGAAGCCAAAGAGCAACACCAGGGACGCCAACCTACTATAACGTACACAAAGTATGGTCATGTGTATATTTTATCGCATATACGTCTCCGTTCCCCAAAGGCAGTGAGATGTGTGGCGTGTATCTTTACAATTCCAAAAACAATTAGTTACAAGCTCTTGTAGCAGGCCAGGAAGCAACACACCATCAATAAGTTACGAATCCAACTGTGTTACATTAGCGGCTGAATAAACAGAGTGTGTTGAACACACACATGGAGCATGCGCTGTCGGTTTTGTCACGTTCGAGTCGTGCCACTTTGGTAATTTTACTAAACTAAATTTAAAAACTAAATAGCCGGACAACTTTCTGTGTTACCAACATTTTAAAATGACTTTGAAAATGTAATTTAAATTATTCACGTGTTTAACGGTCATGTGGTGCGCGTGTTCACAGGATTGCGTGTTATGTCTTATTGTACGTACCCGTCATTCAGATAGATTACTGGGGATGTAAAAAGGGGAATTAGCTTTCAGTTTGGGATTTAATATATTTCAAAACGTTGTCTGTAACATATTTTATAGAAGCCGGGTAAAGCGGATTTAGAAAGTCAACTATAATGAACTTAAAGGCGTTTAGAACGAATTCATAGAGTGAGTGAGTTTCCTTTATGCCGCACTCAGCAATTTTCCAGCTACATGGGGAAAGTCTGTAAATAATCG
Organism: Haliotis rubra; assembly: GCF_003918875.1. NCBI lineage: Eukaryota > Metazoa > Mollusca > Gastropoda > Lepetellida > Haliotidae > Haliotis > Haliotis rubra. Next base: position 2,574,928 of record NW_025767002.1, read on the forward strand.
AGTCTGGACCAGACAATCCCGTGATCAACAGCAAGAACATCGATCTACGCAATTGAGATACGTCATGTGTCAACCTAGGAACCAAACAAAGTACTAGAATCTGTACTTACTGAGAAAGTGTAATTCCAAATAGAACATGTGTTGCCTGACCACCCGATCCCGTTAGTCACATCTTACGACAAGCATGGGTTACTGAATACCAATTCTAACCCGGATCATCACGGGTCAGATTCATAGAAGTTGACGACATGATGTTAATAGAAGTAATAGCGGATATACATGTATAGAACTCGGTTATAATAGATGTATAGAAGTCGACAACAGATTTGTAGAAGGTTGCTTTACCAGATCTATATCGAAGGGAAATCGGCTGTTTTAGAACCTGTTTTTATAGGTGTCTAAATTTGTATAAATCTACTATATATTTTTAAGAAGACGGTTATGACGAACTTATAGAAGTAGGTCATACCAGGTATGTGATAGGTGGATGCAACGGAGTAACTATAGTCGGTTTTGACAAATGTCATAGGCCACTGAAAGGGATGTTAGTGCAGAAAGATTATCGCGGGAACCGAAGTGACTTATTAGACAATAACAAACGTGAAGAATGTTTTGACACATGTAAAGAAGTTGGCAATAACAAACGTGAAGAATGTTTTGACACATGTAAAGAAGTTGGCAATAACAAACGTGAAGAAACTATAACGGGTGTAAAGGAGTGGGAAACAACAACTGTAAAGAATAATGTCATAGATTTTACAAGTCAGTGGTGATGTACATTAGGACTTCAATAAGGAAGGGTGAGTGAGTGAGTTTAGTTTTACGCCGCGTTTAGCAATATTCCAGCAATATCATGGCGGAGGACACCAGAAATGGGCTTCACACATTGCACCCATGTGGGGAATCGAACCCGGGTCATCGGCGTGACGAGCGAACGCTTTAACCGCTAGGCTACCCCACCGCCACCTATAAGGAAGAAGTCGAATTTGACGGAAGTGTGACTATTTCGATTTGTAACAATCGACTATACCGACTATAAAATGTCAAACTTTAACAGATGAAAGAAGTAGCCTAAGTAAAGAATGTTCCTATAATGTGTGTTTGTTAGTTTTGTCGTTATTTAACGCCGCTCTCAGCCCGTCTAGTGACCCATTGATTGACATCTTGAGCATAGATCTTCGCTGCTGGGTTATGATGACATGACACCGAGCCTGACGTTAGAATCTGAGTTAGAATTGGTCTTCAGCAAACAGCTTTGTCACAAGAAGCGACGAAAGGGATCGGTGGTCAGGATCGCTAACTTAGTTGACGCTTCTTATCGAATTTCACTGGTGTAGATCGCTGCTCATACTATCAGGCACTGGATTGTCTGGTCGGGATATACCTGGAATACTGCTGAATGCGGCGCTGAACAAACAAACATATAATCCATCCTCACATAGTATTTTTTAGAGCCCAGGAGAAATGTATCTAAATATGAAACGACCTTTGTCTTCTTGAAACCCCTGTAGAAACGTGTACGAGGTAAATAAGGTTGACCGTATCTGAAATTAGATGTGCAACAACACCAACAGCTGTCTAGACGTATTAGTGAGTAGCTCCCAACGAAACCTTACAATCTGTTTTCAGGACCAATTACTGTCATATATAATGGTGGAGGCGTGCGTCTCGTCAGATGAGATGCTTGTTAACCCGTATGTGATCCTTGTGTCCTAACCCTGTTTACCTATAATATCATACATCTGTATGTACTGTAGGGTTTATATCACTTTAACCTCTCCCTATAGGGGCACGGATTGATGGTTATGCCCAGAACTCTGTCCCTATTCTTTAATATGTGATACATCGAAACAAGAGATGCATGAAGGGAGAGGAGGCGATAGATGGAGGGATGGACTCAATGGATGGATGGATGGAATCAGTGGATAGTTGATGGATGGAATCGATGATGGATGGATGGAATCAATGGATGAATGGTTGGATGGATGAATGATGGATGGAATCAATGGATAGATATATAGAGTGAGAGAAAGAGAAATAGAGTGAGAGAGAGAGAGAGAGAAAAGGAAATCAGTTATTCTCCTACTGACGGGAACAACTTGACCTTGAAATTGGTAACTCCAATTGGTAACATTTGTCATTTGAACCATCTTTTGGCAAAATGTTTCCATGGTTACGACATGAAAAAACGATTAACTTAATCTAAAAATGATACACACTTTTGACCAAAGTGTTTGATATGATAACATTATGTTTAAAGTGAGTGAGTGAGTGAGTTTAGTTTTACGTCCCTTTTAGCAATATTCCAGCAATATCACGGCGCGGGAGACCAGAATGGGCTTCAAACATTGTACCCATGTGAGGAATCGAACCCGGGTCTTCGGCGTGACGAGCGAACGCTTTAACCACTAGGCTACCCCACCGCCCTTATGTTTAAAGAAACAGCTTGGATTGAAACCATGGGTCTCGGTTCTATTGTGCCCTCTATACATCATGTCAGCAAGGTTTGGCTTTACACCCGGGTCATAATGCAATACTTACAAACGAAATATGGTATTTAAAAAGGATTGTATTTCTTATTGAAAAATATAACTAGTATTCATAATACTCAAGCATATAAATTTCATAAATTATTATGTCATTATTTCGATATTTTTCTATATGAAATGCTTATACGTAATTATTGTGTTTAATTGGTAATTGTTACGACATATTTCTATATGAAATACGTATACATAATGATTGTGTTTGATTGGTATTTGAGTTCAATAATTTAGTATCAGGTTCAGTGGGTGCTAGAAATACAGGGTTATAAATACTGAGATCAATAATAGTAAATTTAGTGTATATCCGTTCATACGAAACGTGTGTGAAAAGCTACATCGTATCCACTCAATATGTCCACGTTTGAACAATGGTGGCAATGACATCTGTACAGACAAAACACATCGATTTTCAGCTGATGAGTTTCTACAGACACCATTTCATAAAGCAACTCCCCAAGGTGAGATAACTCTATATGGATGACGCGATTAGCGATTACTGATCATCTAATTGCTCATCCTGGAAACTCGAAACTAATTTGCGATGCGCGCGTGTGTTCAATGCCCAGTAGGCGGCCATGTTTTCCGGCTCTTACAACAAGCACTGGCGACGGCTCTGCTTCCTACTCGCTCCTACCCTACTTCCGGTTTGTCACGTGACACGACTAGGTGGTCTGTTTGGCTGAGTGATCGGAGACAATTGAGTCATCTGGAAAACCGTTGACAGCTTGACTCGTATCATTATTGGACGTTTTCCCAGTGGAGCGGCTCATAATTGTGGCAAATCTCCACGGGATGCCACATATAATCACTATGCGTTGTTTGGCTTTTAATATTGAGGTAATAACGTACATGCTTTCAAACTGCTACACGCCTCATTCTAGAGCGTAAGTATGTGTACCTGCGAGTTTAATTAATGCGACATCTAGGTGTCATTCCTGGTAGGTTTTGAACGTGTCCTGGGAAGGTGCCGTCTTTGGCAGCTTGACTCTTGAGAGTTTCTAGGACTTCAGTCCTGCCCCACAACGAAACACATATGATACATGTGGTCTCACCTCAGGCATGTGAGTTTGTTCAAAATTGCGTCTGTTCACCCAGCAGAAAATGGGTACCCGGTAGGATAAGTCATGTGACTGTTAACCTTCTAGTGCCTCACAGGCGGCTTGGGTTATCCGGGGTAATAACTAGTGTCTTAGCGCTTTGAGCATGTCCCTTGTGCATGGAAAAGGCGTATTATAAATTCACATTTATTATGTCGCGCCAGACTCCCTTGATCCCGTGTGAGTGCTAAGAACAATAAGATCTCCCGTTAGCGATATTTTCCATCATGTGAAATATTCAGGTATACAGCTTTTGTTCTGGATGCCTATCGCAATAATACCATAAACGATTTCAGAAGTACCAAGGTATATTTGCGCAAATGGTACCACAAAAGAAAAAGACCTGTAGCTATATGTACTTGTGACCAGCAGTGTAGGCGGACGGAGTAATGATTATCTTTATTTGGAGGTATATACTCTCTTCCGACTGTAAAGATAGCACAAAGAATCTCTTCTAATTTCATTGCCTATTCCATCGTGAAGTACCAGCATCTCAAACCACACTGAAGACTGACTGTAACAACCAACGCATTTGGTTCCTTGAAGTCATCCTCGGCGTAACATTAACTCTCGGGTATACACATAACTTCATGGTCCTATGGATCTTTTACTGGTGCTGTGTGAGAGTTTTATATCTGTCGCCGACTGTACGGAAGCAGAGCTGGAAGATGTAGCTTTATCGTGAAGCTATTTCCATTCAATGTTTCTTAGAAACAAATCTGTGGGTCAATGGTGTTGTCTGGCCTTCATTAAACAGTGCTGGGAAAAGGCGACCCATAATCGTTCAACAAATATTAAAGTATTTTTGTCATTATGATGTTATAAGTCGGTTTAGGCCTACAGCAGGAATGGTAACTCTTTGGCACTATTTGTGTGTATTTGCTTCAAACACGGGTTATGTTCACAGTAAAATCGACAAAGCCATTTCCATAATCATAAGAAATATCTGATAAACGTTCATTGCCCTATTCCGGCTACAGCATGAGAATGCGTTTATGAAAGAGTATAAAGTAGCGATGATGCCAGGAGGTCACGAACAGGAACAGTTTCCAACATGGACAAACGTGGACGACCATAGTTTACGGTACAAGTCAAAGGAGGGACATTATTTTGGCCAGGTCACGAAAAGGAGAGCCTATCCAGCATGGACAAACGTGAACGACATTAATTTTATGGTACAAAATAAAGGAGGGTCTTCATTTTGGTCACTGATGAGTCTCATTTGGAAATGTTACCCGACTGTCCAACATAAAGCATTCTGAATGCTGTGAGGAATCCTTGGACGCTGCAACCTTGGTCCAAAACGTTTGCCGTGTGGCGTTCTTTGAAATCCTTGTAAAAACAGCTTGACTGTACTCAAAACTTGCAAAAATATGATGCTGGAGTATCCACAATCAAACCCGTGACGATCCGGGTTAGAACCGATTTTCAGTAACTTCTGATTGTCTGTTCCAGACCACCGTCATATGACTTAAATATTGCTGAGTGCGACGTAAATCTTAAACTCACTCAGAATGAAACCTGAACACAATATCCACTAGGCTACCGCAGGTCGGACATCGTGTAGGTTCAACTCTCTTCTCATTCCAACCATAGAAGGGCGGTATGGAAGCCTAATGGTTAAAGCGTTCGCTCGTCACACCGAAGACCCGGGTTCGATTCCCCACATGGGTACAGTGTGTGAAGCCCATTTCTAGTGTCCCCCGCCGTGATATTGCTGGAATATTGCTACAACCGGCGTACAAACTAAACACACTGTCTCTCTCCAACCATAGAAAGGTTACGATATGGAGCTACACAAACCAGACTCAAGGCAGTTATCAGTCACTGAAGCACATGATACTCAGTCGGTCAATTCCCATCTAAATTCCGAACTGAAATGCTCTATAATTCACCTCTAGGGTATAAACGATTGCATATATTCAACACAGGATCCGCCGTACCCTGAGACCGCCAATACTCTATCATGTCATCTGAGTCCGATTCTACTGCATAAGAATGTATTCCTACTGAACATCCGAAGCAAGCCTGTTTTATTCAGCTGGACTGCATCAAGAACGAACAGGTTATTGGAACGAAGTTCTCTACAGACGTCGTACACGTATCTACATGCAGACACTTTACATGTTCGGAATACATATAGCGTCATTAGAGCCGGCTTTTAATGGACACTGAAGAATGAAACAAATAAAGTTCCTGGAACTTTTTACTGTGAAGATTGTAGGTTTGGCTTTTTGTATTGGATTCTAAAACCAGATCGGCAGTTCTTGGTGCTTTTCCGTTTGTTTATTTGTTTGTTTGCTTATTTATTTGTTTGTTTGTTTGTTCAGCATAATTCTTCTCTGCCAACACAACCGTTTTAACTGGGCATTACCCGCTTGGACTACACAATCCAGCGACTGACATTATGAGCAATCAGGGTAGGATGGGTAGGATCATTAGGGTAGGATCATCAGGGTAGGATCATCCGGGTACGATCATCAGGGTAGGATGGGTAGGATCATCAGGGTAAGATGGGGAGGATCATCATGGGATCATCAGGGTAGGATGGGTAGGTTCATCAGGGTAGGATGGGTAGGATCATCAGGGTAGGATGGGTAGGATCATCAGGGTAGGATGTCACGCATCCAACCCGACCATTATCTTCCGGTTTTACGATCAGCATGGTCTCTATGATACCCGAATCCCCACAGGCACCAGTGGATCTTCCATTATTAAGCTACCAAATCATGATAGAGTTGACATTGAGTCCAAAACCTAACTCTTTCCTATCGTACGCTGATGGTAAAAACCTTTGATATTTGTCCCATAAGGGATGTTGTTTCAGCAATTGATATTTCAGAATGTCAATGGGGATCTAGTCATAATGGCGTGGAAGCGATGGAGACTGAGTGGGTACACCATCAACTGTATATGGTTCTGTCATTTCGAGTAGACAGTGCATCCATGTCTACAATTGTCTACTTGTCCGTTATCTATTTTTGTCATGCTATTTTAAACATCAAATACTTCACACGTATTGTTTGTTCATGTCAAAACTGGAATATTATAACGGTGCTTTAGGTATTTGCGAGTAAATCGTCAACCGAGCTACAATATGAATACATGGCACATTGTATATACAATATGTACCAAAAACAAAACTAGGCTTTTATGAGGATGATATTATCGGTGGCGTTTCTCAATAACCAGGATTGTTTACTGCCAATAAAAATGTAAATCTTAACACATATATATGATCTTCAATAAATAACAAGGATTAAGTGTTTGCTCTTTTGACTGTGATGTCTTTTGAATCATGTTACCGTACCATTTGTAAATGAATTAGTCAGGCACATATACACGGTAAGATCTGCACGGTTGAGACTCATTTTACATGATTGCTGGTGAGAAATCTGTGTCGAATACTTCACACGATTCTACACGAAGCATCACCTATATGTCAATGCTGATTTGTTTCTTTTAACAAAATATTATTTGCAAGCGAACTTTTATTTCTCCTGGCAACACATGTGTCACTAAGCAGCTAAGTAGCCGATGTGACGTCAGATATATACTCCCTCAAACATGTATCACTGTAAAATATCATGAACTTCTCCTATAATGACGAGCAGGTCAGTGTAGACCACCATTTACCATTATATCTCCCATGATCATACACAGACATTTCTTTCTTCAGCCAACACACGTAGGCCATTGTTAACAATCAATCAATTCTCCTGGCATCACATGTCGACATTACAAAAGCAAACATGTATTATCATTTCTCCTGGTAATAGACGTAATTCAAAATATTTTTTTTCTCCTCAAATACAAATTGGTCATTGTACCTTGTCATATCTTTCTATTGCCATGTGGATCATTGTAAACAATCAGGTATAATTTTCTCTTAACAACAAATATTTGTCACTGTACTTAACCATTTAGTGTTTTTCCTGCTGATGGCATTGGGCAGCAATATTTCTTCCTCTTACAAACACAGCTGGCTCATTTTTCCATATTTCTTCATCCTACTCACAAAATTCTTTCACTTTACAAATACACGTGAGTGATAGTACAAGATCACTTCACTGTACTGCCAGCACTCATGGTTCCAACTGAATCAGTCCTTTCTCTTTCATGTGCGACTCATAATATATTATCTACGGTAATTTCGTTCTATTGCGAAATACACGAGACACTGTATATGACCTTAGAGAGAGAGAGAGAGAGAGAGAGAGAGAGAGAGAGAGAGACATAGAGATAGAGGGACATACACACACAAACACAGAGACACACAAAGACAACAGAGAGACATGGAGAGAGAGAAAGAGGTGTTTCTATTAGTCGACCATTTTTCAGCATTAACAAACTGATATCATCCCAGTTTAACTAAATCTCCGTTTCCATACATACATGATATGCAACACTTTGGGTTAATTAAGTAAACATGTCACCACATTTGCGACACTATAACGCACCTGTCCACCTCATATCCATCACAACTCCCTTGGCGCGTCAAACTCATTCATGTAAGTCTGCCTTCATGACCTAATCACCTGAACAACCTAATGTCTTGCCGCTCCACCTGTCATTGTGTAGTAGTGGAAATATGGAGGAGCCTTCCCGAACCTGCCAGTAGCGTGTCCATTGTTCATCGTGATGACATAACCAGAAACAGCTGCAACTCCCCATCAGTGTCCTGAAACCAGTCAGCGTTATGACACTGTCTCCCAAGGGTGCTCTTCACCGATATACTGGGATTCTGACTCACGATTGCCATGTTACCAATGTCAAATATGAATGGTTTAATTTGGCTTTCATCAAAGAATTGTTTTCAAATACCACGCGATGGTTAATTCGTAAAGTCAACTCTGTATTGGTTTTTCATTGACTCGGGCCATAAAGTGACACATTACAACGTGTTGACAATCGAACCATTGTTCGTACCGCACTGAATCTGTTATTTCTGTCTCCGGATGATAATAGGACACGAACTACGGGATATACATAAATAGATATAAAATCATTGACGCAATCATTTTGATAAGTTATCGTGCTTAATTTAAATAGTAAATTAATGAAATTATTTGGTTCAGAGATTATTTCATCAAGGCGTTTCAACACGACAAACTCTTTTGATCTTCCTGAACTTGCACGCAAAAACGGATTAGTTATAATCGGTCAATTGCATTTTTCAATTTCTTTTTGATCATACGCTCCATCGGATATATTAGCTCACCTTGATGTTATCGATGTGAGCTTCTATCATCTAGATTTGTTCGCCGTACGTGCACTACATCTGAACTGAATAACGTTCTTCTCTTACACTACTGACACCCATGAAGAGCCTGGTTAGAATTTGTCTTTCGCAACCCATGCTTGCATAAGAGGCGACTAACGGGATTAGGTGGTCCACTGACATGACACCTGATGTCTTCACAGATATTAGGTGGACAATTTATATAGTTTTTCCCCTTTACATAATGTGGAATTTCTTTCTGTGAATAGTCGAGAGAATGTATTACGTGTTTGATGGGCATTTTAGAAGTTGAGTTGATGAAGAATAATGACAATTATTATGGATATACAACTTCTTTTATTCTATGGAGGTGACGTTTCGACATAGATTCTAATGTCGTTGTCAAGCAAGTTACATGAGTAACAAATTGAGACAATATATACATGAGTTGTTATTACAGTAGATAGGGAATGAGTTGTTTATACAATAAATGAGGTTGATGTACAACGCTTGTATAAGACATTGAGTAAGTTGATAGGAAGCCAGTAGGGTGTCATCCAAAGACTGAGCTTATATTCAGAGCTTATACAACTGATAGGAAGCCAGGTGGATGTTAAACTATGGATGGGGTTGATGTACATAGTTGAATTGAAACAGATAATGTACACAAGAAATATTATTGATTACTTTATCAAGTGATGGTAGTTTATATTTTATATTTTGCACTGGTGTTTATATTTTCGGATACAAAATGTCGTTTATTCACATTACGATAACGTCACAATACGATAACGTTGACTTGTTTGTGCCTCGTTATATGACAATGCGCGGCTACCCCTTAGGCAGTGCCAGTTTCATGTGTTTACTGAGGGACCTGTGAGAATCATGAACCCTTACAATTGTTATAATGACACACGCATTGTGCCCAATAATCGCTTATAGCGATTTGCCTGAAAGTCTAGTGCCTGTATGACCTTTGGGGATAACTGATTATTTTATAGTATTGTGACGCCACTATTTTTCTTACACAGGTACACTAAACGTTTTGCTTCGGAAGCTGGACAGAGATGCCCTTTTTCCCAGTGTTCCCGTGGGACAAATACAACAGATCAAGCAGCTGAGAGATCTGGCCAGGAAGGTCAGTGGCGATGCCACTCCCTATGTTGCCGAGGCCACGCCCAGCTACTATAGACGTGAGTAGTACCGTTGGTTTCATCTATCTGTATTTTCAAATGGACTCTTCATTGTGCTCTGTCAAGGTTATGCATTAGAGAAGCTTTAGAGTGACACCCACTGACTTGAAGACCCAAAATAACACGTGATAAAATACGTCAAGATGGATTTCCCTTTCTGGACGTAAAACCCGTGTTATAGTTAGGAAAATATAACAGTGTTTCGACAGTTCGCTCGGTGGTATGCTGTACTTATAGCCTAATGGTTAAAGCGTCCGCTCGTCACGCTGATGACCTGGGTTCTTTTCCCCGCATGGGTACAATGTGTGAAGCACATTTCTGGTGCCCCACACACACACACACACACACACACACACACACACACACACACACCGTGACATTGTTGGAATATTGCTAAAATCGTAAACCCATACTCATTCAGTCACGCACAAATACCATGTATTGAACGATGTCTCCTAAATTGGGATAACCGTTGACCTTGACCTGATGCGGCGTTTACAGCGTTACGCGTAACTGGTTTAACTGAGTTATTTCGTTTATCAAGAATCAAGAAATATTTATCGTCAATAGTCACACTTATCTATCAAGACCAAGAGATACAACATGACACCAGCTTCATTTCCTAACTGGTCAATGAGACATCTGACCAATTCTGACAACGTCTTCCGCGTCATGGCACGTCAAGTCCGTGGCTATCTTTAGACCTTGCTTGTGGATGCCAGATAAAATTCATGTGATGTCCAAGTCAATAAGACCGTCACAGTTTGTATGCAATAGTTTGTTCATTACGGTGTGTAAACGGTGACAATCAAATTGACTTGACGTTTCACGCCTCAAACGTCCGCTTCGAACCCTACTTAGCTTTATTGCTTTTTCTTTCACACTAATTCTACGACTTTCAAGAAATCCACATATGTTGTTAATGTGTATGTAGAGAAGGTCCTTGAAGTGTGTCTTCAAGACACAAAGTGGTTCTATTATGGATTAGCCACAATTGTTTGAAGCACTAAAATATAGATGTCCCTACCCGTTGAACTCCGGCATTTAAAATGCATGTACGATGAAATACCCAACCGAAGAAACATCTTCTGGCTTCCGACAATGCACAACATCAGAACAGACTGTATAGAACCTGGTAAATAATTTACGCTCCACAACTGATGTTACATCAATTTGTTCTGAAACAACGAGCAGCCAAGGAGATGGACCACCGCAATGGATGTCAATAATGAATCTCCATTCAAACATGCTCATTTGTTCCGCAGAGGGAAGATATGCCACGTTGGCATATAGGTTCCTCGTATCGCATCTGCCGTAGTAGTTGTCCTGATTTCCCTCCGGATGCCGCCGGTCGGTCTGCCATTTCCACGGGAACCTAATTGAATGAAAGGTGCTGATTTTACCATGCTGGTAGATCGTTGTAATTCAAGCCCCTCACTGGCCTTTTTATCCAACACGAGTTAATTCCCTTAACTTATACTCTTCTCGGGGCATATGGTACTGGCAAATTAGTGCTCCGTAAACAAAATCTGGTTTGACGTTTGAGTGACGTCAGGGTAATATTCCTACGCCTGGCTAACATACGTCAAAAACGGCCATTAACACCTGAGAAACGTGATGTAGAAAATAGATATGTGTAATGTTAGTTTTTAAAACAAAAATACTGATTCACTTAAGCAATAGATTTTTACCGTGCTAAAGAGACGTTGCCGGGCAAGAGGAAGTAAACGTTCGAAAACTCGATGCGACCAAAACATTAAAAACGTTTAAACGTTATTAGGCTGAAAACAGTTGCGGAAGCACAGCAAACCTAAAGTGAGTTTAGTTTTACGCCGCACACAACAATATTCCAGCTTTATGGCGGCGGTCTGTAAAATAATCATGTCTGGACCCAATAATCCAGTGATCAACAGCATGAGCATCGATATATGCAACTGGGACACGATGACATGTGTCCACCAAGTCAGCGAGCCTGCCCACCCGATCCCGTTAGTTGCCTCTTACGACAAGCATGGGTTACTGAAGACCAATTCTAACCCCGATCTTCACGGATCCACAACACATACTGTAAGAAGCACATCAGGACTGAATAACCATTACTTGTGTTTCCTCCTTAGCCTGCATCAAACACGAGGGTATACTTTCTTTTGCCCGGCAGAATATTTTGGCATCTAGCGAGTTCCATAGGGTAATGACTTTATTTTGTTGCTTTGTTTCTGTATTCATAAACCATTCCTGATTTTACGTTGTACGTGTACAATGGTGTGTTAGGATATGCATGCACACCTTCAGTAAACAACGGTTATAACAAATGAATGACCCCTACATTTAGTTCGTTATAATCGCCCTTTGTTATTTCGTATTGTGATGAAAAAATTCAGCATGCTTAAGTGGTTAAACAAAATAACAGTTCGTTATAGCCGTCAGTTCGTTATACGTGTGCTCGTTATAAGCGTAGCTTAATGCATGTAGAAAAATTGGTAAAATCGAATATAATGACCTTGGCCTTAACTAAGAGTGAAGTGTGCTGAGATAGAGAAACATCAAAACAAATATTCCAGCCCTATCTCTGCCCCAAATACCAACTCCAAGCCCCACACTTCCAAATACCTCCTCAACCCAAAACCCCTTCAGATATTGGATACTGTAACCTGTTCAGTCTGTGAAGGCGAGTATGGAGGATCTAAGGATTTTACTTGTCACTGTTATAGGTATTGGCGACATTTTGGCTGATGGATTCTGGGAGCTGGACTACCCAAGTCGTGACATAGATGCCAGCATCCCGATATGGGAGTACAAGCTGGAGGAGACGATGCATGAGCAGGATTCCGACGACTGCCTCACGGAGTTCTTCGGAACAGGGTACACGTTCTTGTAGAATTATATACTACCCATCAAAGGTTTAGACTCACTAGTGTAAATGTAGCCATTTGCTTCAGGCAACTGTTCTAAACTAGATTTTGCAAAGTATTCCATACCGTTTAAAGGTATTGTTTACACATGAACTGATGTATTGTATAACACATTCGTAGCGTTGAAGGGTTTATTCTCATGAGTTCAATAAATGATGAAACTCAGTGAAAATTGGCGAAAATTCTTAACAAAACTTTACACCAAAACGCAGCTATTCACATGCACGATATTTGCACATGCTTTTCAGCAATTCAATGCATGATCCTCGTGCAATTTATCTGCATAAGGTTTACAGTAATAACTGTTGGTTCCCCCAAGTTACTGGAGAAATTCATCTTTGATGTAACCACATATATATATACATAACATATAGTGAAAGGCCTTACTTTTGATGGGTAGTAAATATATCACAAAACATTTGTTTGTAGGTTATACACAAACACATTATCTGTGGTATGGAATACGTTATGGATGTCCACTAGTCCCGCAAGTTTGTTGTTTTGTTTGTTTGTTTGTTTGTTTGTTTAATGACCACCGTTATAGAGCTTGACTAGGCCTGTGTGTGGCGTTAACCGAAAATAACAGTGTCAGCATATTTGGATACCATACCGTAGTTCTAACATGGATAATCTACATTGAGAGACACAGAAAACTGACGACCAGCCGGCCAGTCCTTTCTTTATCACAAAGTTCCGAACTTTAAGGAATGTTGCAATAAGTACCATATTGTAACGTTTTGGCATGATGGGTCCAAAGGATCGAACCTACGACTATCCGCTGTCCCAGTAGCCACTATATCCATTCGACTACCCGGGTGTAACGCGACTCACATAGGAATTATTCATCATCTTAACTGCCATAACTTGTCGCTAATTTATTTATTGGATTAATCCCTCTTTTGTCTGGTGACCACTCAACTTTGGGTTTCTGTTTCTCGGAGGCAGCGCTTCATGTGTCAGGACTCAGGACACGTTGGACGGTTTCTCAGATTCCATCTGTAGCGAAATGCGTGGAGAGAACATTAACCCAAAATAGGAATTCCCACAAACTGTGCCTCCAACATTGTTGATCTGTTCGCTTAGCATATTGATCGAAATTTTGGCTCAAATTGGCAAAATTAAAAGAAGGGGTTTTCTCCAATTCATGAGCCTTTGCACCCGTGATATCGATGATCTGATATAGTTCAGTAATGGTTAAACACCCAGTTCCGTTTCTGTAATTTACCCACCGGAGCTGGAGAAAAGCAAAGGCCGGTAAAACTGATTCTTCTGTTTGATTTAAACATTATTATATTTCCCGAAAGATATGTACTATACAATAAAGAAAAATATACAAAAGAGAAAAGAATCAGCAAACAGGCTGCAAAACCCTATACAAATGTTTCTCCTAAACATAACGAATGAGTATGCATTTGTGGAAATACAGAAAATGCGCTGACAAATGTTTTCATAATTCAAAAATTACAAACTAAATATGGTACCACACTTTATGAAAAACGGTAGGTATCATTCAAGAAATTATAAACAGATTTTATTATCAATTCGTTTTCATACTGAGACAAAGATTCATCGCCGCTTAGAAAAGCATGTAAACTTATATTATTTTGAAAAAAGTATTTGTTAAATCTGAATCTATCATACAGAGGACACTGAAGGGAATAATGGAAATGATCCTCTAGAGTGTTTCCACAGGAGCTTCTTCATTTCATAAATCCATTGTCTTCTATTTCATAAATCCATTGATATCTGGGAGAGGAGCTGACGGGTTATAACCTTTTCAAAAATATTCCCAAAAGACACATTTTCTTGGCAGTGGTGACAGTAAATGAAACCGTGTTAAAAGCGGCGTTAGACCAAACTCATTCACCGACTGCTGTGTCACGACGTGTGTTACAGTGCCTATATATTGTGGTAAACTCTCTGAGAAAGGCCAAACAAAGAATGCATGCATATTTACACATCTATATATTGTGTTTCAAACAGTTAAACAACCATTTGTTCTTCGTAACATATCTCGAGGCCTCGATTATATATCAAAATAAATATATGCCATCACATACTGATAGAAACACACCCACAGGACATGCCATCACATACTGATAGAAACACACCCACTGGACATGCCATCACATACTGATAGAAACACACCCACAGGACATGCCATCACATACTGATAGAAACACACCCACAGGACATGCCATCACATACTGATAGAAACACACCCACAGGACATGCCATCACATACTGATAGAAACACACCCACAGGACATGCCGTCACATATTGAGATAGAAACACACCCACTGGACATGCCATCACATACTGATAGAAACACACCCACTGGACATGCCATCACATACTGATAGAAACACACCCACAGGACATGCCATCACATACTGATAGAAACACACCCACAGGACATGCCGTCACATATTGAGATAGAAACACACACACAGGACATGCCATCACATACTGATAGAAACACACCCACAGGACATGCCATCACATACTGATAGAAACACACCCACAGGACATGCCGTCACATACTGATAGAAACACACCCACTGGACATGCCATCACATACTGATAGAAACACACCCACTGGACATGCCATCACATACTGATAGAAACACACCCACAGGACATGCCATCACATACTGATAGAAACACACCCACTGGACATGCCATCACATACTGATAGAAACACACCCATACTGGACATGCCATCACATACTGATAGAAACACACCCACAGGACATGCCATCACATACTGATAGAAACACACCCACTGGACATGCCATCACATACTGATAGAAACACACCCACTGGACATGCCATCACATACTGATAGAAACACACCCACAGGACATGCCATCACATACTGATAGAAACACACCCACAGGACATGCCATCACATACAGATAGAAACACACCCATTGAGATAGAAACACACCTGATGGACATGCCACTGATAGAAACACACACACTGGACATGCCGTCACATACTGATAGAAACACACCCACAGGACATGCCATCACATACTGATAGAAACACACCCACAGGACATGCCATCACATACTGATAGAAACACACCCACAGGACATGCCATCACATACTGATAGAAACACACCCACAGGACATGCCATCACATACTGATAGAAACACACCCACTGATAGAACTGATAGAAACACACCACAGGACATGCCATCACATACTGATAGAAACACACCCACAGGACATGCCATCACATACTGATAGAAACACACCCACAGGACATGCCGTCACATACTGATAGAAACACACACATATTGAGATAGAAACACACACAGAACATACTCACGTTGCATTGTCACAGATCAATCATAGAACAGTCAGAACATGCTGACAAAGAACAAAATGTCATTGAACGGATTGTCATAGAACATCTGCCCTGAACACAATCTCATGTAAGAAAACGGTCACATAAAATCACGTCGTAGAAAATACCGTCACTTTTCATAGCGCGTCATTTCAAAACACATAATAGAAGACTTCTTTCATAGAGAACAATTAATGTCATATTATGCAAAACGTCCTATCCGTGAAGACCTGTTGGAATTGGTTTTCTGGTTTGTTTACAGGCCGCAAGAAAGTCTTGTTCCATTTAAGGCAAATGTTATGAGTGGTGGGTGCAATCTGTTGGACAGGACATTACCCTTTGCCTTATGTAATCACTGATATTCAGTGATCCTTTCATATAATTTATACAGCTACTTTGCCCTTATTGTTTCTGAGGATAGTCAAGTCTGGGTATTCCTTTGCACAAACTGTCTATATTTTCAGCAACCCTGTCTTGTTGTAACAGGCGACTACAGGCGTAGATCGATTCTCCCCACGTCAATCACCAGATTTTCTGGAACAGACTCGATTATTTATAGACCGGTGTCATACAAGTGGAACGATGGGTGAGGCGTTAAACAACAAGGAAATAAACAAATCGTTCTGAAATGTCGATCAAATAATGAGTATACTACTATATTTTGGCCATTGGGCACTATTAGAACAAACTATGTACCATGTTGGTCATTGGACACTATAAGAACAAACTTTTGACCATGTTGGTAATTACAAACTATAAGAGCAAACTATGTACCATGTTGGTCATTACATACTATAAGAACAAACTATAGACCATGTTGGTCATTGGAAACTATTAGAACAAACTATTGACCATGTTGGTCATTGGACACTATTAGAACAAACTATTGACCATGTTGGTCATTGGGCACTATAAGAACACACTATTGGCCATGTTGGTCATTACATACTATAAAAACAAACTATTGACTATGTTGGTCATTAGATACTATAAAAAAAACTATTGGCCATGTTGGTTATTTGACACTATTAGAACAAACTATTGACCATGCTGGTCATTGGGCACTACTAGAACAAACTATTGATCATGTTAGTCATTGGACACTATTACACTATAAGAACAAACTATTGGCCATGTTGGTCATTGGACACTATAAGAACAAAATATTGACCATGTTGGTCATTGGACACTATAAGAACAAACTATTGACCATGTTGGTCATTGGACACTATTAGAACAAGCTATTGACCATGTTTGACATTAGATACTATAAGAACAAACTATAGACCATGTTTGACATTAGATACTATAAGAACAAACTATTTTGAGAATGTTTGACATTAGATACTATAAGAACAAACTATAGACCATGTTTGACATTAGATACTATATGAACAAACTATTGACCATGTTTGACATTAAATACTATAAGAACAAGCTATTGACCATGTTTGACATTAGATACTATAAGAACAAACTATTGACCATGTTGGTCATTGGGCACTATTAGAACAAACTTTTGACCATGTTTGACATTACATAATATAAGAACAAACTATAGACCATCATTTGGACTATCATTGACCATGTTTGACATTACATACTATAAGAACAAACTATTGACCATGTTTGACATTAGATACTATAAGAACAAACTATTGACCATGTTTGACATTAGATACTATAAGAACAAACAAACTATTAAGAACAAACTATATAGACCATGTTTGACATTAGATACTATAAGAACAAACTATTGACCATGTTTGACATTAGATACTATAAGAACAAACTATTGACCATGTTTGACATTAGATACTATAAGAGCAAACTGTTGACCATGTTTGACATTAGATACTATAAGAACAAACTATTGACCATGTTTGACATTACATAATATAAGAACAAACTATATAGACCATGTTGGTCATTGGACACTATTAGAACAAACTTTTGACCATGTTTGACATTACATAATATAAGAACAAACTATAGACCATGTTGGTCATTGTAGACTATAAGAACAAACTATAGACCATGTTTGACATTATATACTATAAGAACAAGCTATTGACCATGTTTGACATTAGATACTATAAGAACAAACTATTGACCATGTTTGACATTAGATACTATAAGAAGAAGCTATTGACTATGTTGATCATTGGAAACTATTAGACCAAACTATTGACCATGTTTGACATTACATACTATAAGAACAAACTATAGACCATGTTGGTCATTGGGCACTATTAGAACAAACTATTAACCAACAGATGTTTTGGTTGGTCAATGATTTAACATACGACTTTATGGATAACAACGTCTTCTTTATTACATAGAGTGACGTTTTGAATTCGATATAGATTCTTACACCATTATCGTGAAACGATGTAAGAATCTATATCGAAACGTCGCTTTGTGCAAAATAAACAAGAAGTTGTTTTTCATAGAGTCGTATAGTTCGTTATATATGATTCAATAAAGCGCATGTCCTTGAAATATTTTCAAACAGGGTGTTGTGTAGTCATGAATCTGGAGCAACATTAATCAACGGTTCCACTGCAGCAAGAACGCAGGTATTGTGCTGTCGTCAGCATATTCTAACAATTACAGACATCTGCTACAGAACAGAGGCCCCCGTCTCAAACAAGTCCTGAGAGACTAACAGGAAGAGCTCTGTCATAATGCCGCCCGACTTGAGAAGCTCTGACTCACTGCCATTCATTCAGGGGGATTAGTGGGATCAAGGAGATTACCGTTCTCGACAGATTAAAGCTTTAGGTCATTTGCCGTGGCACCGTCCTTGTCACTTGCATTTACATGAGACAGAACAAGGGCAAGTTGGCTTGGTAATAACAAAAACATTGCAAAAATAACTTATCTGTTTGTGCAGATAGATGGGTCTAATTGCGCAAGTGAAGTTGGTTGTTGTCAATGGAAATTATGAAGTGTATCTCAGAATGTTATTACCGGTATTATCAGTCAGTTTTCATTATGAAGGTTGAAAGTGACGGGGCTGGATGACATATTGTTTGACATTATTTTTTAATGGCAATGATCTCGGTATCACACTTACTCCCTCGCCACAGGGATCTAATGCCAATAGTCTTTGAATGCCATTTGGGGGTGATACACATAAAAAGGGGAGATTATGTATCAGCTGTAATATGAGGAATTGTTGTATCAATCGTATTCAGTGTGTAGTTCTTACTCCCTCACGATGGATACCAATCATCTAATACCAATATTCGCAGCCATATGGACACGCACACAAAACGACCACACCTGCATATATATATATACTGTGAATAAAAAGTTAAGCGCCACCCAGTATATTTTGCCAATATAGGTTGTCTCATAAGAAATCTTTCAGAAAAAAACAACTATCATAATTTGGTTTAGTACGTTTAGTTTAAAAACAAAACCATTATGGAAATTATCTTTTACTTTAAACAGGATGTATGCGCTTTGGAAAACATGCATTTTGTTTTCCTCAAAAAGGTTACCTTCTTTTGAAAAGTGAAAATCAGAAATGACTGTTATATGGTCACATGATTGTCATTTTTGACAAGTGAAACCTACGTTTAATAGTGTTGTATGAGCAGATTAGGGATGGTTATTTTACTATAAAAAGCAGTGCCATCATATCTTTAACAATATTTCCTTTAATTGTAAATACAAATGTTTATGATATCCCTAAATCAGTTACCAGATGAGCCTTCTCTAAATATGGATTGGTCTTCCCAATTATATTAGCCTAACATTTCCACAGCTTCACATCTTAGTTTTGAAATAGGCTGGCGCTTAACTTTTTATTCCCGGTATATTAAGGTTAATGCTCACCCACACCCATATCAACAGCTACATCAACATCCACACCCACATCCACACCCACACCTGAATCCATATCCACACCCACACTTTCATCCGCTCCAATATTAACACCAGTTTCCATATCAACATCTGCACACACATATACACCCACATCCTTACCGAAGTCCACGTCTGCATCCACATCGGCAGAACCACACACATAGGCACACACACAATCATAAAGACACCTATACCCAAATCCACATCCACCCCCACCCACCACACCCCACACACATATTTAAACCCACATCCACCACAACCACACCCTCCCAAAGAAGCCCACGACCCTAAAGAATTAGTCATGTTTTCATATTCATAATTTTTAACTCAACACTGAACCCCATACATGTCTGTTTCTGCAGCAAGACCAGTAAGAAGGAGTGTCATATATCAGACAAGTGCTGGCGGATGATGACGGCAGATGGCTACAGTGGATACTCACTGTCACACGAGATATTCTACCTCGAAATAGGAGAACGGGTGAGTAAAACTCTATTGAAGCCAACACTGAAACCTTCATGTCATACCCTTGTTTTCTTACACTTAGTACGACAGACAGGGTAACAACAAGTGCCTGCATTAAACGTCATTCGGTATGACGTAACCGGGGATCGAACCACTGACGTTCACTTGACAGACGCTCTATCCACTAGACCACGGATGAGGTCAGTCATCCTTCTGATGACATCAGAATGACAATATGCCCTCGTAAAGGACAAACCAAGTAACATATTCTATTGTTTTCTTTTCCAGTAAATATTTGAGCACCGTGCGCTCAAAAGCAATTTTAAACCTAAACTTGAAATAAAACCTTCGATTTTATAACTTTAAAAAGGAAAGCCAAAACTATTTATGTGGTTAGTATCATGTTTATATTAGTGGTGATCCGATTAATTGAAATAATCGAATATTGGTCATAGTGACTAAACGACCAAGCAATCGATCATGTTTTCTCATAATCGAACACAAACAATTCTTGAACACTTGTTTTCATCAACAATATCTTTCACAAGGCTGGTTTTGTCTGTTGCATTTCATAACCACTACAAGCTCGTTCCAAGTCATGATTGAATTTATCTTAAAGACACCAAGAAATGTATGTTCCTAACATACTAGTCATCCTTTATAGATGTGAAATTTTGCCCCAAAACCTCAAAATAACTACATGTTTTTTTCCCTTATTTTTTGTGCATTAACAAATTTCATAAATGACGCTGACCAATTATTTTCGATGATTGATCGGTGGTTATGAACCAATCATCAATTATGAGATTTTAACCAATTCCCACCACTAGTTTTTATACACGTACAGGGGCCACCGGTCCATTTTACAGGTACAGAGCATCATAACGACTGTTTGACAGGAGCGCTGAGAACAAACATTACTAAATTATACATTGACAGTATATGGTATAGGCAAGACAATACAATCTATACACGATGTTGCTTAACAGAAGGTTTTTCTTAAAAAAGGAATTACGTTTTTTCAAAGCGAGAAATACGTATTTTGGAAGTTTATTACAGACATTATGTTTGTTACTTGCAAAATAATAAAAATATTTTGCCAAGAATTGGGAACAGATACTGATATTGTGGAATAAGACTGGAGCAAATCTGAATATAATGGGCACACTAAACAAAAGTGGATTTCATCCTCAACTTTTGCTGAGTGAGTGAGTTTAGTTTTACACCGCACTCAGCAATATTCCAGCTATATGGTGGCGGTCTGTAAATAATTGAATCTGGATCAGACAATCCAGTGATCAACAGCATGATCATCGATCTACGCAATTGGGAACCGATGACATGTGTCAACCAAGTTAGCGAGCCTGACCACCCGATCCCGTTTGTTGCCTCTTACGACAAGCATGGGTTACTGAAGATCAACTAACCCGGATCTTCACGGGTTCAACTTTTGGGGTAATACACAATGGGCATAGCCGTTCATGTCTTGGTATTAGAAGACTAGAAGACCGTGGTTGGATCCGAGCAATTTTACAATATTCGTTCCATATATTTTGACATCAATTTAATGCAGTTGTAGTACTGGACGTTATCTTTTATGGAAGAAAACAATTCAAGCTTTGAAAATTGTGGGTAAATCACTATTTTCTGAATACTCAGCATTTGCAGTGAATTCTTTTCTCTCACTTTGTAATTGTCACTAATGAAACGGACACGGTGTGGAATCTATGTCTATACATGACAACCTTCCCATTACCGTTGGCCTCTGGTCAGTTTCCTTAAACAGAAGACGATGGCATGATCTGGGGCCTTTGATCTCTATACAGGGAAAGGTCACAGGTGATGCTTCTAACCAAAACTGTTCCAGATTATTAACTAGTAGTTATTATTTACAAGACCAGTCTGCAGTCGATGTGCCTACACAGCAGGTACGCCATTATTCCATCCCTCCGCCTTGGGGCAGTCTAGTTCCCGGGGGTGCCTGCTTGACCTGCTGGGGAGTCATTAGTGGCCAGTAAACAGTACATTAGCCTGTACACGTACACGGCGGATCCCTCTATACATAACGTCTCTTCTTATGCTTCACGCTGAAAGTATATACTGGTCCATCGTTTCAGCTAAATGAAAGTTATGTATTGGCAACGCGCAGGTAGTCGCACTGAGCAATATTCCAGCTATATGGCAGCGGTCTGTAAATAATTCGGACCAGACAATCCAGTGATCAACAGCATGAGCATCGATCTACGCAATTCTATTGATGAGATTTCAGAACTCAGTTTTGTTTGTTTGTTTGTTTGTTTAACACCACACTCACCCATGTTCCAAATATATGGCGGTCTGAAAATAATCGAGTCTGGACCAGACATTTTAGTGATCAACAGCATGAGCATCGACCTACTCAATTGGGATACAATGACATGTGTCAACCAAGTCCGCGTGCCTGACCACCCAATCCCGTTAGCTGCCTTTTACGACAAGCATGGGTTGCTGAAGACCCCTTCTAACCCGGATCTTCATGAGTACTGAGATCGAGAACCACTATAGAAGAATATAAGGCCACCACGTTATGTAGGTTATCAAAAATTCAAAGAACATTGAAAAATTGAAGGTAATGGAGAGAAAAGTACCCGTTTAGCTCATGCATGTGCAATACATGACAAGGTACAGTTTTTTTTTGCAGGTTAAAAACTGTCTCATCTCCCACCAGCCAAGTTGATCTGTCAGCGCAGTCTGTTTGTCTGGATAGGTTAAGGATATCAACACTTTTCTGGATGCATGAAAGATAACGGTACTTCAAGAGTACCTGCTCTCATCTTTGTAACATTTATGTACATAACCACGTACGTCGGTGCACTTGTACGGGTTATTTATATTTTTGCAAACTCTCTGCACTTGTACACGGCAGACGTAATTCAAAACTAAAATCTCGTTTTTAATTTGATTGAAACCAGTAAATGATTTCCAATAAACCAGCCTTCGTGTCACGGAAAATTCAAAGGTCAATCTCTTGATTGTCTGGGTTGGTATGTGGTGTCATAGCAAAAAGAACAAACAATATTTTAGGGCGTTATGGCTGCTACTAGGTTTTTGTGGGGCACACATTTCGCGAACACCTGGTGACATCACTGATTTTCATCCAAATATTAGTCTCCTCCATTTTGCCAAATGGAAACGGTTTCAATGGATAACCGATAGAGTTAAGTCTACGTCCGTATTGAATTTTATTACAAACTTGTCAATCAACTATTGTAAATCTTGGTAAATACATATTTCTATTTTTAAGCTTTATTGTGCACGACATAAATAATTTCAACGGTAGTGAAAAATTGTATTTATAATATGCTTTGTACATATACTCATGCCAATAATGGTTGTCCCCCTCCCCACCCCAAACCCAGACACACCCCACACCCCCTCTCCAATAAAAAAAATTGAAGAGGGTGGCAACCATTATTGAGTATATGTATCAGTATAGATATCTATGTATCTATTCGATTTTGAGACAAGTGTGTATATGATGTTTTTGTAAAACATGTGTTTGTGTATTTTACAATTGTCATATGGGCTCTGTAACTCCGATGAGTGAGTGTCGTCCTGGCTCATGATACCAATCACTGGATTGTCTTGTCCAGAATCGCCTATTTCCAGACCTCGGTCATATTGCTGGAAAATTGCTGATTGACAAATATACGTAAATGAAGAAGCATTTGCCAATATGTTGCTTGTTCAATGCCGAAATCAGCAATTTTCCGACAACATGGAAAAAAATCAGTTTGGAACAATCTCTCCACTAATTCTTTTTTAAATATCGTGTATTGCTCGAAAGGATAGTCTTGACATCGACAGAAGACCTCAAACAAAAAAAGTCAATGTCAGATAAACAAATCCTTCCCTTTCAGTGATGAAAACTGCTTTTATTGAATTATCATGGGAAAGAACCCCATTGCCGTCTATAATATATCTGGATGGATCTTAAACATGTAACCAGCAAATTGTGTCCAGTGATGAGAAAAACGTGATGCTATACAGAACACAGAAATTGAAAAGCTGACATCACATTTATGATGTTATTCTCTTGTTACAACATGGAATTGGTTACATAACAATGTCTGCCTTCATCGTTTCAGTTCGGTTGCCTCCCCCAAATGTTGTGGAAAGTCCTCACCCACCACCAGGCGTCGCTGGAGAGCCAAAGAGAGAAATTCTGTGCTAACATGTTGTCTGAAGCGCGCCTCCTAGCGGCAAACGATTACCCTCCACCCAAACAAGATCTCTTTATGGAACAAGGTTTGTCGCTGGTTAACTCATTATAGTAAACATGTTTGTCATCGTTTCTACTCTGTCATAGAACAAGGTTTGTCATTGGTTAACTCATTATAGTAAACATGTTTGTCATCGTTTCTACTCTGTCATAGAACAAGGTTTGTCATTGGTTAACTCATTATAGTAAACATGTTTGTCATCGTTTCTACTCTGTCATAGAACAAGGTTTGTCATTGGTTAACTCTTCATGGTAAAATGTTTGCCATCGTTTCTACTCTGTCATAGGACAAGGTTTGTCATTGGTTAACTCTTTATGATAAAATGTTTGTCATCGTTTCTACCCTGTCATAGAACAAGGTTTGTCATTGGTTAACTCTTCATGGTAAAATGTTTGTCATCGTTTCTACTCTGTCATAGAACAAGGTTTGTCATTGGTTAACTCATTATAGTAAACATGTTTGTCATCGTTTCTACTCTGTCATAGAACAAGGTTTGTCATTGGTTAACTCATTATAGTAAACATGTTTGTCATCGTTTCTACTCTGTCATAGAACAAGGTTTGTCATTGGTTAACTCTTCATGGTAAAATGTTTGTCATCGTTTCTACTCTGTCATAGGACAAGGTTTGTCATTGGTTAACTCTTTATGATAAAATGTTTGTCATCGTTTCTACCCTGTCATAGAACAAGGTTTGTCATTGGTTAACTCTTCATGGTAAAATGTTTGTCATCGTTTCTACTCTGTCATAGAACAAGGTTTGTCATTGGTTAACTCTTCATGGTAAAATGCTTGTTATCGTTTCAAAGTTTTGCATTAGTTAACTCATTATGTTTGTCGTTGCTTTACTGTTCTATATCTTGTCGTGAGAGGCGACTAACGGGATCGGGTGGTCAGTTTCGCTGACTTGGTTGACACATGTCATCGGTTCCCAATTGCGCAGATCGATGCTCATGCTGTTGGTCACTGGATTGTCTGGTCCAGACTCGATTATTTACAGACCGCCGCCATATAGCTGGAATATTGCTGAGTGCGGCGTAAAACTAAACTCACTCACTCACTCACTTTACTGTTCTAAGTATAGTGCTTGTCATTGGTTAAGTCTTTATGGTAAAGCATTTGTTCATTGAGTTACTCTCCTAAGAACAAGGCTTGACATTAGGTACTATTCATGCCAAAGTTTGCACTTGTGAGTGGTCATGAGTTGGGTTAAACACTGCTTTGAACAGCATTTCAGCTGTTCACGGCATGTCAGCTGAAGGGGAGAGGAAATTCAAAAAGAGAGAATAATTAACTCTTCACACGACAAAGTTTTCATTGCTTAAGTGAGTAAGTAATAGGGCTGCGCAATATAACCGGTTTACCAGTATTTACCGGTTCAGACATGAAAATGATACGTATTGCGATACACTGATCAAAAACCGGTATTTTGACTTTCATTCGGAAAACTTCGTAACACTCGGAAATCTTCGGATATTTCCTTGTTTCAGTTGTGCCAAATATTATTTACATTTTTATTGTTATGATTAAAAGTTTTATTAAAGCTTAATCAAGCATAGCGATTGTGTTGTGTTCATGTTTTATAAATCAAGCATTAACTCGATTATACGTAGTTTTTTGTTTTAAAATTCTTCTTGAAATATATTGCAATACATATCGCAATATATGCTTTCGCATCGCAATATATCGCAATATGAAAATTCTCTGCAATACCCACCCCTAGTAAGTAGGTGAGTTAGGTTTTAATAGTCTTCCAGTTAAATAAGGGCATGTAGGAGGAAAGCTCTAAGTGTTTCAAGTCTCATACATTTACCACTGACAAACCAAGGAACCTACTCAGGACGAAATATTGTTCTGCAGAGCGAATTGCAGGACCTTACCCCACTGGGCTACCCGTGCAAAGATTATGAGTCAAATGTTATCACTAGTCAATGTGCGAGCCCAGTAACCATAGAAATTATGTTGCTCCATGGCATATCATGGTATGATCGAGGTATATGTATTTTTACTTTGCTTTGGGGTATAATTTGACAAACTGAAACTTTCCTTATAGTAAATTGTGAATTGCTGCAACGTCTCTGTTTCGTAACTTTCGTTAATTTTGTTGCGTTTAACTGCTGTTTGAACATTGTTTAGTTACAACAGGCATTCCAGCTTCATGCAAGAGAAAAGTACAAGTGACCCAGGTAGTAATTTATTTTGATGAACCCTCGAGCATGTTCAGACTTTGACAGACAAGGGATCAATAAAAGCGAATTTGCCATAAGAACCTATGATCCGCACATCGACGGGTCGCACGTGCTTCCTTTCACAACGACGTGGATATGTGATTGAGACAGGAAGTCCGTTGTTTTGTAACATGGTAATGACTCTTTGGCGTACTTTTTAGGTGCTCTTTGTGGAATGTTGGGATACCGGCAGTTCGTGAACTCTGACTGGCTTGAGAAGATCCTTGGCTGGCAAGATCTGAATGTTGGATGTTTCCGAGGGACTCCTTCAGATGGACTTGGCAGAGGTTTGTTTGTTTCTTTGTAATCACAATCGAACTTGGCGGAGGTTTGTTGTTTGTGTGTTTGTTTTGTTGTTTTGTTTGTTTGTTTTGTTTTGTGTATTATTTTGTTTTGTTTTATTTGTTTTACTTGTTTGGGTCTTTTTGCTTGTATGTTTGTTTGTTGGTTGGTTTGGGTTTGTTTGTTTTGGGTTTTTTGTTGTTGTTTGGGGGTTTTTGGAGGGGGTGTTCTTTTGGTTTTCTTTGTCTGACATCACATCTTATTTGGCAAAAGTGACAGGATAGGACGGCGGCCTATAAATACGTGATTCTGGCGCATATATGTGACTGATATTATCGATGTTCCACCTCGCCGGGATACCTTGACATGCATCAATTCATCGAATGACTAAAAGTCTTGATTTGGCAATTACTCTCTTGGCACTAGTTCACCATGTAACGGTGGCGACAGGCTTGCTGGTACGGTCACACGCAGATGTAAAATGTTTCGGTTCAATTTGAACACAAAGTAGTATGTGTGTTGTGTACATTAAATTAGTCCAGAAGAACTAAGTTGATATACGATCTACGTTTGTAGAAGTATTTTGCACATTATCCAGGAAACATTCATTTGTCAACAGATTTCGTTCAGACCAACAAATTCCAACTGGAAATAGCTCTTAGTGAAGACACCCTGGACAGGGAACTTTAAATGACCGGATTAACGTTTAAATCCAAATCCTCGTGTCTCCCGACGTGATTCATATGGGTTATTGCCAAAAGATGTGTCAACTCACTCTCTGTTAAGCTGTTACACTTGGACGTGTTCCTGACAACCTCCCGCCTCAGTAGCAGCAAGGCGTTGATGAAACCTTACATATTTGATGACCAAAGCGGAATTGAAATTCACAACGGAGGCTTCAAACAAAATACGTTGAAGTCTGCTCGCGCAATAAAACAAGGTCACCATCATCCGAGAGAATATAATCTCATAAATGGGCAAAGAATCTCTGAATTTTAAGCCCAAATCGCTGACTATTGTCTGATAATCTCCCTACACAATTCTCAGATCGATTCTTCGCGCAAGAGAACACTTTCAACAGCACACAATCAACTTCTTTTCTTTGAAAACAAGTGCATTAATGTCATTTTACGCCAGCGTTGCATGGGGACAGTTTAGTAAACATGTTTACACGTCCTTGATGTGGAGAGAGTGTGAACGTCCCAGTATAATTTAGCGTTTGTTATCACTAGGCGTCTGACGTTGACCTTCCGTCGGCGACGTGGGGGTTTACCACTGAAGTAAACTTATGTATGTTGTATTGAAGTAATTATTCATTTCCTAGTTAAGCACAAAGACGTGCTGATGCATGGCTGATGTGGGCTTGCTAATACATTGGTATCAGTGAGTATCTCTTTGATACGTTACACTAATTTTAGGAAATATCGAGTGTGAGTTGTGTCTATTCCCCAAAATGGGCAGGCTGTACGAGATGGATCCCCAAAAATGGATACATGTACATCATTGATACACGTAATTCTCGAACATTCTATTGATATAGCATTGACTTAAAGGTATAAAATATATGTTATGCAGCAGAATACCTGAAATAGTAGTGCATAGCCGAAACATTATATTGATATAACATTGACTTCATGGTATAAAATATATGTTATGCAGTAGAGTACCTATACTACAAATCCATAGCCTAAACATTATATTAATATAGCATTGACTTAAAGGTATAAAATATATGTTATGCAGTAGAGTACCTAAAATACTAGTACATAGTCTAAACATTATATTAATATAGCATTGACTTAAAGGTATAAAATATATGTTATGCAGTAGAGTACCTATACTACAAGTCCATAGTCTAAACATTATATTGATATAACATTGACTTAAAGGTATAAAAAATATATGTTATGCAGTACAGTACCTGTACTACAAGTCCATAGTCTAAAACATTGATATATTGATATAGGCATTGACTTAAATTAAAATGCAGTGCACAGCCTACAATATATTGGACATTTTAAATTAAAGCAGTACGCACAGTAATGGACTTTTCCGTAGCTGGCATAAAATTCAAACAGTGCATATGTTAAGCGATACAGTGAACCCTCACTGGTTCAGACGTTTGTGTTCCGAATGGTTTGTCCAGGTTAACATATGCCTCGATGTTTAAATTATTGGACAGGAAATTACTCTATTTGTCGTAAGATGTAAATCAGCATTGCTCTGAATAGCGGAGTTCCAAGACTAGCAGGATTTCACGGTGCATCCTTTATGTAACAGAAACATGTATGTATATATATGGAAATAGTTAGAGGTAAGTCAGACAGAGTGTAGCAACCTCTCTCACCCATATTTGCAAATATGTACTAGTATATATATGGAAATAGTTACATTACGCACAAGGTAAGTCAGACAGAGTGTGGTAACCTCTCTCACCCATATTTGCAGATAAGCAGTTTAAGGACTCATGGTGAAGGTTCATTACTAATAGTGCAAACATATTGTGTATATTTCAGATGATGTACACTTCAAGAGGAACCCACTGCGAGTGAAGAGGGAGGAGAAACGTTTGAGTGACGGGTGTTTATGTCACAGGACGACAGTAGCAGCTGCTGCGCTTGCGCAGTACGTAAGGTTTATTCTGGAGGCGAAGTTGGAGGCGGAGGGGAACCCTATTACATCATAAACACTCGGTACAAATGACGTCATGCTGGTTGTGTGAGCTGCGATGCGAAATAAAATGTGTTTATTTTTTTGCAAGAATTTTCAAATTATTTGTGTGAGCAAGGTAAGAACGTTTACAGCCTGCCTTGGAAATTCGTCATGACAGAGGAAGATTCCGTGTGCCTGAGTCATCCAAGGCGCCGTCATACATGTATACTGTAATGGATTAGTTCCAGGGCTGGACCTGTTTGGGGTTTTACAGCTTATCCCCCGGACAAGTCTTCACAATGTGGTTGTCGATGGGGTAGCCTCATGGTTAAAACGTTTGCTCGTCACGCCAAAGGACCGGGTTCGATTCCCCGCATGTGTACAATATGTGAAGCCCTTGTCTGGTTACCAGATATTTCTGAAATATTGTTAAAACCGGCGTAAAACCATACTCACTCACATCTATTCTTGAGAATGGAGGAATATGTCTCAAACACACGTTCCATTGTTAATTAATACACGAGCATATACATTGAGTAGTTCCATAGTAGCGCCAAGGTCAGAACAATAATCCAAGGAATCGCAATTGTAGTCGTTAAGACGAGTCAGGACATGTGACTTCGGCAAAAACAAAAAGACGACCTGTATCTCTTCGCGAGTTCTTCCCAGGTGAGGTGAAATAGGGTTTAACGTCGTGCTTGAGAATATTTCGCTCATATGACGACGTGCATGCGTGTGTATGTGTATGTGCGGCTGCTTGCACTAGCCCAGACTTAAGCTGGTTTTATAGTGCTAGCCCACTGAGATACCACGCCGCAGTGAAGCATGAATACCCCACTCAGACACATTATACTGACTCCGAGCCGACCAGTCCTTGTTGTACCCATTAATGCCAGGCAAGGGACCAACAAGTACCATATTTTAACGTCTTTCGGTTTGACGCGGTCGGGGATCGAACCCGCGACCTTCCGCTCTCCGGGCGGACGCTCTAACCTCTACACCACGGAGGCGGTTTCTTCCCAGGTCCATCTGATGCAGTCATATAACTGAAATGTCCTAAATAGCGTTTCACCTCACCCACTCAACCCTCTGGATATCAAGTTATTGTCTAACAGGAGTCAACTGTACCTGTCCTGCTCTCTGTATTTTCAAAATTACCTTTACGAAACAAACACTTCGATAGCGTAAAGGTCAACACAACAGCCTGAAACAAACTCATGAGATTATTGTAATATATTCTTATCAGATGACGCATCAAGGGTGATAAAACCTTTGAAAATCAGTTATTCAAATATTGTCATGTTAAAAATTGACTTCTATATTATCTGTCCTTATTGAGATATAAAAATAAATACCGGAGTGGTTTCATTTAATCAACAACAAAAAGATCTCCTGTTCTGATTCAAATAAAATTCATCGTCTTCGGTGTTAAGATGTTTATTAAGAAACATGAATACATAGTATACCGTTTAAATTCAAATTTGACTCGGGTGCAAATGGAGTATTTCTCGGTTGGATTGTACGTAGTTTCCACTGCTTTAAATGTCAAACGACACCAAATTCTAATATACACCGGAAGTTCAAAAACTATCAAGCAAACAGTGCTTTCGGAACGAAACAGGTCTTGAAGATAAAACGAAATACGATTGCTTTACATTTCGTACTTTCTCACAAAATAACTGTCAGTGACTATAAATCCAACACATGCCCCATTCTGTGACCAGCCAAATAGGAAAGACTAGTTTGTTCGTGGACATGGACGAATTTCTTTCAGCTTTTGGTTTCATAAATCAAAGACTATATACACTTCCTGTATTTAATATATGTGATTTCTTCAAAGGCGAACGTCATACGACTTCAGTCATTTTGGCTTAACAGTTTTCGTAGCGGCCCTAAAAGGAAGCCATTGAGCTGTACTTGAAGCCTGGAAGACCTAAAGTGACACGTGACATAAACGCGGCACTATTTTTAACCAAGTGCCACCGTTTAAGACTTACGTGAACAAACAAATTATCTTTTGCGTTACATGAAACGTACCTGTAACTAAAATATGGAAAACCGCTTCACCTGACTCACACACCAGCCTTCACTTCATAATATACAACAGATGGCCGACCGCCTCCGCGGTGTAGTGGTTAGAGCGTCCGCCCGGAGAGCGGAAGGTCGCGGGTTCGATCCCCGACCGCGTCATACCAAAAGACGTTAAAATATGGTACTTGTTGGTCCCTGCCTGGCGCTCGGCTTTAATGGGTACAACAAGGACTGGTCGGCTTGGAGTCAGTATAATGTGTCTGAGTGGGGTATTCATGCTTCACTGCGGCATGGTATCTCAGTGGACTATAGCTAGCACTATAAAACAAGCTTAAGCCTGGGCTAGTACAAGCAGCCGCACATACACATACACACACGCATGCACGTCGTCATATGAGCGAAATATTCTCAAGCACGACGTAAAACCCAATTTCACCTCACCTCAACCGAGGGCCACAAATGATTTTGTTAACGTGACCTTTACCGTTTCAAATAAGAAACATCATAATGCACCTACATACATATTAATATGAA
Organism: Haliotis rubra; assembly: GCF_003918875.1. NCBI lineage: Eukaryota > Metazoa > Mollusca > Gastropoda > Lepetellida > Haliotidae > Haliotis > Haliotis rubra. The sequence goes on from NW_025767002.1 coordinate 2,607,583, forward strand.
AACCTCGACGCCAGAAAGTATCACTCTAAATTATTTGCTCAAATAGGCAATACTACCTATCAAGAATTGATCACTGAAAAGCATCTGAATAGGGTACATAAAACTGTCTACCACGCTGTCATCATGTATCTCCAGCTGTGAGGACGAACTCCAGCAGCCTTCAATTGTGCCAACACTTTGGGATGATGCTCCTTCCTGTACCTCTGTTAAGAGATCGGTAGAGGAGTCAGAGTGAGTGAGTGTAGTTTTGAGCCGCACTCAGCAATATTCCAGCTATATGGCGGCGGTCTGTAAATAATTGAATCTGGACCAGACAATCCAGTGATCAACAGCATGAGCATCGATCTACGAAATTGGGAACCGATGACATGTGTCAGCCAAGTCAGCGAGCCTGACCTCCCGATCCCGTTAGTCGCCTGTTACGACAAGCATAGGTTACTGATATCAATTCTAATCCGGACCTTCACGGGTTTGGGGAGTCAGAGGGGAAGAGAAACCATTGACAAGGATTTCAGACAATGAAGACCTTCAACTGACACGACAAAGGAACATGTTGTTACAGTACATGATATGATTCATGATGATCGAAGACTCACCGCGTACCAAAGTCAATACAGTCGGCATCTCTCGTAACTGTTGAGAAGGTATGAACTGGGCATGACAAATGTTTCAGCAGTGGGATTTCAAAGTTTCTGGTTGATCAGAAACATTGCAGATTCATCATCTCTCGTTAGATGTTTTGTAGGAAAAAGCACAGCTGATGTTGTTGACAGAGTTGTAACCATGGTTGAATATTGCGTTCACAACTATAGACAAGACACATATGTCAAAGTAGTGGCAATCCAACGCCTCCTCCCCCTGTTCCATCAGATGACAATGACTTCCACTGGTCGACTGCCCCCGAATAGTCAAGCCATTAATGGACTGACGTATATAGTATATGTCTACAGTTATCTTCGTAAGAATGTCAAGGAAATCTCACTAATTGTTCACACAAGAACTATGCCCCTGTGTACAATTCTGTTGGCTGCACTCCTGGGCCTAGATTTTAGCTCTCTTAGCGCTAATATTGTCGTAAGTTAATGTTAATGTATGGCACTTACGACTATCTCAGCGCTAAGAGAGCTTCGAAAATCTAGGCCCTGGTCAGGACATGGCTTTTAAATCACAGAACATCCTCCACATTCACAACTATTTGCACCTTTAGAATTCCCTCTCTTTCCACACTTTAAGTAAGCATATGCAAATGGGGATGACATCATTTCTGCTGTCGCGGACCTTTTACACAACCTGGATGAAGTCTTCAAACACCAATGGTATCCAGGCGCTCGCCTGGTTGGAAGAAATGTGTGAACCAAGGAGGGATATTGGTGAAATGTATTTAGCAATTAACTCCATCAATGCAGTGGAATCCTTACACTCCACTACCTAATTATTGGGCCTTGGCGGGACTCCTGTTAACAATAATTAGCAGCTCATATCATTCTGAACTTTTCAGGGATCCCTCGTATCAGGACGTGTCTCTTTAAGAGATGAAAGTGCAGTGGAATGTCCGGTATCGGTTTGGCCATCACAATCTGGACATCACTACGGCACAACCTGAGCAGAAAATCCAAACACCAAGACTGACAGTGTTATCCTCAAAGCAATACGTAGCAAACCTTGCAGTTTTATTAATATGATGACCCTGGATATCAAGTTATTGTCTAACAGGAGTCAACTGCAGCTCTCCTACTCTCTGTATTTTCAAAATTACCTTTACGAAACAAACACTTCGATAGCGTAAATGTCAACAAAACAGCCTGAAACAAACTCATGAAATTATTGTAATATATTCTTATCAGAGGACGCATTAAGAGCAGTAAAATCAGTTATTCAAATATTGTCATATGTTAAGAATTGACTTCTATATTATCTGTCTTGATGTAGACCGTGCAGTTTCATTAATGTGATGACCTCGTACGACCCTCTATTTTCGCACCTGTTAGCTTATCACCATTGCATTGGAATACTATCACAATGAAATGGGCATATGATACAATGGTTTTCGATGATCATAACTTGTTTTCGTGAAAATATTAAAACTTTAAGGTATTTGGACACATTTTATTTCTGTACCATTGAGCCGGATGTTTAATCAGATGAGCTATTTAAATTTTGTGTTATTATGTCAGGACGATGTATTGAGATATATTACCCTAATAACTGATTATTGAGAGTTTGGGGGTTATTTTATCTCAGGGCGATGTATTGAGATTTATTACCATTATAACTACTGTGTAAAATAGGATGTAAAAAATAAACACCTTCATATATACACTGCAAAGAATGCACACTTTTGTACAATATATATGTTTGTGCGTTGGAATATTCATAGCGTATCATAATGCATGCGTGTACTTATACAAAACATTCACTTTATTTCATGTGTGAGGTGACGACATGTTAAAACTGACTGTAGTAAAACGCAGCCATCAGCTCTCATCTAATGACCTGGCATGTGATGAAACATTTGCAGGTAACACGACCCCGATCGTCGGAACTACAAATAACTTCTTTATATCTTTGCTCGGGCAAAACATACAAATAGGTATAGACCATGCTATGATTTTAAAGAATTACGAAAATAGATTCGATAAATGAAGTCACATGTCGGTGTATCACTGCAATTTTCTTTCTGATAACATTTTTCTCACCTGTGGCACAGAATTACAGCTATAACTACCCATCAAAAGTTAAGGCTCACTTAAAGCACTCACTATATGTTATGTATATAAGGTTACATCGAAGATGAATTTCTCTACAACTTGTGGGAACCAGCTGCGAACCTTACGCAGATGGGTTGCAAGAGGATCATGCATCAAATTGCTGAAAAGCATGTGCAAATATCGTGCATCTGAACAGCTGCGTTTTGTTGTTGAGTTTTGTTAAGAATTCGCCTATTTTCACTGAGTTTCACCATTTACTGAACCATGACAATAATCTTGTCAACGTTACGAATTTGTTTTACAATGCATCAGTTCATGTGTAAACAGTACCTTTAAAAAGTATGGAATATTTTGCAAAATCTAGTTTAGAACAGTTGACTGAAGTAAGTGGCTACATTTACACAATTGAGTCTAAACTTTTGATGGGTGGTATATATGGCGGTGGTCTGTAACATGAGAAGTGCCAGACAATCCTAGGCATCGTTCCACGCAGCTGGAATGCGATGACATGCAGAGGCGGTGGGGTAACCTAACAGTTAAAGAATTAGCCCGTCACGCCGAAGACCTGGGTTCGATTCCCCACATGAGTACAATGTATGAAGTCCATTTCTCGTGTCCCCCGACGTGATGTTGCTGGAATATTGCTAAAAGTGGTGTAAAACAAAACTCACTCACTCGATGACATACAATCGACCTATCACGGTGCCTGACCACCCTATTCGTTTCAACTATTACCACACTCATAGTTTGGTTACTGGAACCGTTGTTGTTTCCAGGAATCCCCACGGGCCCTCCCTCATTGCGAAACAAGAACCGGATGTGATTTCGTCCGTGGCACTTACCTTTTATCAATAATCATCAAAGATTTCCATTTATTTTCAACACAGAAATATTTACATTTTAACCACCAATATTTATATAATCACATACAACGTACGCGTTGTCTAATGTTATGTGATTTCGTGATAATTAGAGACAGTCAACATATTGAGATTTGTTGATTGTGGAAGGTTTACGATTCATCTGATCATTAGAGAACCAACATTGTGTTTACTTTGCTATTGTTTGCCAACCACGTGAAAAACTAACCACGTAATTAATATCAGTATTGATGCATTTATCGTGTAGAGAGTAACTCTCACTAAAGTCCATTCAGATCAACCAGCCTGGGACCAATGACATGAACAATTTTTCACCTTTTTATTTTTTCTTGTTTCGAACAGCAACGACAAACACAACTTTTTCAAATTAATTTCCGTAGTCGGAGTTTGAATTGGAGTTGAGGGCGTACATGATGTTCCTGAAGCTGGGAATAGATGGGCAGATATTGAGGCTGATGCTGGATAAACCTTCTCTAAAACAGTAGAAGATAGGGGCTCTCACCACCGCCTTGGCATTCTAATCAGGTCTTTTCACAGCCAACGGTGATCGCCGACTTACAGGGGACGTGAGTGCTTTTGTAATTTAATTGGGAGAATAACATGTCGACGGGAGTGTACGGGGATATTCGTTCGCCGAGACAGTGTGTGTCTTTGTCCAAGGGAGACAACCAGTGGTGACATGGTTATATCGCGGAGGCTGTTTCAACGCAATTTATTCACGTGTAAGAGGCCCTGTTAGTCGAAATTCGGAAGCCTTTTATCATCGCGAACAAGGAAAATAGGTAATATTTTTGTCAAGCTGGAATGTTGTTATAAACCAATGAGGATTATTTCATTAACGCTGGCCCGAGAAATGTATTTCAGGATCAAAACGCACGCATTGTCACGCTGTCAACGTTTATTTTCGAAACCCCAGCTAAGTGCGATTAAGGCTGTGGATATGTTTACATAGGTATGGTGCTGTACCGAGGTCGTTACGCAGATACATTAACCTTTTTGGCAGAAAATCGCACCTGTGGTCTGGTGGGTGGTGTCTGCCAGGAAAATGGAAGATCGGAGTATTAGCGGACCTGCGTACTAAGCACCTTAAAAGGTGGTAATTATTGTTGCCCTGCCTGGAGCTCGAAGTAATGAAGGGGGTAGCCATGGCAGCATCATATGGACATTGGTATAGAACAGCTACGCATTTCACGCACATTCATTGCATCATACATACACCTCGTCTGTGTCACATACATACATAACATACTCTATATACCATACATACATACATGATTGGTATACAGTGCTAAGATCTCTGACCTCGTCTGTGTCAAATAAAACTCACTATAAACCATAAGTGATCACAGAACGATTTCTGATCGCCCAATCTAAATGAAGGATGCATGTGGTTTCTCGTCGATCCACAACCAAATATTTTACCAAGCATCTGCGCATATAAAAACGTCATTTATATAATATTGAACAACCGTTACATTACGTTTAGGAACAGTCTGGCTCCAAAGCTCCAATATGATCCCAAATTTAGCTAGCCAATCCAGCGCTGTTGCGAGTACTGAAAGGTTAACATAACAACTACTAACCGGTCGAATGCATGGTGCATAGATTAATGCTTTCAATGTACATGTTTTCCCCTGTTCCCCTAATCACTGTACATGCCTTGATGTGTGTTTTCATATGTGTTTTCCTATCGTAGTTTTCATAAGTGGCTTCCATCATCCTTCATTGTTTTCATAAGTGGCTTCCATCATCCTTCATTGTTATCATAAGTGGCTTCCATCATCCTTCATTGTTTTCATAAGTGGCTTCCATCATCCTTCATTGTTTTCATAAGTGGCTTCCATCATCCTTCATTGTTTTCATAAGTGGCTTCCATCATCCTTCATTGTTTTCATAAGTGGCTTCCATCATCCTTCATTGTTTTCATAAGTGGCTTCCATCATCCTTCATTGTTTTCATAAGTGGCTTCCATCATCCTTCATTGTTTTCATAAGTTGATTCCATCATCCTTCATTGTTTTCATAAGTGGCTTCCATCATCCTTCATTGTTTTCATAAGTGGCTTCCATCATCCTTCATTGTTTTCATAAGTGGCTTCCATCATCCTTCATTGTTTTCATAAGTGGCTTCCATCATCCTTCATTGTTTTCATAAGTGGCTTCCATCATCCTTCATTGTTTTCATAAGTGGCTTCCATCATCCTTCATTGTTTTCATACAAGTGGCTTCCATTCCTTATTGTTTTCATAAGTGGCTTCCATCATCCTTCATTGTTTTCATAAGTGGCTTCCAATCAATCCTATCATGTATATCCAATCCTTTACACTGTATAAACATTCTGTGCGTCCTTTGCATAAACATCTCTTTGAACTCTGTACATCTCATCTAAACACATCACTTAATCTCTGTACATCTCAACCTGTAATACTATCTCACTGGCTTCCTGTACATACTATATATTTTGCTTGTATCATATTCTGTCATTCACCTGATGAAGGGGCAAGAAGTAGCCCAGAAACGTCGTGTTGTAAATATTAAAGAAGTTGTAAATCCATACCATACGTTGTTGTGAACTAATAACTGTGCGTCACGTACTCTAAAATATCTTTAACCACCTTAAATATAAGTCACGTTACATACATATTGAAAAATTTGGTAATGTTTGATTACTGGATGGATGTTCATTCAAAATCGTTAATCTCACACGATATCATCCAATCACGCCTGCCACTTTTCTCAATGCACGATCCATCTATGAATGCGGGTGGTCGAATAACTGATTCTGAGTGAGTGAGTTTTGTTTTACGCCGCTATTAGCAATAATCTAGCAATATCACCACCAGAAATGGGCTTCACGCGTTGCAACCTGACGGGGAATCGAACCCGGGCTTCGGTGTGACGAGAGAACCGTTTAACCTCTAGACGACCCCAACGCTCCAACTGATTCTCACTTGCCGCTATATAGAACTTAGTCGGAGATCTGTAAAAAAAAATCGGATCTGGACCAGACGGTCCATTGACAGACATCTTGATCAGGGTGGTGCCAAAGTTGTAGCCAAAGATCTCGTAATCTTAGCATTCGTACTTCCCATACTATAACGGAACTTCGACTGCTACGAGGAAAGCAGATCTTCGAGCATTCGTACTTCCCATGCTATAACACAAAGCGAATGCTAAGGTGCGTAAGAGGAAAGTAACATAGACTTAGGGCTTAGCGCTAAAGTTGTTTTGTACAACGGCACCCTGGAGAAAAACTGCGGTGTTAAACAACAGACTAAAAACATATACCATCTACAACCAGAAGAAATAATTGTTTCATGTGCTTTTTATTTTACATTAAAACTGAAGAGGTAAAGTTTTTAAACATAAAAATGAAGCCGAATTGTTTCAGGAGATAAAATCTGGTTAATCCCTTGCTTCCTTCGTTCATTTTTATTCCTTGAGGTATTGACTAAGAAAGCTGAGTAATAGAGTCAACTTTATTTTAACGCGATATTTGATACAACGTTTAAAGGCAAATAGAGCTATTAAACATGTTATTTCAAAATGTATAATTCTCTGAAATTATTGTTACGTTATGTACTTACGTTATGTATGTTTAAGTATAATGTGCAACATGATGTTTACCTGCTTCCACTTCAACAAAAGGATTGGGACCAATATAATCTTGTCTAGTAGCTGAATGAGTGAGTGAGTTTAGGTTTACGTCGCTTTTAGCAATATTCCAGCAATATCACGGCGAGGGACACCAGAAATGGGCTTCACACATTGCACCCATGTGAGGAATCGAACCCGGGTCTTCGGCGTGACGAGCGAACGCTTTAACCACTAGGCTATCACACCGCCCCAAGTCTTTTAGTTAGGTGCATTAGGGATGACATGATAGGCCATGAATAATGTTGAAATAGAACTTGAGGCGATTGGTCTAAGAGATGAGACATTTTATCACTATATCCTTTGAGCGATAGTAAATATATTATTGTGTGATAATGTTCTAATTTAGCTGAAAATTGTTAAAAAGATTCTTTGATGTTAATAATTTGCATGTTTCATATTGATGTGGTCGGGTTAACAGGGCAACTTAAAACATTAAGATGGCAGTCTAACCTGTCTGTGATATTTCAAATGTAGGGGCGGTGGGGTAGCCTAATGGTTACTGCGTCCGCCTGTCACGCTAAAGGCCCAGGTTCGACCCCCAACATGGGTACAGTGTGTGAGAATTGCTAAAAGGAATATTGCCAAATGCGGCGTAAACTCCCACTCCTTTACTCACTATTTGAAAAGCTACTTTTTTTATGAACTGGGATTTAAAAGATCGACTTCTTTTATTAGTATTAACTCGGATGCATTCCTGTATGTGAAGTATATACTTGCGTGTCAGCGTAGCTGTTGTTATTGTTGCTGTTGTTATTGTTGTTGTTGTTATCGTTGCTGTTGTTATTATTGCTGTTGTTATTATTGCTGTTGTTATCGTTGCTGTTGTTATTGTTGCTGTTGTTATTATTGCTGTTGTAATTATTGCTGTTGTTATTGTTGCTGTTGTTATTGTTGCTGTTGTTATCGAGAAACGTGTATCGATAACGGAAGCATACATATCGCTGTTTCAGCATCCTCGCCAGTTTTCAAGAATTCAGTAAATCAGGTTGATTTTACGAACGCTTCTTTGGTATAATAACAGTCCATTTGTCACACGCATTTCTCTACACATAATGCATACTCGAAACGCCCAAACAATCTGTGTATTGTTATTACTCCGGATAACCCAAGCTTGCCGTGAGGCACTAGAAGGCTAATAGTCACATGACTTATCCTACCGGGTACCCACTTTCTGCTGGGTGAACAGTGGCAATTTTGAACAAACTCACTTGCCTGAGGTGAGACCACAGGTATCACATGTGCTTCGTTGTGGGGCAGGACTGAAGTCCTAGAAACTCTCAGGAGTCAACCCTCCAAACACGGTCACCCATCCAAGGACTCTCCGCGCCCAACGTTGCTTAAATTCAACTGAATTGTGACCTGAGCTCGATACACAGGACCACACACCACCACTACAATGGTATGGACTGACACAACTGCACTTACCATTACTCAGGTTCACCATGATGCACAGTGATCCTTGTACGGTTAACGTGGCGGACTCGCACATGTCAAGAACCATAAGGTCCTGGGTTCGAATCCATAGTCACCATATCGTCACTGCAACTAGACTTATTACAAAAGTGTTGAACATTTATCGGTATATTATCACTGCAACTGTACATATTACAAATGTGTCGAACGTCACGGACTTGGATAACTCCATTTTTACCCGATATGCAATATTAACCTGGGCCTAGATTTTTGAAGCTCTCTTAGCGATAAGATAGTCGTAAATGCCATACATTAACATTAACTTACGACTATCTTAGCGCTAAGAGAGCTTCGAAAAGCTAGGCCAAGACCTGTAAACTGCAATACATTAAGATTATTTTCCACACATATATTGCGCGAGCAGGGAGCTCGTCGACACTCTAATTGACCCTGAATCATTAATTGTCTACAACAGAACGTGACCTGCCCGATCCATATATGTTCGCTTCACAGAGCCAGTTGAGGCTGTTGTGTATCTGTTCTATTCTGGATTCCCCACTGAGGATTCCGCATTAAGTTGGGGTTTTTTATTATTGATTTTGTTGCTACTGCTGCTGCTGTTGTTGTTGTTGTTGTTGTTGTTGTTGTTGTTGTTGTTGTTGTTGTTGTTTCTAACGCCACCTCCAGCAATATTTGAGCTATATGGCGGCCGTCTGTCAATAGTCCATACAACCAGTGATCAGTGATCAATAACAATTGGAATACAAGAATACAATGGCGTGTCAACCAAGTCACGGGGCTCGTAGAAGGAATATTTATGTTTTGGAACCGTAAACTATATTGGATGGTCAAAGATTGCACAGAATTCACCTGACACGGCTTGGGGGTTTGCTTTTTTGTTTGATTGTTTGTTTAACGCCGCACTCAGCAATATATCAGGTTTATGGCGGCGTTCTGTAAATAATCGGGGGCGGTGGGGTAGCCTGATGGTTAAAGCGTTCGCTCGTCACGCCGAAGACCCGGGTTCGATTCCCCACGTGGGTACAATGTGCGAAGCTCATTTCTGGTGTCCCCCGCCGTGATATTGCTTGAATATTGCAAAAAGCGGCGTAAAACCAAACTCACTCACTCACTGTAAATAATCGAGTCTGGACCAGGCAATCCAGTGATTGACATCCATAACATCAATCTACGCAGTCGGGATACGATCACATGTGGCAACCAGGGGAATCTGACCACCGGATCCCATTATCGTGTTGGTATGGCACTTTTTTTAAGCGTAAGGGCGTTTTTAGCGCTCGGGTTGATTTAATGGGGATGTTGATGAATCGGAAGGAAGTTAAAAATATTGCATATTAAAAATCTCACACGACTGCATGTTATTAACAAGTCCCGGTGCATGTCATTTCACAATATGAACGCAGTCATCAATATCAATGTGAAAATAATTGATCCTTACCAACAATCAAATTAGTTCACATCGCAAAGTTTTCTCATCTCGGTAGTGTGTACCGATCTTGGATTGCATTCTACACGCTACTTGAAAAAGTTAGTTTTGAACAACTACTGTTCTACTCGAGGAAATCTCACATTGACGCAAACGTGGAGGTTAGTCGCTTTGTAATTTGCATCTGCTTGAATGTTTAAGCCATCGGGTAACGCTGGTTCATTAGCATGTTTGCTTGGGAGGCCTTAGATATGTGTTTAATTCAACGTGGATGCTGCAATTTCGTCTTTATACCGCTTGATCTCCAAACAATAATATTTATTTATTTGTAAAGAATATGTGTTCGGGTATTTGACCAAGAGACCAAGGTAACATTGGACCCCTGAATCAGGTATGGTCAGTGGAACAACTCATGCCGCACGTGTCGGGGACAACTGGGACATCGATGTGATGACGTCCAAAACTAAATCTAACATGAAATTTAATATTTCTTTTTACGATTAGACAACGACATGTGGCAGAAGTGCGTTTTTAAATGGGTACTAAACCAAGACTAAAAGGCTTAACGTTACATCACTGTCTGATCACTGCCTCCTTAGTGCAGGGCAACGGAGCGTCTTCCCGGAGAGGGGAAGGTAGGTGCTCCGATACCCTGACTAAGCCATTCCAAAAGATGCTACTTGTTGGTACTATGCCTTGCAATCGCTATTTAATTGAAGGGTGCAGCTTAATGTTTCTGTATGATCCAATGATTTTTAACTATTTCTTTGAATCTCGGTATGCTAGCACTATTAAGCCAGCATCCTTACTAGTAAAGCAGGCACATACAGCAGTTTATTCGGTATATATGTGGAACGCCACGTTGTCATGAAACGCTTAACATATCCGAAGGACATACGGTACCAGATCTTCGAGAAACAAGGTGAGCATATCCTGCCCCACCAGTGACATCCGTCACTTATTAGTCAACTGTTATCCTCATCAAAACACAGTAACATCAAACGTGATCTTTTTCCTTCACTTATGAGTCGCATTCGTCAACTTTAAAACGGATAACTGTCCTTAAACATCGATTGTTGCAATCTTGTTAATAGAACCAAGCAAACGTTGTTTATCCTTAGAATTGAATGTTTTAATCTTTTTAAAAGAACCTAGCAAGAGCCGTTAATCCTTAGACATTGAATGTTGTAATCTGTTTAAAAGAACCTAGCAAGAGACGTTTATCCTTAGACATTGAACGTTGTAATCTTTTTATAAGAACCTAGCAAGAGCCGTTCATCCTTAGACATTGAACGTTGTAATAAATCTTGTTAAAAGAACCTAGCAAGAGCCGTTTATCCTTAGACATTGAACGTTGTAATCTTGTTATAAGAACCTAGCAAGAGCCGTTTATCCTTAGACATTGAACGTTGTAATCTTGTTAAAAGAACCTAGCAAGAGCCGTTCATCCTTAGACATTGAACGTTGTAATCTTTTTAAAAGAACCTAGCAAGAGCCGTTCATCCTTAGACATTGAACGTTGTAATCTTGTTAAAAGAACCTAGCAAGAGCCGTTCATCCTTAGACATTGAACGTTGTAATCTTGTTAAAAGAACCTAGCAAGAGCCGTTCATCCTTAGACATTGAATGTTTTAATCTTGTTAAAAGAACCTAGCAAGAGCCGTTCATCCTTAGACATTGAACGTTGTAATCTTGTTAAAAGAACCCAGCAAAACACTTTTCATAGTATGGTTTGCAATCTTCGTAAAAGGCCTATGTTGGATTGCACCTCAAAATGTTTGTAGTCTAGTGAATAGCCCTTGGAATACTGCGGAAGTTGACTATCGGCATGTTGAAGTCATCCCTCTTATTATTCGATGATACTGAGCCTGTTTTCGCAGTCCGAATGTCAGCTCCAAATGTGAAATAGATGAGGCGGCCATATTGGTCTCTAAATTCTACTTCTGGATGGTAATTAAGTCGAAAAGAATTGGCTATTGGTTGTTACTGAACCAATTACTGTTGATCTGAGCCACATGTTCTTGTTCTGACTTTGAAAATCCTAGCAGAAAGTCCTAATTATATGCAAAAAGATACACTTCAGCAAGAAGGGACACCCATGAATATGCCAAACTCTTGTCTAAGTGTCCAACCCTCAAATATTAAATGATGTTATCAATGATGACGTGTATTATTTCGCAAATTGTTTTCTCAGGCAATTCCACTTTTGACACATTGTCCTGAATCTCTGATACAAGGCTGTGTCTATGGTCACGACCTTTGTAACTAAAGCCCCTTTGTTAAAGGGATGGTCTAGTTTTTCAGTTCGGGTGATATTGTACAAAGTTACAAAATCCAAGAATAATTACAGATCCAAAACTTGGTTCATAAATGATATTCGTCATAGTAAAATGTCATGGAAATAAATGTTCTTAATTGCGTTAAAGATTATGGGTAATGTTTAGACGGATACATGGTGATACTTTGCTGGAGCCGGCAACGTCTTTCCTTGTACAGAATTTTATGTATCTTTGGACAAAAATGTCTTCATGTTTTAGAGTCAAGCCAAAACCTATGGTACTGATGCATGGTTTAGACTCGTTTTTAACTTAAAAAAGGACCATGTGGCGTTACTTGATGTCGTTATACCAGGGTAGTTGATCAAACAAGTAATGGTGCCTCCACAGAATGGTGGTGTTATTTGAGGCGTTGTCGACTTCTTATGTAGGAATGTCAGACTTTAAAAGACTCTATACTGGGACAGAATGTGTCTATTCCACTTTTGTTCAGCTGGGGCAATGCTGCCTTACTTCATCAGTCTTGTTCTTACGTTGTGCAGTCCCAATGATTCCTGAAGAAGAAGCAACAACTGTTCCAAATGAACAGTATGGATTGGCCTCTATCTCTTCTCGTCATCATGGCTGCGCAAACATCTTTGAGATGACGGAATTAGATTCTATACAGTGACTTTGGCAGTTCATTCGTCAGAAAGACTGCCAACGTATTCTATATATTGTCATTACATCCATATGGCATTCATTTTTCAAAGGAGAGTGTAATCGTTAATGCCAAATACAGCATGTGTTCCATTTGACCACTTTCTAAATACCATTGTATATTCATAGCTTTCGGTGTAATCGTTAATGCCAAATACAGCATGTGTTCCATTTGACCACTTTCTAAATACCATTGTATATTCATAGCTTTCGGTCGTGGGACTCGTAACGATTTACACTTGTCAGAGGGGTACACAAAGTCCTTGATCTAGACAACCAGTTGTGCGGCTTCCATTTTTGTGGAAGCGGCGGTGGTTGAGTGGGTTAGATGGTTGACTCTGTGTGCTGGCTATTAGGTACCTGACTCTGAGAGTGTAGGTTTGAATCCCAGCTGGGACTCAACCAAAAACACGGAATAGAATCTGTACTTCACTGAGAAAGTGCAATCCCAAATAAAACATTGTTCCATTCCACCACTTTCTAAATGACATTGTCTATTCCTATTTACACCATTTTGAAAAAAATACTACACTTGGATTAAGCAATGATGTACATTGACGAATATTGAGGGGATAATGGCTCATCCTCTGTTGAAAACAAATATTTTGTTTGCCGAAGCACGTTGCTGATGTAAAGAACCTTTTAACGTTAATTTAAGCATTGTTTTGAAGGGACTTATCTGGTTCGAAGTTACAAGCAACTCGACAACATTTTACACTAGAAACAATTAGTATTGCCCCACCTGAATACCAAGTATTCATCTCGTAGGAATTTCAGTTTGGTGTAATCAGTGTACACGATAGAATAGCTACAAGATCAATAGTCATCACCACAGCACCATTATAATCTACATTTGTACCGCAAGAGATTGTGATTATACTGATTAATCTACCTTAATAACAACATCAATGAAGCGAATAGCTCTGACGCTCATTGTAGTCCCTTTTTACCTGGAGGCTCTCCCTTCGTAAATGCATTAAGGATCAATTGTTTATTAGGAAGGCCAAGAACTGATATGATGATCGTCACAACAACCGCAATACATGTATTATGAAGTATCCAGTTAATATATTGCAGAGATTTGTTCATTAATTGCAAACATGCTTTTCTCTTTATTAATTCCCACGGCTGTGTGTTTCATTGATTGGTGGAAGGACCCAATAGCGATGTGGACTGTTCACGTGAGACTGCAGGAGTGACATCAGCCTGATTTCAGTCGAACATATTACACTGTGGAAAGAAGAGACTGAGGCACGGGAGTGTTCCTTCTGTTCTGGGACATCATCAGTTTCTGAAAGGTAAGCGTACATGTCTTGGATATGTTTTACTGTCCAGAAAAGACTCTTATAACACATCCGTGGGCAGTGCTTTGTGCTCATTGGGCTCTCCTTTCATGTTCTGTCATTTCTAAACTTATATTCTCCAACTTTTTGCATGTCCTGTGTGTGTGTTGGTTCGTTCCATGTTGAAAATATTGTAGTAATCATGTATCTGTATTCGTTAATGACACCGTTAGGCGGCTGACTTTGTGTGCTGGCGATTTGGTGCCTGACTCTCAGGGTGTGGGTTCGATTCCCGGTTGGGACTCAGCCCAAAAAAGTACTGGAATTTGTACTTTACTAAGAAAGTGTAATCCCAAATATAACATATGTTATATGTGCAGAGGTGTTTACTGGTTTAATGTGAATTTCAGCTATCAATGTGTCCTGTTGATTTTCTTGTCAAAGTGTTTGGTTTTGCTATCGTTATGTTGTAGGCATCTATTTGTATTTGCTTACTCTAGAAGCCAGCTTGTTCGTTTATTGCTTATTTATCAATGATCATTGTCTGTCCTAACTGGGTTCAGACACTATGAAGTGACTACCGATAACTACATCCATCTGATGAGTATAAAACGTTTTCGACTTTATGTATTACCTTTAAATTTATCATTCTGTTTTCCACAAATCTCAGAAGCACCGCCCCGACTCTCAAAGACAGATGCTTGATTAGTTGAAGGCCAATTAACATTTTTTCAGCACTGATTCTTTAAAAAAGCTAATCTGTTTCCGATATTACGTGAACAAAATAGTTCGTGGATCAGTGTTACAAACAAAAGCGTTCAAAATATGATGTTCAATGGCCCGAGGCTGTAAACATTGCATTGTCTCCTTTCAAAGAAACTTATAGTATGCATGGCAGCGCAACTAAAAGTGGTCGGTGTCTTTAAAAATAATGACTTTTAAATAGTTTTAAAATTTATAGTTTGACGAATTTCGTTTGCTCGCTTCTCATTTTATCTATTTCCTCATCTAGGGATAACCTCGGAAGACGCAATGGGAAACCATCGGATGGTTATCGTCTTCGGCATATGTCTTTCCATCGCTGGTTGTTGTATGCCCTTCGCTGACTGTGCAATGGCTTCGGATGTAATTCGTTTGTTCGATGACAAAGTCAACAAGAACAATGTGAACGTGAAGCCTCTTCTCAACCAGACTGAAACCATGCATGTCAACTTATCTTTCAACCTGGTCTCCATAACAGAGTTCAATGAAGTTGATCAGCGTTTCTCCTGCAACGCCTGGTTGGATGTGTATTGGAAGGATGAACTTCTTGTATGGAATTCGTCCGAGTACGGTGATCTTAAAATGGTGTGGCCACCCAATGACAAAGTGTGGAGACCAAGTCTTGCGGTAGCTAACATACATAATGACTTCAAAACACTTGAGATCAAGTCAGGTATCGTCATGCTACAGAATGACGGCACTGCCAAATGGGCACCAGGAGAGGCTTTCCAGACCTTTTGTAAGGTTGACATTTCAAGTTACCCGTTTGACAAGCAGCGTTGTGACATTGAATTCTTCATCTGGGGTATGGGGCTCGATGAGGTCGTTCTCCATCCGATGCATGACGGAATTAACACTGACGCCTACAAGAAAAATGGAGAGTGGGACATTGTTGCAACTAAAGCCTACCAAGAAGTGCGAGGTACCACTACCATCATGTCAATGATTGTCGTATCGTTCCTGCTAGAGCGTCGCCCCTTCTTCTATGTCCTGAACATCGTCATGCCCGTCCTGGTTCTCGCCATCCTCAACGTATTCGTGTTCCTCATCCCTGTGGAGTCTGGAGAGAAGATATCTTACGGAATAACTGTCCTGTTGGCGTTTGGCGTTTTCATGAGTTTCATCAGCGACATGCTCCCCCAGACCTCTGAGAGCATCTGCATGCTGGCCGTCTACATGGCCAGCCTCCTCATCCTCAGCGCCGCCTTCGTCTGCATCTCCATCATCATCACCCGCATCCACCACAAAGAGTCGCTTGGCGATCCAGTTCCAAAGTGGGTACGGAATGCAACGCTGGCCCTTGAATGCCTGTCATGCCAGAACAAAAAAAGGATCGACCCGATGGGTGACGAGATAACGCGTGAGAAGGAAAAGGTGCGAAATCCTAACGCGGTCAGCGTTCTGCGGGCTTGGGAAGGAAGTGATCCGATGACCTGGACGAGATTCAGCCGCGCTCTGGACAGCTTCTGTTTCTGTTTCTTCACACTAGCAATCCTGGCAGTCACGGGTACCATCATGGTCAAGATGAAGTTCGGGGGAAACAAGATAACCATTGACTCTAAGATACATTGAGAATGTAACTTGCCCGAACAGCTAAACACGACCTGGCACATTCAGAATCGCTGGTTGCAATATATTTTCGGTAACATCCCAGAAATATTATTATGACCCCGGGAATAGGAAGAGAAGATTTTCAAACATTTATCCAATGGTGAATTCGATTTAGCTCGGCAAAAGAAAACTACCGTAAATAAAATCTATTACTAACTTAAAATGAGTAGTACAGATTCATAATATCGTAGATACTATTTGATCATAAATATGTTACAAGCAATTCCGTGTCAGTTCATCGGCCAAATGAGGCAATATGTTTTCTTTAATGCTTAAATAAACTGAATATGTATTTGGCCATGCCCACTCACAAATTGGTTGATTTGCGGGGTTATTCGGATAATCACAATTTGCACAGAGGTTTTCACGTTCATATTTCAATGAAGCTAAGTCATATCAAAATCAAACTTTTGTATTGTGTATTTAACACTTATATGGAGTGTGGGGCATTGAATTAGTGTAATACGATGACACAGATGAAATCAACGCTCTGTCCGTGGCAGGTGTAATTTACACATGGTATTTTCTCTCACACTCCCGTGGGTAAGAAATCTATGTCAGAAAAAAGGGATCAAATATATTTGTGGCATCGAATTCCAGGTCCGTGATTGGCTGCGCCATGGTGATTTCATGAGGTCAGATTATGACGGACGTTTTGCCTGATTGTAATTTATTGTTAAGTCGGTCGTGCTTTTGTTGAACTGAAATACGTCTATGTCGAAACATTGTAGTTATTGTGTAAATATATCTTATCTAGTTTAACATGTACCCCCATATGGGGCGGTGGGGTAGCCTAGTGGTTAAAAGCGTTGGCTCGTCACGCCGAAGACCCGGGTTCGAATCCCCACATGGGTACAATGTGTGAAGCCCATTTCTGGTGTCCCCCGCCGTGATGTTGCTGGAATATTGCTAAAAGCGGCGTGAAACCAAACTCAGTCAGTCAGTGTACCGACATTTAATTCCTTCGTATGAGTAGTGCGCCGTTTTCTTATGTATTAATGTGCCGCATTAGAGAACAGATGATTATGAGAATAGACAACGTATATACTACTCACACTTTGTTAAGGATCACAAAACTTCACAACTTTACTCAAACGTAGATTCATAATTTGAAATTGTATCCATTTTTAACTGGATAAATAATAATGTGATAACCCCTCTTTAGGCAAACAGTCACTTTAATCTAACCTTATGCACTTGATACATGAGTAACCATTAAAATGGTTTTCATGGCACCAATCAACCATTTTGCAAATCATGGAACGAGTCATTGACAAGTACACAACACCTGTCATTAGCAGGTATGGGTCCACAAGATGAAAGGACATACTGAAACCTAGGGTCCATGCTAACAATAAGCTTAGATATCTAAACCAAGTTTGACCCCACATCATAGTTTTCTGTTGAATCCATGACTTGATCCTTAGCAAAGTGTGAATAGTATATGTCGATTCGATACTGAAAAAAGCGCTTTGCCATGGTGTTAAGGGATAGATTGCCTCATTCGTGCCCATCAGATACCATTTGCAATGTTTGATTGTTATTTTAACGCCGCACTCAGAAATATTCAGGCTATGTGGCGGTGTTCTGTAAATAGAGTCTGGACCAGTGGTCAACAAGATGAGCGTCAATCTACGCAATTAGGTGAGTGAGTGAGTGAGTGAGTTTAGTTTTACGCCACACTCAGCAATATCCCAGCTTTATGGCGGCGGTCTGTTAATAATCGAGTCTGGACCAGACAATCCAGTGATCAACAGCATGAGCATCAATCTGCGCAATTGGGAACCGATGACATGTGTCAACCAAGTCAGCAAAACTGACCACCCGATCCCGTTAGTCGCCTCTTACGACAAGCATAGTCGCCTTTTATGGCAAGCACATGGGTTGCTGAAGACCTATTCTACCCCGGATCTTCACGGGTCTCTACGCAATTAGGATACTATGACATGTGTCTTAAGTAGGTCAGCGAGTCTGACCACCCGAGATAGTCGCCTCTTACGACAAGCATCGGTTACTGAAGACCAATTCTGACCCGTATCTTCAAGGGATCTACTACGTGATCTACGAGTGAGTGAGTGAGTTTAGTTTACGCCGTTTTTAGCAATATTCCAGCAATATCACGGCGGGGGACACCAAAAATGAGCTTCACACATTGTACCCCTGTGTGGAATCGAACCCGGGTCTTCAGCGTGACGAGCGAACGCTTTAACCACTAGGCTACCCCACCGCTCCCTCTACTTACGAGGATTGTAAGATAACAGATATCTGAGAGGCACGAGTGTTTAATCCTCAAGATCATGAGAACACGAAAATGTGTTTCACCTACTTAGACAATTCATAATAATGCATCACCAAGTACTCGACGAATACAAATAATCCGAAACAATCTGCACATTTAATTTGTTAGTGTGCTATCATTGTTGCAAATGAGTCAGTCACATATTGACGCTCATGTTGCTAGATCACCTGAGTCAATAAATGCGAGTGTTTCGAAAAGTAGGTGTGTACTTCATACCGTAGATGTATTTGCTTCAACACAATCCATTACATGGACTTCGAGCAACTATTAAGTTCAAAGTTTAAAAATATTCACAAGCTTTCTAGAAACAAGATGCAATAACGATTTCCTCAGGCAGAATTTAAATAGATCGTAAAGGACATTGTCCTGTCCACGATGAACCCGCTTGATAAACACATGGCTTTGTACTTGTATGTGACATTCTCGGGCAAGTCTCGCATAGCGCCGTTACGTGTCAATGTTTAATTTGCTTACAACGATCAAACACTGAAACCCATATGCATTTTATAGGTAAGTTATATATTGTCAATATTGATTCTAGTATATGTAATGTATAGTTAATCAAGTAGAATTGTTCTAATATGTGTCTTAATTGATTCCTTGACTAAATCCTGATGTTAGTAATTGATATATACTTTCTAGAGAGCACTTGTCGCCGCGAAACAGTTATCGCCAATACATCAGTATCACACGTGCGAAGTTCCGGTCAATTACAATTCCGGTATTTTTCCCCCACGGTATTTGACAACAATAAAGGATAGCAAAAGAACATTCTTCACGGTAAGTAACATCAGAGAAATATTAAAGATAAAGTTATGAACCTTATTAAAAAAAAGTTACTTAGTCGGGGGATGTCCCGAGACCTATATGTGTCCAGCTCAGTGAACGAGCTGGACACATCGGTGAATAGCTAATTTAGTATCATGATTAATTTTGTTTCATTAATTTACCGTACCGCGGAGTAAATTTGTAAATACCGCTAAAATATGGCGATAACTGTTCGGTAGCCAGTACAGTGTTAGCATTTCTTCTGTTATTTATTGAATGTTTTCATCACGTAGGTGCACAAGTTATACACTTGTTGTGGAGGCTGACGTCATTGTTTACTCATTTGATCATATTTATTCCTGTTATCGGGTAATTAAGGATTTTGTGGAACACAATTGTGAAAAAATACACCTAAAACAGTCATTGGTCTCTATTCAAACTGTGTCAACTGAAGGAATGTATTGAGAAAATCTCTCTCAACCAACTAGCCTCAATCCTAGGAAGATAATTAGTAATACCAAATTATTGTTAATTCCTTCACGTCACATTCATGCCTGAAATTGCAACGTTTCGACGAAGAAAAAAAATTATCTGTTTGATTGGCATTTAGAAATTGGTGACTAATAAGAAAGTAAGATTGTTTATGGATAACATGGATTCTTATACCGTTGTCAAGCAAGAGTGAAGTACTACAGCACAGAACAGACTTAGAAGAAAAAAATGGAAACTGTTCGTCAAACAATCACTCGCACTCTTTGCACTTCCTCTTCCTCTTTCTCCCTCCCCTCTCCACTCCCTCTCCCCCCTCCCTCCCCTCCTATCTCTTTGTGTGTCTATATCATATTTTCCATTCGATTCCATAAACCAATAAACATATAAATGAGGATATATATTTGAACAAGGATATCAAACGTCGCCTCTAAGGTTGCTTTATTGCGTCAAATTATATCTGAAAAGTCGACATTGTGAAGAATGACATTTGCTCAAAGACTAGCATTACATATTCGTGTAATAACTAATTGTTATTAACGCTACAGAACATGCGCAAAAGTCGTCAGATTTGTCCCCAATACTTATTGTGTTTAATACATGGGCGTTCCGTAAATACGAATTAATGAATTTCATTATCTATGTACAAGTTATAGAGTTCCTTATTTCACGTGAAAGCAGGACTCTATTGTCGATATCCACTTTGCTTAACCTTGATCGGGCATCAAACAAGAGACCACTAATGGATATTGTGTTGCATTGTGATTCAAATCTTAGGTTCATGTTTATACAACTAATGGTATTTGAATAGTTAGCACAACCAACCTTCGAGAAATAAAATATGTCTCAGCATTATATGTTATGTATTTGTTTAACTGTCTAACTCTTCTCTAATGCAATAACAATTAGAGGTGTGACGATACAGAAATTTCACGATACGATACGTATCGCGATATCATGGAACGATATGATTCGGTACGATGCGTATCACAATATGCTACCTTTAGTTATTTTCTTTTAAAAAGTGTATTTTGATAACAAGTAACAGTGTAAATTTTGACATAACCGTCAATTTCTAGTGAAAATTCACAATTTTAAGGTCAACGATACATATCACGATACGGAAAAAAGTATCGATATATTATATCATCACACGGTGGGTGATGTGTAAGTGACTGTGTCGTGAGGTACGATCATCAACTCTCGGCGGTCCGTCTTTCAAGTAGTACAAGTTCGGTTCGCCGTCTTTGATGTCCACAAGGTCTACGTTGTACGTTTTCATGGACCATATCGGATCGGTGGCGCGTTTTCTGTTGTCTCCCTCGTATTCTCCCGGCTGGTACAAGTACCTAACGCTGACCCGGTCCGGTAATGATTTCTGTTTTATCGCGACGTGCTGCTGCCGACGACGATTCGACAGATTTCATTTTGATGGCTTCGACGGGTCTCTTGCCCACGAGTCTGGTGACTTCCTTGTTGATGGCATCCACCACTCGCGGTAAGCGTACGACCCATTCCGTGTTTCTGTTTCCGGGATCCATTAAATCCTGCGAGTATTGGTGCGAGAACAGGCGTTCGGCTAGGGTGCGATTGAATCTCTCAACGAAGGCTTGGCTACGGTGAGCTCCCGTTATACCTCGTCTCACGTGACACGGCTCCCATGAACTCGCGTCCGGGATCGACTTGCAATACCGTAGGCCATGTCAAGCAACTGCGTTTGTATATGTGTTCAAAGGCTTTGGCGACTTCGTTCGAATCTTTCGTTGTCAACGGTTCGACTTACTTGGAGGTCGGCTTTGTGGAGGTTGAAATGTCGAATTTTCTTCTCGGGATGTATGGAGGCGCCGGCAGGTAGACTTGCCAGATGGCTTGTTTTTTAAGCCAGGTTTTGGCTTTCTCTTCCGAGACTCGAGCAGCTTTGGCGAGTTTCGGGATGGCGTCCGCGCCTTTCCAGTACCCTCGCAGGCTGTAATAAATTTTCTCCATGATATATGTACTCATGTGTGCGTAAGTGTTCAATTATTCGATACGCGTTTGTGTCGTACGGGTAAGTGGTGACTCTGTCAATGGCGATCCATCGTTTAGTGTCCATGGGAGACAGCGAGGTCTTGTTGATTCTCAGTCCATATATCCTGTGTCCGTCGCTTCTCAGCATGTTCATTTGGTGTTTGAACGTTTTATTCTTGATCAGGGCTTCCTTGAATCTGGCGTGCTTGATGTGTTTTTTCACCACGTGTTTTTTCACGCCTTTCGCCTTTCGGAATTCATCGTGGTCGGCTTTCTTGATGGAATACATCTTGGGTCTCAAGCCGAAATACTCGGCGATCGGAGTGCCCGCGCATTCGTCATTCATCTTGCCTAGCACTTTTTTGTTGACTTGGCTGTGCATAGCGTGATCGCTATCATTGAGATTCAGACCATCTTACGAGAACGAGATGTATTTTTCCATGTTGTTGGGGATGCACATTATGTTGCGTCAACTTCGCGATGGCCTGCATGATCAGGTGAGAATCGTAACCGCGAAGATTGTGAAACACAACGGGGATTTTGATGGTCTTGGGATTGATTTTGAGCTTCAAGTTGCACGCGTTGTGAGCGGCACCTCTGTTCTTGCCGGTGATGTGGCAGTGATCTCTCACGACATTCCCGTTCAGGGGGTTCGTCGCACACGTGGCAATTCTTAGCTTTCTTACGAGTTCGCCAGTCGTCTTGGGTCATACCCATGGGGACGATGGTGTACAACTGATTTTCTCTTCATTTTGCAAACACGTGAGAAATCGTTCGGCCACGTCGGGACCTCGGTAGACCACGGGAGCGTACGTTTCCCCGTCGAATCGAACGACCATGTAACCGAACCCGAAGGCTTTGTGTTCTTGCGTTTTATGAGTGAAACTTTTTTTCCGGGGATGACGACGCGACAGTGTCGACGGTTTTGACGAGGCCTTCGAAGTCAGCGTAGATGACGTAGGGCACGGGCATTTGATGTTTGTGGTTGAAGAATTTAAGCGTGTTTTTCTTTTCGTTGGGCATGTCTATTCGGATGGCCGTCTCTCCCACGCCGCGGCAATCATCCCGATGGGATTCCAGAAGGTCTGCTAGCATGAAGCCGTGCAGGCACCTTTCGCAGAAGTGTTTCTTTTCCTTATGCTTCGATTGATCGTACAAAAGTCTGTTGGAATATTTTATCCACGTGTAGTGATACTTGTCGCCTTGCTGCAACATGAATATATTGATCATCTTGCGGTGTTCGTTTGTGAGGGAGCTGATCCTGTGTACGATCGTTTTATTCCCTTCGTGCCCGAAGATATTGATGACTATATCGTCATTCTGTTTTTCGATTTTGGTGACCTGGGAGATGGGGATGGGTTCGTCTATGCCGTCCCAGTTGATCCCATCGTCTTCAGGATAGCTCGAAAATCTGTCTGAATGTACTTTGACCGGAATCTTCGCAGATCTGATCGCAACCCTCATGCTATCATCGCCTTTGATTTTGAAGTTGACCATGGCTTGCTTTTTCTTGTAGTACGGTGGCAAGTCTAGGTACGACCTTCCTTTGAACGGCACGTAGTTTGCTACGTCCGGGTAGACCGTGTCGATCGTGTCCATGACCTAAACCCGAGCCCATGTGCATGTAGCGTTCCAGGGACTCTCGTATTTTTGCAAACGAGGTGTTGATGGACGCGTCGACGGACTCGGGCTGAACGTGCTCGATGGTGCCGTCCGTCTTCTGTTTGTCCAGCGACATTTTCACCGTGAGTTGAAATTTGAGGCTTCCCAGATCGTTCAGTTCCTCGCCGACTTTGCCGCCGACCAGCAGTTTGATGTCGTCGACGTCCATGTTTTTGTCAACGTCCAGCCTCCAGCCTCTAAGATACTTACCTACCGCATGCTTCGTCTGCATGAACCGTTGTTTGACGGGTTTGTGTTCCTCCAGCAGTTCGAGGAGCTCAGCTTTCCTCATGCGCGAATAACCTCTGAGCCAAGGCTCCTTCGCTTGGAGTTTGAGCTGTTTCACAGTGGGTTGTCGTCGTTCGTCTTTCATGCCGAGCAATCTAGGTTGTTCGCTATAGTCAGGTGTGAAGTCAAATCTCTAATAGGATTTTCGTTGCTATGTTCGGCTGCGAGTCAAAATCTCTAGTAGTTTGTTGGTGTGCGAAGTATGTCTCGCTGTTAAATGTTAGGAACCACGTCAATACGTTGGATAGTTAAACTTTCAACCGACTTTTAAAAAAAAGAAGTGATTTTCGTGATGCATGTTAGATTTTTATTCTGAGCAGTCGGTTGCGTTCGTTGAGATAGTCTCTTTTCGTCAAGTAGATGAGATGGCCTCGTACCAAATCCGCTCCATGGGCTTTGCAACGATGATAATGGCATTTCACGCCCACGCACATTTCGCACGTGTAATTCATGAAACCCTTTCGTATGCACATCATGTGTATGCCGCAATATTCGGTGGTGCACTTCTTGCCGCAGGTTTTAGTTTTTCCTAGCAGCACGTACTTGCACTTATATGGTGCGTGTCTTCCCAATACGGTCGCTAGACCCAGCGCCACGAAACTCAGTTCCCGGTCTTTCTGTTCCGTGGAAGGTGTGTAAACTGTGAGAGGGTGGGTTCGTTGCCGAGAGGTTCGAGTCGTTTGCCGGTGAGCAGGTAGTATTCTCCGATGGCGTCGTCGACGTTTTTGAACGTTTGAACAGCATGGTTTTCGCACGAGAGTTGGTCGTTGATGAACTGTATTCTCTGCAAGCGTTTTTTTGCATACTCGGCTTGCGCGGCTTGCAGTTTCTCCAAGGCCAAATCGTGATGTTTACGTTCCGTTTCCATTTCGGCCACGTTCGACGTTCGTAATTTGGAGAAAAGATAATTTCTACCTGAAAATGCGAGGGCGTTGACTAATGCACCACCGACCATCATGGCGATCGTAGCCATTTCTTTTTTAAAATATGATAATATTACTTCAAAATATTTTCCGGTATAATTCCTTGTTTCATGAGAATGTCCTTGGTGGCCATCGCCATCCCTAAGTCCATGACGAGCATGCCCATGTCCTGCATGTTCAAATCGAGTTTGATCGTAGGCTGTTTGAGAACCATTTTCGTTAAGTGAGCATAACCTACGGTTAGTCCGGCAACTACGGCGGCGTGATATGCATCGTTGACGAATGTTTTTCCTTCAGACGACATCGTGTGTGTATATATTAAATATATATATATATCTTTTATATTTTCTTATAACATAACATGCGGATTTATATCTAATTGTGATTGCGTCGTCTTCTGCTGTTGTGTTGGTGGTGGTGGTTGCTTGTTATTATTATAAAGCAGCATAACGACGACGACCACGCTTAATCCAGTTGCTGCCACGGCGGCAACAATCCACGGAAAATTATTATTTTTGTGGTGCTTGGCTAAACCACCTTTTCTACAGGCGGCAACTTTTTTAGGATTCTTGGGGGTGGTGACTTGTTGTATCTGTGTCGTCGTTGCTTCCTCCGATGGCGTTTTCTCCTCCTGTTGCGCATCCATGTGGTATATTATTATCATTATTATTTTTTTCTTCTTTAAATTGACAATGCTTTGCCGTGATGATCGCCGCGGTAATCGTAGCTAAAACATGCCATATCTGTGGTACAGCAGCAGCTGACAGCACTCAAACGTGGTAGATGAATGGATCTTTCTCGAGATCTTCCCACAGGTAAAGTCGACGTTCCGGTGGAATTGGGAGGAAGTAAGACGCTACGCCGGCATAGACTTGCGTTATGACAGACCGTCGGGAGTGTGGTCGCCCCCACCACCTAAGTATTGTTTGGCTTTGCCGCTAAGCGCGAGCGCCACCATTCTCTCTCGCTTGTCGTTTTTTATATTATTATCATCGTCATCCAACGTTTGTTTGAGCAGTTCGTCGCACTCCATCTTATAATGTAACAAATAATTTTTAAGTCTAATAAAATAAAATGCGATGCACGCGAAACACAGCGAGATGAAAGTCAAGTTGCACACAACGATAGTGTCGAACATCGTTTTTGCTTGAGTTATGCTAGAATTTGCTTGAATTTTGCTAGAATTTTGCTTTTAAGCTAGCAGACTTTATACGCCACGGGTTGGTTGGTTTTCAACAGGAGTTTGGTGTGCTTCGTTTCGGCGAGCTGTTTCTTCACTCGTTCTCGTTCTTGTTTGGTCGGGATCACGTCATTTTCTCGCAAGCAGTTCTCGAACGAATCCCTGTCCTTGCAGTGAAACAGGGCAACCCATCGCGTCTGTTCCCATAAATCCTTAATCACCGAGTTGAATTTCTGCGTCAAAACCCAAGAGCTGTGCTTTGTGTTTCGGCCCAAGAAGGCCAGGTACGACAGCACGTCTCGTTTTTTAACCATCTCCTTGTTGGTGCAGCAGTCGTCCAGGATGAACAGTGTCGATTCTCCTTTCAGCTTGTCGTGGTAAGCGCGCTAACAGTCCTACAGACGAATTCCGGGATCGATTTTGTGCACGTCCGGTCCGTCATCACCCACATCTATCCATGTACGTCTTGTTCACCCATAAAGTGGGGCAGAGAATGTGGCCGAACACGTCACGATAGTAACCTTCCAGCATGTCCAGCACGAAGCCTGTCTTGCCGCACCCCGTCTGACCGCATACGAGGGCGCAGTAGGGATCGCGAGGTAAATCAATAAATGGCTTGCACGAATCTTCCATTGTCTATATTGAGTTGTGTGTCTATAATCACGTACAAATATAAATTTAACTTGCCAGCCGGATTTTGAGCTTTTTTGGTGATTTGGATCGTGGTCCCCTCGGTGCTGTTGTCGATGCAACGTCCGCTGCCATGTAGTCTGTCGTCGTCCGTGGATCGCATGTCCAGCCACGTTGCGTAATGTTTATCCAGGTAGTCACCAAGCGTCAGGTAGGGCAAGCCCACTTCTTTGACGACGTTGTTGACTTCAGACGAGTGTCACTTGATGGCCGGTAGTTGTTTTATCTCGTCCCACTGCTGATGAGCTCGCATGCCTTGGCTGAACAGTTGGTTTGGCACACCCTCGACGGTGACTTCCACTTTCGTGTTCTTGGGATTCCAAGTGAGATCGCTGTTTCTTCGAAACGACTCGTAGTCCGCCACGGGAATGATCAAGATGCCTTTCATCGATCAAGCTGGCACATTCAGGTTGATGTTCCACAACGTGTCGCTTTTGTCCTTGACGATCATCCGGTGCCGCAACACGCGGTCGTACAGGATGGGCAGCTTTCCCGAGTACTGGTGGCGAATCTGCCGGGCCAGTTCCGTGATCATGACCATGTCGAACTCCAGGGAGATGTTGTCGACTACATAGCTGGCCTCGGTGCAGTCCGGCATGAAGATGACATTGCCGTAGTCGTTGAACGTGAGTTGAACGTATTCCAGCCTGTCGCCCAGCACAGCCTGCTGAAACGGCATGTGCCCCTCGAGCAGCTCGAAGTCGAGTGGTATGCAAAACCGATTCCCGTACGTCTTGGCGACGGCTTTTTCTCCTGCTGTTATATTGCCGAGCTGGTCTTGCGTGAAACCATACCCCACACGGATTTCGTTCGATACGTCCTTATTCCGACAAAGTCCTTGATACGCCATGTCATCGCGTTCGTTCGAGGTTCTCCAGAGGTCCGAGTAACAGTAAAACATGTCGATGTCGTCGATGTTCAGCACCTCGTTCACGGTGATTTTAATGGTGGTTTTCTTGACGATGGGAGAACCTAGGTTGTTCAAGATCATGCGTTTGTCGGTCGTGGACTCCAAGGTGATCTGAAAAGCCAGTCGAGTCGTTTCGGGGACGATGACGTCGTTTGCACCCAGGTTGGGGAATCAAACCAGCAGCATTCGGTTTTGATCGATCGTGCTCGGATTGTTGGTGATCGTCACCAACCTGCTCACCAGCAAACGACTCGAACCTCTTGGCAACGAACACGTCCTTTCACAGTTTACACACCTTCCACGGAACAGAAAGACCGGGAACTGAGTTTCGTGTCGCTAGGTCTAGCGACAACCGTGTTGATCGCCAAACAATTAGAATAACATATATTATGTGTATATATATATAAAGATGGGAAGACGCGCACCATACAAGTGCAAGTACGTGCTGCTAGGAAAAAACGAAACCTGCGGCAAGAAATGCACCACCGAATATTGCGACATACACATGATGTCCATACGAAAGGGTTTCATGAATTACACGTGCGAAATGTGCGGCATAGGCGTGAAATGCAATTATCATTGTTGCAAAGCCCATGGAGCGGACTTGGTACGAGGCCATCTCATCTACTTGACAAAAAGAGACTATCTCAACGAATGCAACCGACTGCTCAGAATAAAAATCTAACATGCATCACGAAAATCACTTCTTCTTTTTTAAAGTCGGTTGAAAGTTTAACTATCCAATATATTGACGTGGTTCCTAACATTTAACAGCGAGACATACTTCGCACACCAACAAACTACTAGAGATTTTGTACTCGCAGCCGAACATAGTGACGAAAATCCTATTAGAGATTTGACTTCGCATCTGAATATAATTATTTTTCATTTAGAAAAAGTTTTTCACACATTGATATAGCAACGATGATTACCGTTCGAGAACTGAATAGGATTGCCAAAAAACGTGGAGTAATCGGTTATTCCGTTTTGAGGAAACCTCTGCTGCTGAGATTGCTCGGCATGAAAGACGAACGACGACAACCCACGGTGAAACAGCTCAAACTCCAAGCGAAGGAGCGTGGGCTCAGAGGTTATTCGCGCATGAGGAAAGCTGAGCTCCTCGAACTGCTGGAGGAACACAAACCCGTCAAACTACGGTTCGTGCGGAAAAAGCATGCGGTAGGTAAGTATCTTAGAGGCTGGAGGCTGGAGGCTGGACGTTGACAAAAACATGGACGTCGACGACATCAAACTGCTGGTCGGCGACAAAGTCGGCGAGGAACTGAACGATCTCTGAAGCCTCAAATTTCAACTCACGGTGAAAATGTTGCTGGACAACCACAGACGGACGGCACCACCGACCACGTCCAGCCTTACTTCAGAGGCAAGCAAGAACTCGCGACTCATTGGGTTGGGTTGGGTCATGGACACAATCGACACGGTCTACCTGGACGTAGCGAACTACGTGCCGTTCAAAGGAAGGTCGTACCTAGACTTGCCACCGTACTACAAGAAAAAACAAGCCATGTTCAACGTCAAAATCAAAGGTGATTATCGCATGAGGGTTGCGATCAGATCTGCGAAGTTTCCGGTCAAAGCACATTCAGACAGACTTTCGAGCTATCCCGAAGACGATGGGATCAACTGGGACGGCTCCCTCACAAACGAACACTGTAAGACAATCAATATATTCATGTTCCAGAAAGGCGACAAGTTTCACTACACGTGGATAAAATATTTCAACATATATTTCGACTGTTGTACGATCAATCGAAGCATAAAGAAAAGAAACACTTCTGCGAAAGGTGCCTGCACGGCTTCACGTGGGCCGACCTTCTGGAATCCCATCGGGAGGATTGCCGAGGCGTGGGAGAGACGGCCATCCGAATAGACATGCCCAACGAAAAGAAAAACATGCTTAAATTCTTCAACCACAAACATCAAATGCTCGTGCCCTACATCATCCACTCCCACTTCGAAGCCCTCGACACTGTCGCGCCGTCGTCCCGTCGTCGTTTCACGCATAAAACAGGAGAACACAAAGCCTTTGGGTTCGGTTACGTGTTCGTTCAATTCGACAGGGAAACAACGCTCCCGTGGTCTACCAGGGTCCCGACGTGGCTGAACAATTTCTCACGTGTTTGCAAAAGGAAGAGAAAATCATCAGGAAACAGTTGTACATGTAGGCATCGTCCCCATGCGTATGACCCAAGACGACTGGCGAACTCATAAGAAAGCAAAGAATTGCCACGTGTGCGACGATCCCCTGAACGGGGACGCGTGAGAGATCACTGCCACATCACCTGCAAGTACAGAGGTGCCGCTCACAACACGTGCAACTTGAAGTTCAAAATCAATCCCAAGACCATCAAAGTCCCTGTCGTGTTTTACAATCTTTGCGGATACGATTCTCACCTGATCATGCAGGCCATCGCAAAGTTGATGGCAACAAAACGTGCATCCCCAACAACATGGAAAAATACATCTCGTTCTCGTTAGACGGTCTGAGATTTATCGATAGCGTTCAGTTCCTGCTGTCGTCTCTAGACAGTCTGGTGAACGCCAACGACCCGGACGACTTCAACATCACCAATCGATACACTGACGCCGAGACTCGACCTCTGCTGCTGAGGAAGGGCGTCTACCCCTGCGAGTACATGGACGATTGGTCTAAGTTCGACAAGACGCGATTACCTCCCATCGACCGGTTTTACAGCAACTTGACCGATTCCAATACCTCTCAGGAAGATTACACGCATGTGAATAATGTGTGGGACAAACTGGGCTGCAAGGATTTGGGCGATTACCACGACCTGTACTTGAAAACGGACGTGTTGCTGCTGGCCGACGTGTTTGAGATGTTCAGAAAAACGTGCTCGAAACAGTACGACCTGGACCCTGCGTGGTATTTCTCATCCCCCGGTCTCTCTTGGGACGCCTTGTTGAAAAAAAACGGGGTGGAGCTGAAAGTACTGACGGATTACGACATGCACCTGTTCGTGGAAAAAGCCTTGCGAGGTGGGATTTCCATGACCTCCAAACAATATGCCAAAGCCAACAACAAGTATGTTCCCGGTCACGACCCCGGCAAACCCACCAAACACATACTTTATCTCGACGCCAACAACCTGTACGGCTGGGCCATGAGTTATTATCTCCCCACCGGGGATTCGAATGGGTCTCTTCGCCCGAGATGATTGACGTGAATAGCATCGCGCCGGATTCAAACAAAGGCTACGTGCTTGAAGTGGACTTGGACTATCTCGCAGAACTACACGAATCGCACAACAGCTATCCGCTAGCTCCCAAAAGATTGACGGTGAACCCGGACTGGATGTCCGAATATCAACGAAACTTCCTGGGAGACAACAAACTGGCTAACGTCGAAAAACTCGTGCCGAACTTGATGAACAAGTCAAAATACGTCGTTCACTATCGAAATCTGCAGCTGTACTTGTCGCTGGGAATGAAACTTACGAAAATACACAGGGTGCTCCAGTTCGATCAAAGTCCATGGATGGAACCTTACATTCGGTTGAACACGAATCTGCAAAAACAAGCCACGAGCGATTTAAAAAAAACACGAGCTCATGAACAACTCAGTGTTCGGCAAGACAATGGAGAATTTGAGAAAACGCGTTAACGTGAAATTAGTCAGATCCAGCGAGGAAGAAAAACTCAGGAAACTCTTAGCCAGCACGGCCTTCAACCAAAGCAAGATATTTGACGATGACTTGGCAGCGCTGCACATGAACAAAAGCCACACCAAGTTTAACCGGCCCGTTTACGTGGGGATGAGCATCCTCGACTTATCCAAACACTTGATGTACGATTTCTACTACAACGAGCTGAAAAAGCAGTACGGCGACAGGTGCGAAGTGCTGTACACAGACACAGATTCCCTGCTGATAGAAATTCACACCGAGGACGTGTACGAGGACATGAAGAAACACATGCACCTGTATGACACCAGCGACTACCCTAAATATGACCCAATGCACAGCCAAATCAACAAAAAAATGTGCTCGGCAAGATGAAGGACTAATGCGAGGGCACGACAATCGCCGAGTACGTGTATACTGCTACGGGATCGGGTGGTCAGGCTCGCTGACTTAGTTGACACATGTCATCGTGTCCCAATTGCTTAGATCGATGCTCACGCTGTTCATCACTGGATTGTCTGGCCAAGACTCGATTATTTACAGACCGCCAACACATAGCGTCATCAAGTATTGCTTGCTTTGAATGGACTTTCATGAGGTCTCGCTCGATTTAACAGGGTTTCATGAAATATTGCTTGTTTTGAATGGCTTTTCATCGAGTAAGGACACCTGGAGCACCCAAGAGCATCACTCAAGACAGTTACGGGTTATCTCCCTTATCATGCGCAAACACTCGAATCTGACTGGGATTGGGCTGTCGTCAAGGGTGTATGTCGGTTTCTTGTTTGTATCTGCAGCACATATGGTTGTAACTCCAACACCCGCGCAATGACAGAATCATCTCTTTTAGTTCTTTGTTGTTTATTAACTGTGAGTATTTTGTACTTGCTTTTCATTTGCAAATTGTTAACATTGTTTATTTCTATTATTGTGATCCTTGTTTTCTCAACAATTCTGTAGAATGTGATGCGATGGAAAGTAAACGCAAAGAATATTCATGGTGATGCATGTGATTCGTTATGGCCATGTTTGATTGTCTTGGTTTCCTCTTACTTCCAGAGTGAAATCGCAGCGTCCACGGGTATGTATATAGTGTTAAGATATATTTGGTTTAACATCGCGTTCAAGGTTATTTATAACTCTCGCTGTCTGTCTGTCTGTATGTATGTATGTGCGTGTGCGTGTGTCTGCGTGCATGCGTGCGTCCGTGTGTGTGTTGTGCTCATGCCGATGTTATATTGTTGAATCTATGCTGCAATTTAGACACAGTATTCTCACCCGGAATCGACTGTTCATGTTTATCCTCTTAATGTCGCCAGTATATGTTAACATCAACACTTGAAACGACAGGATAAGCAGTCTCGATTATCTGCTGCAACTGATTCTGTTAAAAATATATACAGAGCTCCTGACGAGAAACATTTTTCATGGCTGTTAAAGGCGCTGGTCAACGTGCCTTAGACACTGTGTTCAAAAAACAAATGAACGATTGCAATTCAAGCCGGCAATTTACGCCCGAAGGCATGCATGATGCACGTGCATCTCGATTTCAATGTTGTGTTTGGGTGAACTCTTCCCTTTCCACAAACAAAAACATTTCTAGCCTCAATCTCAAATACTTTATTGGGAAAAACAGGCTATGCGACCACGATTCATGTTTTCCTCAAACTTGACTTCGGGTGTATATTTTTAAGAAAAATAGGTTCAAATACTCCATTGATACTTAAATGTCATTTCCAATATTACAACGTTTCTTTTGCCTTTCAGTATGTTATAGAATCATATTCGAAAATCAAAAGGATATTAGTACAAAAACAAACTGCGGTGTCACTGTAATGTCCTTGGGACAAACTAGGCCTATCCATCCACCCGAGATAAAGCAAGAGATATCCTCTTCAAGAATAGCAAGAAAGGAAGTACTCAGAGATAGCGACCTGGCTGAGTCAACATAGTTTCTGTTTAAATGGGATGCCTTCCAGATTTAGATTCTTTTATCAGTGACCCTACAACAGTGTGTGAGTGTGTGTGTGCGCGTGCGTGGAGTTATTTTCAAACCCACACTTAGTTCCTCATAGTAATTTCTTTACAATTAGCATCCACGACCAAGATCATTAATTTAGCAAACCAACGATAACCTAAATGTTGGTTTTATGTGTTTCTGGCGTTTATTTCGATGAAAAGGTGAAAAATGGTCAGGTATTTCACCTGACTGGTGTGTTGATGTCATATTTCAATACCTTGATCAAATGGAGATGTATGACTTTGATAATGACACATAGAGGGAGTGAGTGAGTTTATTTTTACGCCGCACTCCGCAATATTCCAGCTATATGGCGGCGGTCTGTAAATAATCGAGTCTTGACCAGACAATCCAGTGATAAACAGCATGAGCATAGATCTACGCAATGGGGAACCGATGACATGTGTCAATCAAGTCAGCGAGCCTGACCACCCGATCCCGTTAGTCGCCTCTTACGACAAGCAATGGTTACTGAAGATAAATATTCTTACCCGGATCTTCACGGGTCAATGACACATAGAATAACTAAATCTTCACCTTCGTAACTGAATGAAACTCAGCCCCTAAGGGACCGTTCCTAATTTATGGCTGGGCGGTAGGGGGTTTGGGGGGTGATGATGATTTTTCTGGAGAAGCATGTACATTGTGAGTGGCCCCCCTTAAGTGTATGTACAAAGGTAAGTGAGTGAGTTTAGTTTCACGCCCCACTCAGCAATATTCCAGCTATATGGCGGCGGTCTGTAAATAATCGAATCTGGACCAGACAATCCAGTGATAAACAGCATGAGCATAGATCTACGCAATGGGGAACCTATGACATGTGTCAATCAAGTCAGCGATTGCATGTTATGTACAAAATCAATACCCCCCTTCCCCATCCCATACCTTTTAAGCATAGGTTTTTAAGATTATTATGTACAAAATCGCTAACCCCCCGCACCCTA
The DNA here is from genome assembly GCF_003918875.1 of Haliotis rubra. Classification (NCBI taxonomy): domain Eukaryota; kingdom Metazoa; phylum Mollusca; class Gastropoda; order Lepetellida; family Haliotidae; genus Haliotis; species Haliotis rubra. The sequence goes on from NW_025767002.1 coordinate 2,642,160, forward strand.
AAGTTGATGCACCCCATACCTCCACAGAACAAAATGCGTGACCCCCTACCCCCCCTATCCCCATTGCAAAAGAATATCCTACCTGGTTTTTCATTTGCCACAACATGCATTTAAAGCTATGACGTCACTAGTTTCAGCTTTAGATATCTGTAATGAATTCGCAGTTCCTAACCTACGTTATATAATGCCAATTATATGCTCATGAATTAGTTCTGAGCATGTGGATTACGAATGGACTGGCTACAAGGATGGAACAACATGTTGGTGCAGTTCGAATATATGGGCCCGGTCAAATGTGGTGCGGATGGCTTGAAGTTCCAGATTTTCCTGTTATATTAATCTAATGCATATTTGTTTCGAATTTAATTTGATATTCAGACTCATATCATTATTGTGCAATGTTGTTTCTGAAATTGCAAGTGTAACCGAACTTTCGTGAAAGGGACATTAAACTACGTTTATAACGAACATAAATATAACGAACTAGTACTGTTTCTTTGGTCCCCGCCGTTTGCTGCATATTGTATTAAAATGTGTATACAGAATTACGGTTATACCGAACTCCGGTTATACCGAATTGAAATGAGTGATCTCTTTGAGTTCGTTATCACCGTTATTTAGTTTAGATACCTCGAACATTATTTGTATTTGATTATTCGTGTACGTTATCCTCAAGGTGTATAATTACGCTACATGACTTTCCTCTTCTCTGTAACCACATGCACTTCCACTTAAATCATTTCAAACCGTGCTTATGTTTTTATCAGGGCGGGTTTATCTTATCTTAAATTTCTAATAGACATATTTGCGGGGTCCTCAAGCTAAAAGTAAGTAGAATCTGTACTGTACAGAGAAAATGTAATCCTAAACATAACATTGGTTACATCCATTGTAAACAATTAATAAATGAACATAGGTTTTCACTTCTGAAATTAACATGTTTATCGTAGGTATATAATTCAAAAACATTTATGACCCGTGAAGAAATATTTTGTTTTTGTTTACTCCTGATTTGATATGACTGTTGATAACATTTGATATGTATTTCATCTGGAGCTTCTTCCTGTATCCGGACCCGTGAAGATCCGGGTTAGAATTGGTCTTCAGCAGCCCATGTTTGTCGTAACGGGCTCGCTGACTTGGTTGACACATGTACAGCCTCGATTATTTACAGACCGCCGCCATATAGCTGGAATATTGCTAAGTGCGGCGTAAAGGTCACTCACTCACTCACTTACTCAAAAACATCTTCAAAATTACGTAGTTTATCGCACGGGCAGTGAACAATATCATAACTCGTCACAAGTCTTAGTGAGACTGTACATGTAACTAATTTATCTTCTTTCCAAGTATAAACAAGAAGGTGAATATTTCAGTTGATGATATGAAAATATTTCTCCGTTAGATTCATATCGTGACAGTCTGCAAGAACTCATCGGCCTATCGACATCAAGCACAGTGCTGGTGGCGTCAGCAGTCGCCCTGATAATATCGGCTGTATGCCTCCTCAGTCGCAAGAACAATCCTTCCGACCCCGAACCCCCTTTTCCTGTCTCGACGTGCAGGAGGACGTCGTTTTCAGGATGAACTTTTCCATTCATGTTACCTCACACAGCTTTCATTAAAACTATCGTACATCCAAATGTTCTTTATTTATTTTTGCACCGTGAAGTTGTGGGCACATGTGGTATGAATGGATGATGTGTATTTTAACGCCGCACTCAGCAATATTCCACTTATATGGCGGCGGTCTGTAAATAATCGAGTCTGGACCAGACAATCCAGCGAATAACAACATGAGCATCGATCTACGCAAATGAGATATCAGCGAGCCTCACCACCCGATCCCGTTAGTCGCCTCTTACGGCAAGCGTGGGTTGTTGAAGACCAATTCTAACCCGGATCTTCACGGTTCTTTATTCACACAAAACATTTGAGACGAGCAGTGTGAATACCATGTGGATTCTCAACAGCACAAAGGATTTGATATTCAAAAACGGACCGAATGATTTTTCAACTTTGTACACACCACAACACAACACAACACAACACAACAAGTCAAACCAAAGGAAAAACTTCATTCATTGATCCATGGGGCATTTGTTAATAAACGTTGTGAACAAAGATATACTCAAGTAAACAAATAAGGGAACACATGAAAGTACAAGTGTTCCTTTATTCATTTCCAGGTTTCTTCACAAGTATATATTGCACTGTGGGTGAAATTCTGAAATAAATAAAGGAACACTTGTACTTTCATGTGTTCCCTTATTCGTTTCCATGAGTATATACACTAAACGCCAAAAGAAACGTTACCCTCCTACTTTTATGAAGTACTTAAAAACTATCAAAGATATGTTAGAAGGTATTAGTTTACAAGAAAGCTTAACAACACAGCTTTATGCAAATCATGAAAAAAAATTCTCAAATGCATTCATATTTAGGTGAAATGCAATTATTATTATTATCCAGAAGAGTTAACTTGTCCTATTTTCGTCCATGCTGAAATAAACCAATAACAGTGGTTTAAATGTCCAAAAGAAAGGTTGAAATAAAATTCTGTTTTGGGACAAATATAAACCATTGAAAGTCACCATTTTCAACTATTAAAACAAGAAACAACTGCTGTAGAGTGTGTAAAATTGTAAAATAATCATTCCTGTGATTTCAGTCTTTTAAAACACTTTCTGCTGATTTGCATTAGTGAAAACAAGTAAAACGTGGTTTTGATATTGTGAAAAATGTTTAGGAACATCTAAAATTATCTTTGTTAACATTTTTATTTGCAAAGTAACATTTTTCCATTTTCTGTTTACACATAGCAATACCAATCGGAAAAACGCAGCAATATTTAAGCAGTATTTGCATCCATTTCACATGTAGAATGATTCTAAAGGGTATGAAGAGAGCCAAGAATACATGATATGATACACAAGTACGAGAAATATTCCACGATTAACAGCTGAAGAGTGAGAAAGAACCATTGGGATGGTGCAGATGGGGCCCACATACAGTGCTGTTGCCAACGCCCTCGGATGCCACCGTATGACGGTTATAAGATTAATTCAGGGCTTCAGACAGACTGGGGTCACCGTAGACAGACCAAGAAGTGGACGTCCACGCATTACAACGCCACCTGAAGACAGGTACCTCCGTCATTAAGGAAGGAGGGTAACGTTTCTTTTGGCGTTTTGTGTATGTACGTATCTATGTTCAGAGGTTCAGGACAATTTGTCAAAAAATGAAATAAAACTTTAGCTGAGATTTACTGAGAAAAACAAAATGTGAAATGCAGGATTTCTTTATTGATAACGTCTATGTAAAATTGAGGGCAAACAAGAAGTCAAAGGGCCGAACTGAGCTGTATGACAAAAGGGATTATTTGAACTTTCATTTGACCACCTTGAAATTTCATGAGTTTTATGTGTGATTTCAAATCTCGTATACGAAACGTAAAATTATCATCATTACCGTCATTTTCTAAATTAACATTATCGTCATCTTATAATATCAATAATAATAATAGATATACCTACACCCTATTTTCACAAGAATTGTCAGACAATATATGCCAACACCATGGTTCTTCCATCAATCGGTAATATTTACCAATTATACTGAGAGGTTTTTTGTTTGTTTTTGACGTGGACGGTGGTTGCGCTTCATGACAGTATTGTATTGTGAAACGTGCACACATCTATATATTTGTCAGGTACACGCTAATGATGACAACAAAACATTCTGTGGTTGCCTTAGCGACGCACATAGGAAATAATCTCAATGTCAATGTTGATTTCGTTGATAGATCTGTGTACACAGATGAGTGTCAGGCAGCGAGGTGCCACATCGAATTGTCAGACCAAGGGCAACGAGAACAATTGAGAACAATCGCTAATAATTTCTAATAAACTGTACATTAACCATTTCAACTAGTTTACCCTGAACCCCATATTTCACACTCATACAGAATTATTGATTTTACCGCAGTGCAAAACAGATTAAGTTGACACTTTAAAGAAAGGCTGCATAAACGTGCCTACAAAGTATTTATGTTGTGTGGTCACACAGAGCTTTAACAGATTTCTATATAAAAAAATTGTTTTAAAAAATTACCGAGATATTTATGTACCTCCACAAAAGTCAAATTGACGAGACGTTGAAATACACGTTTTGTCCGTTTGTCTCCTAATGAGAACGATGCATTGCAAAATAGGGAACAGTATTGAAATTGTCAGAACGATACATGGCAATGAATGAAATATCCGATGTTTGTTCTTTTGTGGTCTTTTTGTACCCATCACTGGAAATAAGTTGTTAATGAAACTACCAAGTTGTTAACACTGGAAATAGGTTGTTAATGAAACTACCATGTTGTTAACACTGGAAATAGGTTGTTAATGAAACTACCACTGAACACTGGAAATAGGTTGTTAATGAAACTACCATGTTGTTAACACTGGAAATAGGTTGTTAATGAAACTACCATGTTGTTAACACTGGAAATAGGTTGTTAATGAAACTACCATGTTGTTGTGTGTACAAATTACGAACTATAGTCGTAAAAGGAAAGGCTGTCGTAAATTTATCTATTTACTTTTAAGAGATAAAACATTTATATTTAAATATTGCTCGTGCTTCTAGCCCCTTTAGTATCAGAGAAAATATTACAAAAGTTACCAAAGTACACATATGCATAGTATCTCGTTATCAACACTTTCAGACTACCTACAGTCAGTGATTAAATATTTAATTGGTATCTTACCACGTCTCTCCAGACTATCTGAGTGTGTGAGATTTAGTTTTACGCCGCTTTTAGCAATATTCCATCAATATCACGGCGGGGGACGCCAGAAATAAGCTTCACACATTGTACCCACGTGGGGAATCGAACCCGGGTCTTCAGCGTGACGAGCGAACGCTTTAACCACTAGGCTACCCCACCGCCCCCTACATACAGATTGTAGTAAAACAACATGCTGAGATGATATAGATGGTTAAATGATTATCATGTGTACATGAGCAGTGGAAAAAACCTGACCACAGGTTGAAATCAAAGCCTGTTGTCCTTGTAACATAATTTACATTTGGGACTACACTCATTTGAGTCCCAAAAAGGATTCGAATCCATTACGTCAGATTTAATCACCAAATCGCCAGCACACAGTCAGCGATCCACTGACCCAGGGGTATGACAGTGCGGGTTCGAATCCAGGATTAGACTCAACCCAACAAAAACTATAATCTGTATTTTACGGAGAATGTGTAATTCAAATATAACACATGTTACAATAACCACTTTCTAATTAATTTTCGTTCTGAAGTTCTGAGTGATATTGCTACAAGGACAATCAAAGCTGTGATTTATAACTCTGTGTGATATGGAATCTGCAACTAATTGCAGTCTAGTTCAAGACGCCATGGTCGTAATATATAGTTGTGTACGCTGATACACTGAACATCTTCCTCCACAGCGATCACGACTTCCCCGACGGAGACATCACTCACAAGACGAGTTTATCAACATGGACGCCGCACCCCAGCATCAGCCGCTCCACCGTGTACGGCGCCACTGGAAACGTAGATACACATGATGAAACACACAACCCTGTGCAGATCGACCACCGAGAGTGCCGAAATGATACGATAAAATATGGTACTTAATGTTACCCACCCTTGTGCTTGGCATTTGGGAATAAATTTCTTTTAAAAACTCCTCGGAGTCAGTATAATATGTCTAAGTGATTAATCCACTTGAAATTGCAACATAGCTTCTTTGTACACAATATATGTTGTTTTAGTCACGATATGGCTGAAATATTGCCAAAGTGACTTTAAATTTTAACTCACTCACTCACTCTTTGTACACAAATCAGCATGTTATCCTATACAGTTGGAAAATTGCAGAGTGCAGCTTAAATAACAAACACGCACACACAAAAACCCACACAATCACTTGATTATGTGGTCCACACTCAATTGTTTACTGACCGCTGTCACACAGCTGGAAAATAGCGTTAAATAACAAACATAAATAGCAAACACACAAACATTCACTGGATTGTCTAATACTCACTAGATTATCAAAAGACCGCCGACATACAGTTGGAATATTGCTGAGTGCAGCGTTAAATAACAAACATAAATAACAAACACACAAATATTCACTGGATTGTCTAATACTCACTGGATTATTTACAGACCGGCGACATATAGCTGGAATATTGCTGAGTGCAGCGTTAAATAACAAAAACATAAATAACAGACCGGCGACACATAGCTGGAATATTGCTGGAGTGCAGCGTTAAATAACAAAATATTCACTGGATTGTCTAATACTCACTGGATTATTTACAGACCGGCGACATATAGCTGGAATATTGCTGAGTGCAGCGTTAAATAACAAACATAAATAACAAACACACAAATATTCACTGGATTGTCTAATACTCACTGGATTATTTACAGACCGGCGACATATAGCTGGAATATTGCTGAGTGCAGCGTTAAATAACAAACATAAATAACAAACACACAAATATTCACTGGATTGTCTAATACTCACTGGATTATTTACAGACCGGCGACATATAGCTGGAATATTGCTGAGTGCAGCGTTAAATAACAAACATAAATAACAAACACACAAATATTCACTGGATTTGGAGTGCAGCGTTAAATAATACTCACTGGATTGATTCATTATTTTACAGACCGGCGACATATAGCTGGAATATTGCTGAGTGCAGCGTTAAATAACAAACATAAATAACAAACACACAAATATTCACTGGATTGTCTAATACTCACTGGATTATTTACAGACCGGCGACATATAGCTGGAATATTGCTGAGTGCAGCGTTAAATAACAAACATAAATAACAAACACACAAATATTCACTGGATTGTCTAATACTCACTGGATTATTTACAGACCGGCGACATATAGCTGGAATATTGCTGAGTGCAGCGTTAAATAACAAACATAAATAACAAACACACAAATATTCACTGGATTGTCTAATACTCGCTGGATTATTTACAGACCGGCGACATACAGATGGAATATTGCTGAGTGCTGGATTTCATTTACAGACCGCCGACATACAGATGGAATATTGCTGAGTGCTGCGTTAAACAAACAAACAAACCTTCCTTTATTATTGGTGCTGAAAGCATCAGTACGCAAACAATACCAACTGCTGAGTGCAGCGTTAAATCACAAACACACAAACAAGGAAGCGTGTCAGACTGTTACCTGTTGGCTGGAACTCTTTGTTTGACGTCAGATCAAACCTGGCCGCTTCCATGGCCTGTTTCAACGCGAACAGTGCTCCAGTAGCTAAGACAATGGGAGGCTCACCGGTAGCTGGAGAAATACATAGTAAGGGATAACCGTGATGTGAAACCTCTGATCGACCAATCACAGTATAGACAACTATGGGAGAACGATACCAGAGTTCACTACAGTTTATTTGGTTATTCACATAACATTCCACCCGTGAAGATCCGGGTTAGATCTTCAGTAACCCATGCTTGTCGTAACAGGCGACTAACGGGATTGGGTGGCCTGGCGCGCTGACTTTGTTGACACATGGCATCGTATCCTAGTTGCGTAGATCGATGCTCATGACGTTTATCACTGGATTGTCTGGTCCAGACTCGATTATTTACAGACTGCCGCTATATAGCTGGAATATTGCTGAATGTGGCGTTAAACAACAAACAATATAATTTTGAGGATTGACATTCTTACCCTTCGATGCTTTAACGCCATAGGGATTTGGCGCATCTGGCAACATTTTGATGCGAATGTCCACGGGAATGTCTTTAGTTGTCGGGGGCTTGTATTCCTGTGGAACATTAATGTAGACGTGTCTTCGTTCATAGTACAAAGAAACTGACCCTTTACTTGCCTAGGTTTGGGTTTTGGATGTGGGGTTGAAGAGTTTTCTGTAGTGGGGTTGTGTGTTATTGTCGGGGGGAAAGAGCTTTTTATATCATAAATACAAAACGTTTATTTCTCAGAAAACGAATGAGTGAATGAGGTCAGTTTTGATATAACGGTAGTGGAAACCAGAAACGTGCTTTACACATTGCACTCATGTCGGGAATTGAATCCAGGTCTTCGGTGTGACGGGCGAACGCTTTAACCACTGGGCTACCCCACCGCCCCGTTAAGAATCGAAGAGCAAAATATTTTATATTCAGTAAAACGACATGTCCGGCAAACAAACAAGTTCATAAAGGTAGTTATACCCGTGAAGATCCGGGTTAGAATTGATATTCAGTAACCCATGCTTGCCGTGAGAGGCGACTAACGGGGTCGGGTGGTCAGACTTGGTTGACACATGCTGTATATCACTGGATTGTCTGGTCCAGACTCGATTATTTAAAGACCGCCGCCATATATCTGGAATATTGCTGAGTGGGGCGTAAAACTGAACTCACTCACTCTTAAAGGTATTTTATGCTTTGAGTCATAATTAGCTCATAATGCTTGACAATGTGTACTTTTCACATCCATACTGAAGAAAGCGAAGAAATCTACAGTCTCACCCATGTTCCGTCAGTCAGCACAGCCCCTGTCTCCGGGTCGTAGATGATGTTCTCCGTCAGCAGGTTCCCCAACCCCATCACATAGGCACCCTCGATCTGACCAATATCGATGGTGGGGTTCAGGCTGCAAGTTCGGACATTTCATGTTTACATACAGTTTAAAATACTACACATAAAAGTTAAATGAGGATTTAAAGAGCATTCCTTTCCGATTTAAAAATTACAAAATCAAAATACATACTTTAAGTGTTGTTTAAATGGTTTCATTTTTCCATTTAAGAAAATTTTGTATACGGGTGGTGTTACCGGTAGGGCAGACAGACCTACCCTCTTCATAGTTGTTATAAAGGAAAACACCTGGTGTCATCACTGATCATTTGGGCATGTCATTTATTTTCACAGCTATTTTTTCCTTTAAAACCAAACTGAATTTGTTTCTGAAGACTAGTCAAGACTGGGTATTCTTTTGCACTGACGTTCTATATTTCATTATTTTCTTTATTTGTTCTATAGTTTCCCCAAAGTATATATATCATATATTTATATCGGAAAACATAACATCAATTTAGGGAAACTGTAACTGGACAATAATCCACTGTGTTCATTTAGATGAGACAGACAGGTTATTCTGTCATTGACGTTTTGAATTAACTGAGACAGGTTATCCTGTCATTGACGTTTTGAATTAAATGAGACAGGTTCATTGTACGTTTTGTCATTGACGCTTTTGAATTAAATGAGACAGGTTATCCTGTCATTGACGACAGGTTATTTGTAAATTATTAATGAGACAGGTTATCGACAGATTGACTGTGAGACAGGTTATTGACGTTTGAATTAACTGAGACAGGTTATCCTGTAACGTTTTGAATTAACTGAGACAGGTTATCCTGTCATTGACGTTTTGAATTAAATGAGACAGGTAATTCTGTCATTGACGTTTTGAATTAAATGAGACAGGTTATCCTGTCATTGACGTTTTGAATTAAATGAGACAGGTTATTCTGTCATTGACGTTTTGAATTTAATGAGACTTGTCATTGACGTTTTGAAGTAACTGAGACAGGTTATCCTGTCATTGACGCTCTTTCAGAATTCCTGTCATTGACGTTTTGAATTAACTGAGACAGGTTATTCTGTCATTGACGTTTTGAATTAAATGAGACAGGTTATCCTGTCATTGACGTTTTGAATTAAATGAGACAGGTTATCCTGTCATTGACGTTTTGAATTAACTGAGACAGGTTTTCTGTCATTGACGTTTTGAATTAACTGAGAGGACAGGTTAGTTTCTGTCAGTGACGTTTTGAATTGAATGGAGACAGTTTTGATTGACGTTTTTAACTGAGACAGGTTATTCTGTCAGTGAAGTTTTGAATTAAATGAGACAGGTTATCCTGTCATTGACGTTTTGAATTGATTGAGACTGGTTATTTTCTGTCATTGACGTTCTAAATTTCCACAGTACGTTAGTACCAACCTCTCCCCACAGTCGAAGAGTATGTCCACCCTCCGGACCTGGTTCTCCCCCGTGAGGACGTCCAGCTCCACCTCCGTCACCCCCACGCAGTACGTGAAGTAGTGGAACTCTCCAGGACCTTCCTTCTTCTTTGGGGCAGATCTGGGACACAGGGAGTGAGTGAGTATGGTTTTACGCCGCTTTAGCAATATTCAAGCAAAATATCACGGCGGAAATGGTCTTCCCGCAATGTTCCCATTTTGGGAATCGAATCCGGGTCTTCCGTGCGAAAGCTTTAACCACTCGGCTGCCCTACCGCTCCGGGACACAGAGTAAACATGATGCGCTTGAGACGGGTTTTATATGCGTCTTGTGGCAATTCACTCGCGTATTCAGTGAATCGAACCATATACCTTCATGAGTTGAATTCGTCCGTGCAGATACATTGCTGGAGAGACAATATATCAACAGGAACCCCTATATAACGTTGTAAAAGTGAAATCGTTTCCATCTATCTATTCCTCAAAAGAAGAACACCCGATTCTAATATATAACTACAAATATATAGTTCATCTGCCAAGCGTGAGTTTAGCTTTACACCGCTTTTAGCAATATTCAAGCAATATCACGGCTAGGGACACCAGAAAAGGGAATCTGTCATGACATCGCTGGTTAACTACAGTGATATGTTAGAATTGGGTGTTCTTTGACTCAGGTCATGACAGAGTTACTGCAGTTAGGTTCCACAACATCGTTTGAGTATTATATAAACTTACTTGTGCTTTGCTGTCAGCTCTATTCCCGCCAGGTCACACGCTTTCACCAACGCCTCCCAGTCAGATTCAGGGTTGGCCTCACGGATTGGTGCCATTCTTTCTTTCAGGATCTCACAACACTTCAAGGCAGACTGCAGGACAGGTAGTGCTGGTTATAACCATTTACATCCTCGGCAATCAAGGGTATTGTGTATTCACTCTACTACGATAGATTAAAGACCCTCAAACCAATTGTTTTGATTCCGCTTTGAATAACAAATGCTGAAACTAACTGTCCAATCAAATAAGTTGTTAGAATTTTTTGTAAAGGGCGCGTAACTCTTACTCAGACATTTGAATGCGTATCAATATATAAAGTATACATACACAAACGCGTTTCTTAATCTTACACAGTAATATCTCCTCTCACCATGACAGATGTTTCACTGGCCGTACTTCCTCCAGTCAGAAAGCTGTTGGCTGTTGTGTGAGACTGGTTTGGCAGGACCTTCACCTTGCTCACGGGAATGCCGAGGGTCATGGCCACCGCTTGCGCAACCTACAGAGGAAATACAGTCAACTCTCGTTAATCCGACACTTGTGGTTGCAGAGAAATATGTCGGATTAATGAAAATGTCGGATTAATGTATTTGTGTGAAAATATCAATGTTTACTAAATGTCATGATCGTCATACTGTTGCATGCATATCAGAAATGGTAGATCTAGTTATCTTCATCGTACGTAAAAATATTCACAGAAATAAAAAATACTAACAATACATACTTGTTATCATTTATTAGCATTCATAGATGGCATAACATACATATATAATCACGTAAGCGAACAGTTTCATATCTATTTCATGACCACATTGGCACAAAACTCACGTTTGTTTTTACCGCATATCAGCTGCCATTATGACCCGGATGTTGAATATGTTACAGTTTCCATACAACTAATTCCATAATAACATGTGGACGTCTAATGTACAATCAGGCGTTTGTCGGATTAACGTGATTGTCGGATTAATGAGTGTCGGATTAACGAGAGCTGACTGTACTTGTATTGTATAGCATTGTATTAAGTTGCACTGTATTGTACTGAATTAACAGAATTCTTTTGGATATATTGAACAGTAAGGCATTGGGTGAGTGAGGTGATTAGCAATACTCGAGCAATATCACTGCGGGGAATACAAGAAATGGGCTTCACACATTGTACTCATGTGGGGAATAGAATCCGGGCATTCAGCGAGACGAACGAATGCTTTAACCACTGGGCTACCCCACCGCCCTTCTAAGGCATTGCTTTGTATTGGATTGCTTTAATGTTTTGTATAAATGCATTGTATTGTATTCGTAGTATTGTAAGGCATGGTATTCGGGATTATATTTCGAACTCCGTTTGCTCATAACATCAACCTCTAGTCTCTCTTTTCTTGAATCAAATGTTTACCAGCCTGGAATATTGTACAGTACGTCTGTGACCTACATTATTTAGCTCTCTCTTGTGAGTGAGTGAGTGAGTGAGTTTTACACCGATTTCATTATTTTCTAGAAATTGGCTTCACTTATTGCACCCACGAGTGAACGCTTTTACGACTAGGCTAGCCCACCGCCCTATTGGCGTCAATTATTTAATTATATTGTATTCGGATGTCATGCAATTGATGTAATTGTATTTAACTTATTGCGTTGTTTTGCAGTGGTATATATTGTATTACAGTTGATACAATTGCATCTACAAAGAGGAAGTGAAACTGACAAATATATCTACATACCTTGGTGAATAAACCCTGCCCCATCTCAACGCCTCCCTGGACGACGGTAACGGTGCCGTCTCGGGCGTAGATGGCAACGTCGACGGTATGGCCCGGACCCATGTACACAAACCCATACTTCACAGGCGTCATCGTCAGCCCACGTTTCTTCCATTGGTTAGCCTAAGTATTGTAATGTTTATTAGTGAGTGAGTGAGTGAGTATGGTTTTACGCCGCTTTTAGCAATATTCGTGCAATATCACGGCTGGGGACACCAGTAATGGGCTCACACATTGTATCCATGTGGGGAATCCACCTGGATCTTCAGCGTAACGAGCGCACGCTTTAACCACTAGGCTAGCCCACCGTCCCAATATTTATCAGAAAGTTTATGAGTATGCAATTAATGACTGTGTACCTTTCACTAGTTACAAATTTCCTGCAGCATTTCAGCAATATAGTAAAAGTAACAAATACTTAATAAATATAGTGAGTGAGTTTAGTTTTACGCCAAACTCAGCAATATTCCAGCAATATTGCGGCGGTCTGTAAATAATCACATTTGGACCAGACAATGCAGTGACCAACATCATGAACATGGTTCTACGCAATTTGGATAAGATGACATGCGAGCGAGCCTGTCCACCCGATTCTTTTAGTCGCCTCTTAGCAAGGGTTACTGAATATCAATTCTAACGCGGATCTTTACGGGTTCATAATAAATACATGTACATAATGTACACTCCTGTCATGAAAGCACAGTAAGCTGTTTTTAAAACTAGTATGTAATCATAAAACGGTATCCTCATCTTTAACAATTACTGATAAAAACGTGCTATAGATCGATTGAAACTTAAGGCAGATCACCTTACCATAGGGACTTACAATACCTTTGCTACCTGCAGTGTCCGGCCTTGTCATAATGTATTATACTGTGAAGCATTTCGAGTCGAGGGTCATCTCAAAATTTTGTATATATTTTAAAACTTCTATTCATGCTCGCAAAGTCACGAGGATCTGTGACTCATAGACATTCCTTGAACTTCCGTACAAAGTGAGCAAGAAGCATAGGCGCATCCAGAAATTTTCAAAGGGGGGTTGGGGTTTCATCTTGGCTCTGCCATTGCAAAACATTAACTTCAATGTGGTCTTTAGTCATTTTCAACACAAAAAAAGGGGGGGGAGAGGTCGAACCCCCTGAACCCCCCTCTGGATTCGCCACTGAGAAGAAATACCACGTTTGTTAACAACGCGCCTGCTACAAAGTTAACCATCACATCACGCCCATGAATCATTTTATCAGCTCCTCACTTTTCAGAGGAGAGAATATCACGTCTTCAGTGCAGTCAAAATTAAAGACTCGGTCATGAAAACTACTATGGATTTAGGGAACATTTGTGGGGTATATATGCGTGTACTTTGTCTTGCTACGACACTTTTCGTAAAATCAGTACAACTCATGTACATTAATTGATTTAATTTTATTTTCAAATCGGTCGGCAAAACATCAAGGTATAAGATAGGTCCATCTGTACGTTACTGGTGAAGAAGGAATTTCAGTGTAAGAGAGCTACAGTACCTTGTTGAAGCTGTTGACCTCGTTCTGGCGTCTCGCAACATCCCCCCACTGCTGTAGGTCAGTCCACAGTTTTCTCAAGGTGCAGTAGGTCAGTTCATGTCCACGCAGGTCAGTCTGAAAATAATACAAAACAAACAAAATAATAAGAAGAAATAATAAGTGCATTTATACTGCGCTAAATTTAGGTGAATGCTCATAGCGCTGACAACCAAAGCACAGCACATTATTACCCCGGATAAGCCAAGCTGCCTGTGAGGCGCCAGAAGGTTAATAGTAACATGACTACCACCGGGTACCCATTTTCTGCTGGGTGAACAGGGGCAATTGTGAACAAACTCACTTGCCTAAGCTGGACCACATGTATCACATGTGTTTCTTTGTGGGGCAGGACTGAAGACTCTCAGGAGTCAAGTTGTGATTGAAATTTTACTTCTCAGTCGGTTGACAAATGCGGTATGGTGCGCATGAGAAATACAAAATGACTTTATTTAAGTAAATAGTGGGGAATGTAGCGAGGGTTGATGAAGCTGGTTTCTATTTTGTCTCGGAAATTATTCATCCCAGATCATCCTCCATCCTAGACCCTAAATCCGTGTAGATCAGGCATGTAAAGCGACGCAATTTGCTGTGTGCAGTTGCGTCCCTTGGGCACGCCAGGAATCTATGAATTTGGGTTCGAATGCCACTTCGCCCCGACTATGTTGTCATCAAAGTGGTCAATCTCATTAAGCGGTGCAAAAATACACTCACCTATCCTGTGATAACCTACCTGGCCGACCTTGTATAGGTTCAGCTCTTTGATCTCCAGGGCGTTCCGACTGAGATGCTTGGCCACGTGCTCCAACACAGACTCGATGATGAGACCAGCAGGGAAAGGGCCTTTACATATAAATAATTAGGAATTGGCATACATCGTGGAGTAGAAGGCAAATATTTACACACATGTATGGTGTACACATGGCTAAAATGATTTGTACTTTAGGAATGTCGATCGTATTTCGCCGTACAGTACTCCAGTTTCCGGAAGTCGCTGAGCATACTGCTGGATACCATTTATGTGCACGCAATGTTGAAATCTTTTTCATCCCCTTCTTACTAAGACTAACCAATTAATAGTTAAGCCTTTGACTTATGAGGATGCAAATTCATACATTCTACATGAAAATGCTTTTCACATTTTACATATCGGTACGGATACGTTTGAGGCGTAAACAACTACGTCATCACCTACGTACATGAAATTACTGTCAAAATAACTGTCAATTAATCGAGAAAATAAGACTACCAAAGTTGATGATTAGAAAGCACCTTCTCCAACGCAGATAATAATGTTATATACAAGTGTAAGAATCTACGTAAATGAACGCATCTTCTACGTAAATGTAAGTATCTTCTACGTAAAGGCAAGTATCTTCTACGTAAAGGCAAGTATCTTCAATGTAAATGTAAGTATCTTCTACGTAAAGGCAAGTATCTTCTACGTAAATGTAAGTATCTTCTACGTAAAGGTAAGTATCTTCTACGTAAATGTAAGTATCTTCTACGTAAAGGCAAGTATCTTCTACGTAAATGTAAGTATCTTCTACGTAAATCTTCTACGTAAAAGTATCTTCTACGTAAAGGTAAAAGTATCTTCTACGTAAAGGCAAGTATCTTCTACGTAAAGGCAAGTATCTTCTACGTAAAGGTAAGTATCTTCTACGTAAATGTAAGTATCTTCTACGTAAAGGCAAGTATCTTCTACGTAAAGGCAAGTATCTTCTACGTAAATGTAAGTATCTTCTACGTAAAGGCAAGTATCTTCTACGTAAATGCAAGTATCTTCTACGTAAAGGCAAGTATCTTCTACGTAAAGGCAAGTATCTTCTACGTAAATGTAAGTATCTTCTACGTAAAGGCAAGTATCTTCTACGTAAATGTAAGTATCTTCTACGTAAATGTAAGTAAATGTAAGTATCTTCTACGTAAAGGCAAGTATCTTCTACGTAAATGTAAGTATCTTCTACGTAAATGTAAGTATCTTCTACGTAAAGGCAAGTATCTTCTACGTAAAGGCAAGTATCTTCTACGTAAATGTAAGTATCTTCTACGTAAAGGCAAGTATCTTCTACGTAAAGGCAAGTATCTTCTACGTAAATGTAAGTATCTTCTACGTAAAGGCAAGTATCTTCTACGTAAATGTAAGTATCTTCTACGTAAATGTAAGTATCTTCTACGTAAAGGCAAGTATCTTCTACGTAAAGGCAAGTATCTTCTACGTAAATGCAAGTATCTTCAATGTAAATGTACGTATCATCAACGCAGATGCTATGATTGGCTAATACGCCTATTCGATTGTAATGCAGGGGTGTGGGGGTGTTCGTGGTCTTCTAGCTGCCACTGTGATATAAGTCATTATCACCTGGTGCTCTCATGCTGGTGTTTGTCGGTGTGTCCGTCTTGCAAGCGATCACCTTGATTCTCCAGTTAGGGATGTGGTAACCTGGCAACAGAATGTACAAGAGAATCAAAGAATACTATCCGTTTCACGCTTTGGTGATATTCACCTGTTGTTTGTTTGCTTAACGCTGCAATCAGCAAGATTTCAATATATAGGGTAGTCTGTAAAACAATTTAAGTCTTGACAGACAATCAAGTGGTTGATAGCACTAGCAACTAGCCACGCATCGGGTGTCATCACGTGTCATAAGATAGATTTGCATTCCTAAACCGATTCCTTATTCAGAATTGCGGTTATTATCAGGATTCCCTCTTACGACCAACATGTTGGGATGGGGGTAATTCTATGCCGGAATCCACACATTTCATGTGAAGCATTAAACGAAGTATCTTGCTATGCGTTCCTTTATTTGTTTATTGTCAGTATATTCATGAGAATACGCCATCGACAAACCTTGATCCAACGTCATCATAATTTCATTGAAAAATAACGCTGAGTTAGGGGAGCAGCCCCCGTCGCAGTACACGTCTACGCTGACCACGTTGACACGCCCTGCTTCGTCAAAACCAACCTGGGACAGAGATAATTAAAACATCTGTAACATATGATAGCCAGTTTTTGTTAGAAGGGTACTTTCTGTAATATCGTTGGTCACTGATTTGGGGGACGGTAAACATCTTTGTATACATTATTTCACTCGACCAAGCCACTAGTAATGGAAGGGTTTATATCATGACAAAATGGCAACTTCCTTGGTGTATATAATATATTAAATTTCATTTAAACCACTGCGCATTGATATGAGTATTCATAAATCCACAGCAACTAAAGTCTGTTTGCAGTGAAAACGTAAGGATGAATTACACTCTAAACAAAAGCTTAGATCACATAAAGTGAAATTAAGACTGCGAATCCTCATAAGTTTACCTTGAACATTTAAATTTAAGAATTTTATTCAACTTAGGATAAAAGTTGTTCAACAAACGACCATAGTTTCAAATCGTTGTTATTTGTCTGCATTACAAGGGGGTGTGCACATTAAATGAAACACCGAGAACAAGTAGGGTTGGTCTAAGTTAATGCTGATCACGTACCGCACGTGCATTTGTTTCACTGTTCCAACTACTGCGCTTACCCCCTTGAAATACAAAACAATAATAGCGATTTGAATCTATGGTCATTTGTTAAACAACGTTTATCCTAAGTTGAATAAAATTCTTAGATTTAAATGTTTAATTGGCAAGGTAAAATCCTGAGGATTCGCAATCTTAATTTCACTTTATTTGATTTACCTTTTTGTTTAAAGTGAAATTCATCGGTACGTTTTCACTGCAAACAAACTACAGGTGGCGCTACGGGAAGCCAAGTGTCCTGAGTTGCGGTGTAAAGCTTTACAAAACGCTTTTCGTGGGTTCGAATCCCAAAAAGGTCGGTGTATTATCCTTGCCAGTATCATGCAGGTTCCAATACTGTGGTGTGTGGTTACGACTGGACACCGGGTGTTTTATCCCACACAAAGCTTAAGCTCACACGCCGTGAAATGAATCAACAATGTAAACTTACGTCATAATTGGCAAGCATTGGGAACCGCTTTCCAGACATCTTCATGTTCGTCGACATATTTACAGAGATCCTCACTGGTCTATAGAAACAGAGAGGTAGATAAATCAATTAAGGATTGTGTTCTATTTTCGGTTCACTAAGGTATGAATCGAAAACCCGATGCGCAAACTGTATGAATCCGCGTGACGGAAAGGGAATTCCTTCGACTGTATAGCAATTCCCAGGCAGTCTGTAGTGGTGAAAGTAGTGCCCTTTCGAAGGCGTGGGCTGATGTTTTACATTCATTGGGAAATGGAGGCAGTAACCTTTAATTTTACTGTATGAACGAAAATTCCACGACAAATTTGTTACGTACATGATTGAAACTACGTCAATATATGTGTTATAACCACGGCAGAGCTACAGAAAACCTTTTGGGTCACTGAGTTATGTACTCGCTTGTGTTCATCTCAACTGGGTATCCTAATTTTCCTTTGAGTAACCAAATAGATTGTACCCATCTCACTCAAATTCAATTGGGTATTTTGCCATTAATTGTAATAACATAATAAAGTTTAAATGTTGGTTAACATGTTTGTTATCTATATTTGATCTGTAATATGAGAAAAGATAAGAAAGGCTGCAAGTTGCCAAGTTCATGTGCTGAAATAGAGCCTCACAATATACCTCAGTTATTCTATCTATCCTCAGTAACCTCCATCTGTAGCACATGGGTCTGCTTACTTCATATTTTAGTAGGTTTGCTGAATGTTACAGTACGCAAGCTAAGATTTGACATTTTTGTGTGTACGCATGTAAGATCAAATTTATTGAGTTTTTACAAAAAACTCAAGCGTACTTGTACGCAATAGACTTAATAGGAATTGAGTTTTCACATACATATTTGCGTAATTTACGCAGATACGCAGCTTATCTGTACCTCTGCCACGGTCACGAACATCGCCGTTGGCGTCACTGACGATGAGGGGATCAAATGTGTCCTAGACTTCTAAAGCGCAAGAAACGTGATTCGATTCCCAGGATTATGCTATATAGATTTGTCTGAAATATGCCCGTGCTCGTTAGTTTCACGAAAGTTGTAAATGTCTCATACCTGCGTCACTTGGGTTTTAGTGTTCAAGGCGGCGTCTCTCACTGAGGAGGAAAAGCTTACTTTTTGGTCTTGTACGCGGCAACACCAGCGGCAGCAGCTACAGGGATAGAACACAGAGCCTTGCCCCCGAACGATCCACCCAACCGGGGTACTGTCACGATGATGCTGAAAACATGACGGTGACGAGTTAGGTTTAGGGTTAGTTTCATCATAACTGCCATCTAGTTATCACATTTTAGTTATCATTAACGGTGAACTCAGGAACAGAGGGTTCGGGCATATTATCCAACTGTACTAGTACCATTCGAGTGAGTGAGTTTAGTGTTACGCCACACTCAGCAATATTCCAGCTATATGGCGGCGGTCTGTAAATAATCGAGTCTGGACCAGACAATCCAGTGATCAACAGCATGAGCATCGATCTGCGCAACTACGATGACATGTGTCAACTAAGTCAGCGAGCCTGACCACCCGATCCCGTTAGTCGCCTCTTATAACAACATGGGTTACTGAAGATCAATTCTAACCCGGACCTTCACGGGTCAGTACCATTCGACTGTAAACGTACAGTTTGTGATATCACTGTAGATGTACTGCAGCCGTACTGGCCGATATACCTTGGAGGTCTCACATATTTTAATGACTCGTAGCCATGGTTTAATCTGGGTGTTAAAACTGGATACCATCGATTTTAACATACGTATGTATTCTTTTGTTTTGAAAGGGACTGACCATTTTAGAATTCTGATGCGGCATGGGCATATTGGATGGAGGGCCTTTTTCAATCAACACTTCAAGCTCTTCGACCCCGAGCGCCTTCTTAGAATATGTCCCTAATTATGTTATTGGTACTCACTTGTTCATGGGTAACCCCGTAACCATGGAGACAGCTCCCTGCGTCAGTTCACTCGACTGCGTGGATGAGTACACGTCCAATCGCTCTTCTGACGGCACACACACCGTCACCTGGTGGACAGGGGAGATAACACATATACTCCTGTTTGTTTTATTGATTGATTGATTGATTGTCAATCAGCAATTGACCACCTACGTGACGGCGGGCTGGACAATAATCGAGCCTGGACCAGACAGTCCACCGATCATGATCACAGATCCACGCATTTACATCGATGTCATACATCTACCAAGTCAGTAACTACCCAACCCTGTTAGTGGCCTCTTACAAGCCTGGGACCCATGAAGATCCGAGTTAGAATTGGTCTTCAGTATCCCATGCTGGTCGTAATTGCGTAGATCGATGCTCCTGACGTCGATAACTGGATTGTCTGGTCAAGACTCCATTATATACAGTCCGCCGCCATATAGCTGGACTATTCCCGAGTGCGGCGTCAAACAACAAGCCAACCGACCAACTACAAGCCTGGGTTACTGAAGATCAATTCCGACCCGGATCTTCACGGAATGTGTTCCTGACACTATGGGTAGCAGCTCCACCGTGGTTCAAATAAAACAACGACTTCCACATGCATGATGCGAATGCAAACTGATTTTGGGGTTCCAGGTAAGGATATAGGTCCAAGCAACGGACGCTTGTCGAATGGAGACGACTGACAGATGTTCGGTCTCGGAGAATTGGTTGACTGCATAAGTGACTCGATGTTCATAATATCGATCCCCATGAGTGAGTGAGTGAGTTAATAGTTATCGTCACATCGGCAATATTTCAGCCATATCGTGACGAAAATAATTAATTATCATATTAAAGGTCGATCCCAATGAAGAACCGGATCAGAACTGGTATTCACCGACAAATGCAAAAGGTGATAAATGGCATCGGATGGATAGGACATACTTTCTTCGTGCATTGCATAAAAAGGATTTTCTGGGCCCGAGTCGAGTATTTACATACCACCATCCTGTAGCCCAGATAATTCAGAGGGGTAAAACATCAAGCAAGAAAGGAAACCCCTGTTACTTATTGTCGGGGATACGATGATGATGATGATGATGACGATTATGATGACAGCAACGACGATGATGATAATGATGATGGTGACGACGACGACGACGACGACGACGATGATGATGGTGATGGTGATGGTGATGATGATGATGATGATGATGATGATGATGATGATGACGACGACGACGACGAAGTCGCACTGGGCGATCTTTAGCTCACCTGGTTCTCCATATAGAAGTGGTAGTTTGAACCACACCGTGTCGTGCCTCTCAGGGTCTTGGAGCATTTCTTCATAGCAGCTGTAATGTTATCACACATAGTGGTGTAGTACATAGTACCCCTGACGTACTGCTGGGACTCGGATCATACGTGCATTATGACACAGTAGATATATATCACATTGTGATCACCTCACCTGTACAATCTGTTCTTTATAGTATTGAGTGATACTGATCTTTTAAAACAGCAGTTCTTAAAACTTACTGTCTTCTTACCGTTGATCCTTCTTTTATGTATGAACAGGCAGCAGAATATCAGTAAATAATCTTTGAGTACTTTCTCGATCAGATCCTTGATGGGCATTTAGAAATTGAAATGTAGCATAACAACGTATGGTGTGGATTTACAACTTCTTTAATATTTACAACGCGACGTTTCAGGGCTACTTCTTGCCCCTTCATCAGGTGAATCAAGAAGTAGCCCAGAAACATCGTGTTGTGAATATTAAAGAAGTTGTAAATCCATACCATACGTTGTAATGTTACTTTCTCGATGTAAAAACAAACACCATAAACCGGGTTTGGGGTGTATGTGAAGTTCACCTTCCTCAGATTCATGAAACTTGCTGCTGCTATAGTTTCCTAATGGTTATCTTACACGTATAGGTTGATCGTAATACAAACAGTACGTAGATGAAGGATATAATTACCGTTACAAATGCACTTATGTAACGACACCGATGTGACGTGAGAAGAGGAAGACATCTTAGGCATCATCAACACAAAACTCCACGTATTTCACGCTCTTTCCTCACTCACTCATATCTACACACTTACACATCCCCTCTATCCCATTCACACTGGACCGCCTCCGTGGTGTAGTGGTTAGAGCGTCCGCCCGGAGAGCGGAAGGTCGCGGGTTCGATCCCCGACCGCGTCATACCAAAAGACGTTAAAATATGGTAATTGTTGGTCCCTGCCTGGCGCTCGGCATTAATGGGTACAACAAGGACTGGTCGGCTCGGAGTCAGTATAATGTGTCTGAGTGGGGTATTCATGCTTCAATGCGACATGGTATCTCAGTGGGCTGGCACTATAAAACCAGCTTCAGTCTGGGCTAGTACAAGCAGCCGCACATACACATACACACGCATGCACGTCGTCATATGAGCGAAATATTCTCCAGCACGACGATAAACCCAATTTCACCTCACCCATTCACACTGTGTATCTATACCTACTCTCTGGATCGCCAAGTCTGTGTTCCGCCAATGGGTTGGCCCAGAAACTCTCTTTCTCTATAGCTTCATCCAGAGTAAGAATGGGGGTGCTGACGTCACTGTACGTAATGTCCACCTTCTTGGCCGCCTCGTCCGCCGCGGTCTGGGTCTCTGTATGTTCATATGCATATAGTGGGTAAGGATTTTCAAACTAATCGTGATTTTCGTACGATTCACTCAGATGGAAATATGCATTACATGTGGAGTATGTTAGCTATGGAAACGTATTATGATAATGTATTTATAGTCTACGTAGAGGATGTTTTCGTGTTCGTAGGTAATACTTTCATCTACGTACATAATACTTTCATCTACGTACATAATACTTTCATCTACGTACATAATACTTTCATCTACGTACATAATACTTTCATCTCCGTACATAATACTTTCATCTACGAAGATGATATTTTCATCTACGTACATAATACTTTCATCTACGTACATAATACTTTCATCTACCAAGATGATACTTTCATCTACGTACATAATACTTTCATCTACGTACATAATACTTTCATCTACGTACATAATACTTTCATCTACCAAGATAATACTTTCATCTACGTACATAATACTTTCATCTACGTACATAATACTTTCATCTACGTACATAATACTTTCATCTACGAAGATGATACTTTCATCTACGTACATAATACTTTCATCTACGTACATAATACTTTCATCTACGTTCATAATACTTTCATCTACGTACATAATACTTTCATCTACGTACATAATACTTTCATCTACGTACATAATACTTTCATCTACGTACATAATACTTTCATCTACGTACATAATACTTTCATCTACTTTCATCTACGTACATAATACTTTCATCTACGAAGTGATACTTTCATCTACGTACATAATACTTTCATCTACGTACATAATACTTTCATCTACGTACATAATACTTTCATCTACGTACATAATACGTTCATCTACGTACATAATACGTTCATCTACGTACATAATACTTTCATATACGTACATACCACTTTCATCTGCGTACATACTACTTTCATCTACGTACATACTACTTTCATCTACGTACATACTACGTTCATCTACGTACATAATACTTTCATCTACGTACATAATACTTTCATCTACGTACATACCACTTTCATCTACGTACATACTACTTTCATCTACCTACATAATACTTTCATCTACGTACATAATACTTTCATCTACGAAGATGATACTTTCATCTACGAAGATGATACTTTCATTTACGAAGAACATATGGTCACATCTATATATGATGTTATAATTGTGATTTTGGCCCCTTGCTGAATAGATTTTAAAACCATATACATACATACACATTTATCACACGAAATGTTCATACACTATGGTCGCATATATAAAAAAGAAGATGAAGTTGAAATAGGTTTGGCAAAGGTTTTTTGGGGGAAATTTGTAAATAGCAAAAGGCACCACCTGAGATTCTGTTTGATATATCTACCAATTTTTAACGGCTTTTCAGTTATGCCCAGGAAACAAAATGATTACGGACGGACGGACGGACGAGGCGTCGACAATAAAAGGCGCGTCAAGGTTGAGACAAATCAAATTATTAAGCTGGAAGCTTCATAAAACATACCCGGAACTTTTGTCGTTTACGCGAGAAAACCTGGTCACCAAGGTCTATATTGGATTATAGCTTCTCCAAAGTAGATTAAATTATACACGTAAAGTTACATATCATCTACGTAGATGTACGTATCATCTTGGTAAATGAAGGTAATTGCTACGTAAATGAAACTTTAAGTATCTTCTAAGAATGATATTTTTTAGATTGTGGCACTAATATGCCTCCATAGTTAGCAGATAATTGAAACTACACCGATTACTCTCTGGAGTTAAGGTATTGAATTCTATTTAGCTCTAATGGCTGAAAGCGAAATAGTTGGGTTCGTAATGTATCTGGGTACACATAAATATGTTCACACAATAAACTGGCTAGACAAGCCCTTACTCTCTGAACATATACCGGTATATGAATTTTAACAGCAACCAGTAATTCCTTTAAAACTGAAAAGGATCCGGGTGGGAAGGGAGGTTTGAACCTGAGAAAATCTAGTCTTTAGGGCTTTAGCACTGCAGAAAGGGCTGGGCAGATGGGCAAGTAAAGTGGTTCAGGGACTATGAGACTGTAAACTGGTGCGTGAACCGCCACGTACCTGCAAGAATCAGGCCAACTGGTTGTCCTGCAAACAGAACCTTTCCACTGCAGAACAGCTGAAGCAGAACCGCAGAGCGTTTGATATACAGAGATCATCAATCGAGTGTTCACATATGGCTAATATCATATATGAGAAATAACATTTATATCACATGCGAGACTTTGACAAACAGAGTGCATAATAGTAACATATGTTTACTCCTGCTATATGATAATAACAAGATGGCAGCTTATGATCGGGGTGTAATGATAATTAATCATGTAATTTAAAATATCAGAGTAATAACTAATACGTCATTTCTCTGACCGTACAGGGGCGTAGGAACGGTTTTCAAGTATTGAAAATCAAAATGAAATTGTAGTTATGGTAAGGTAGATATGGTTTCGTCTTGAAAAGGGGGCGCCCCCGTTATTCCGTACGCAATACAAAGCAGGAGTGACTTGCCCCGTTTATAATAGTTGCCAAATGAGGTAATGCTACTTTTTTCGCTTTTCATTCAGCTTCCAAATCGTTATATAGCAGTGAGAACATACAATGAATAATATCGCCCGTTTCATAGTGATATCATTCGATATCAATATGTACAAATACAACATGTGATTCAGGAAACGAATGATCACCTCTTCCGGAGCAAAGGGAATCATTGAAAGAGACGGTGCGCGGTTGTTGACCCCCGTGATGTCCTTGACATTGACGTAGTCCACGACCCCTGGCAGA
The DNA here is from genome assembly GCF_003918875.1 of Haliotis rubra. NCBI lineage: Eukaryota > Metazoa > Mollusca > Gastropoda > Lepetellida > Haliotidae > Haliotis > Haliotis rubra. The sequence continues at coordinate 2,667,707 of NW_025767002.1, forward strand.
CGCTACAAATATCAGAACAATAAATTCGTGAATTAGAGGCGGACTATTATTAATGTTTAGATACTGCAAATGTGTGTGTGCGTGCGTGCGTGCGCGCGCGCGTGTGTGTGTGTGAGATAATTAATGTTTGGACACTGTGTTTGTGTGTGCGTGCGCGCGCGCGTGTGTGTTGAGAGAGAGAGAGAGAGAGATTATTAATGTTTGGACACTGCATGTGTGTGCGTGAAGAAAATCAAGTGATCGATATTATGAGCCACGATCCACGCCATTGAAGATCGATGACGTGCAATCAACACGGTTATCAACCCTTGACACACCATTCGTTTAGTAGTCTCTAACGTGCCCCGTAGGTTTCCGGATATATATTATATATTCCAACCCGGGCTCCCTCTGGGTTGTGATTAAAACGAGTCAAACTGGTGACACGTTGATGATTACTTACCAAGGCACTCGACGCATCTACGTTCTGAATCGTGGCCGGCCCCTGTGACGTCACAACGAAGGCACCGGACAACTCCTGGGAGGAGGATGGGATGTCGTTGACGAACTCTGCCTCTCCTGATGCCTGGTTAGCAGAGGGTGAAAATTCCAGTAATATTTATTTGTATTACTGAAAAGAAGTTCATATCCACCAATCATATCTGGACCAGACAACCCAGTGGTTGACATCATAAACACCGATCTACGCAATTAAAATACCATGACGATAGTGACCACCTGAGTGTCATAGACAGTTGATAGTTTCATTCATGTTGCTCAAACACCTCTCCGTGTTTTGTCCCCTTTTATCTCACAGGGATAGATGTGACTATTTAGTGAATGTAGCTCTCGAAAGCTCCTGAAAAATACTGCTTATCGCATTACAAGTATTACATATTTTAATGCATCATTGTGTTTTCCAACACGTAAATTCGTGTTGAAGGTTTATCCTTCGTCCCGCTGATTACGTCATTAGTCAATTTTACTGAATTTAAACTGAATGGGGTCCGAATGAATTTGGTTTTCGTACCTGTGCATGAGACGCCAATTTCGGCATGGGCTGCTTGAGTGGCCAGTCTGCCTTTTTTCTCCTGGAACTCTTGAACTCCTGACGACAGAGGGCGCTCTATAGAGAGGGGTCCTGACACCCTTGTCTGGTGTTTAGCTCCACACAGCTCCAAGATGCACTGCAGAGATTCAGCGAATGAGTGAGTGAGTGCTTTGTGATGTGTGTTTTTTAAAGTATGGACTGACTGACTGAGTTTGGTTTTACGCCGCTTTTAGCAATATTCCAGCAACATCACGGCGGGGGACACCAGAAATGGGCTTCACACATTGTGCCCATGTGGGGATTCGAACCCGGGTCTTTGGCGTGACGAGCCAACGCTTTAACCACTAGACTACCCCACCGCCCCTTAAAGTATGGAACATAATAATGTGTTTCACAGAAACCATCCACATGTTAAACTGCCGTGTTATGTTATGCTTTTCTCTACAAAGGGCGGTGGTGGAGTCTCGAAGTGAAGTTGAAGCCTCGCCATTGTGAAGGCATGGTCTGTTCCCAACGTAAGAAGAATATTGTGAAGCCCGTCATTGGTGTTACCCAATGCTAAACGTGCCGTGAAACTCCATCACACGCACCTACCCATCTTCACACGCAACAACCACCCAGTCATCTACCCACATACATACCCACGCACCCACACACCCACCGCCCACCAATCTCTCACCTTATAGAGGAGGTTGACAGCGAGATTACGGCGGTACTGGGCACTAGCCAGAACATGGTCATCAGAGGGTTCCAACTCAGAAGCCAGACAGTCAAGCGCACCTGTTGCACGGACATTAGCCGACTTAATAAACAGCGACAGGTATACAACGATAAACATTATTATAAATATTTCTTAATTATAACCACGAATATAGCCAAAACATATTTTTCGTGTCGCAAAACTAAAGAATCAGTACTGTATGTGTTCGTTGTGAGCCTTGTATAGTAAACATTTTCACAGTTTGGAGGTCTACAAATATTTCGGAGAACGACATCCGGCTCGTTAGTCAGAGTAACAACACTGAAGTCCTCAACGAGGGTTTCAAAGGGTATAATGGTAGACTTGTGGAGGATATTTCCCAATTTTACTCCTAGGCCAAATGTAGAGATAACATCATTATCAGGTAATATGATACACCAGGCCTTATCACTCATACTGCATATCCTGATCATGTTGAACACCAGTGCTTGTCACCGTCCATTAAACCATGCGGTTAATACTCATGCAGTTTGTCTATGAACATGCGGACACTGTTTCAACAGCGGGGTAATCCTTGTTTGTTTTCAGCAACCTGATACATTCTGTGTCTAGTTCCACATTGACAAGAATCTCTGGAGGGTGGGAGTTGTCATACCAATTACTGGATAACGCTTTTACTGCTGCTGAGAGATCCTAAAAGATAGGGACTTTTCTAACATTTGGCCTAGGACTAATTTGACGAATCAGTGACCAAAACGGTGTCCGATGCATCACTTCTACCATGTATTCCATTGTTTGGTGTGTTTTTAGGTTAAAAGTTGACTTGCCTTTTCATGTGTTTGTGAAGGGTGCTGCAAGTGGGGCTGGATACGCTTACCTTTTCTCGAACATGTAACTATATAACTACATGATAGTGATTCATGAACCCGTGCTGGTTTTATTGTATGAATGGGAGCAATGGGTTGTATGTTATCTAATGTGTTCTGTCGCTATTTTGTATACAGTGAAACCCCACTAATCTGGACGGTACGTTTCCAGCGAAACAGTCCGGGTTAGTAAATGTCCCCGTTTGTAGATACATGTATGGGTTCGTAACACATTTGAATCTTATTTGGATGTGGAGATAAATGTTATGTTTCCAGATCAACAAGGTCCGGATTCCACCGAACACAACGCTAGCTACTTGCACCAACATTAAGCTAATTATCACCAAGCAACGAGAGCGAATATTGCCACATGCCCACGCTAAAGAGCTGGGTTCGAGTCTCACATTACAATTGGAAACACTATATGAAGCCCTATTCCCGGTGATTCCCGCCGTGATATTGCTGAAATATTGCTGAAATCGGCGTAAAACCATACTTACTCATCCTTTTTTCTAATAATTTAGCTCATAGTATCTGCTATGCTTTAATGTGTGAAAAACACGGGCGGTCCTTGATTTGTTTAGCATTATGTGGTTTGTGTCTGATGCGAAATAACCCAAGCGACGTACTTCTCAAAACGACCCCGTCTGTCAGCGTTTTGCCGTTCAACAGGGCCTCCGTCTTGTTCGCGTGGATCTTAAAGTAAAATGAAAGTCTTAAATATATATCACAGTGGAATGTATACAAACCAGGCTTCCGTGAAGATGAAAGTTCGTCCGGTTTAGACAAAAGGTTTGTCAGATAATTGTTTGATAAGAAATGAATATAAGATTTAAGGTAAATCGCAATGCCATAAGTCGAGTCAGATGCAAATGTTATGGACCGGACCAATCAAACTTTGGTGGCAAGGTCATACATTGATAACATTATACCCTGAGTAAACGAAGATGAGACAATACCCACCAGGTCCCGGTTAATGCCCCCGAACACCAGAGACGGCTTCTTGAGAACTTTGAATTTCCACGCATCCATCTGGATCTGGAATCCTGCGTTCACATAGGCGTGGGCGTTCTGTAACACAAACAATTACTGTGTGTGTGGCATTGGTACGATCGTCCTTGCGTGCGTATTTGTGTGGGTTTTTTTCGCGGGTAGGGTGTGTGGTGTATATGTAGGTTAGGTGTAATATTGTGTGTGTGCGTGCGTGTGTGTGTGAGAGAGAGAGATAGAAAACGCGGACGTGTGGGGAGAGTAGGCGCGCGTGCGTGCGTGCGTGCGTGCGTGCGTGCGTGCGTGTGTGTGACACCACTGTGTGATATGAATGTGTGCACGGTTGTGTTCCAACTTTAAGACAGGACAATTAATCGCTTTACTTTAATTATTGTTCCCTGTTTTTTGTGTTGATGATGATGATGATGATGATGATGATGATGATGATGATGATGAAGCTGTAGATTGTAAGACAGACATACCTGCGATCTTGGCATGACCTTGTAAGATATCAGCTTATACTTCTCGTCCTGTTTGAACAGTTCCAGCGACACAATGAGCTTGTTCCTCATGTCGATTTCCGTGATGAGTGACAGCAGCGGGTATGACTTGACCACTCCGTCCGCGCAATCTGTGCACAACAATATACAGTATATAATTCTCAACTGCTATCAGAGACGCAAGCAACGCAAGAGACATAGATATACACTATCGCGATCTCAACGCTGACAAACACAACAGACATATATCAGAGAGAGCAGATTGTTTGTGTTGCCACTCTACTGAAGATGCACGTTATTATTTCTTTGTGTGTCCCAGATTTGATGCTGTAAGAAAAAATAAATTTTATTATACCAATGGCTTTTCATTAGAAACAATCTTATACGGAACGTCTTCCATGGACCCACAAATTCAATTATATATCTTAAAATCAGTCCATCTATTTATAATTGAAACTAGGCGCTTTAACTGAGCAAGTCATACACTAAAACCTATAATTCTCAAAGTTATACTACTATGGATCCCGACTGCAGATGCCATGAATGTATACAACCATCATGATTTTAAGTTTCCGACTACATGTCATACCATCTACTTTCATTTTAGATATCATCTTTTCTTGTCATGATACTGTTTCATATATCTATGTATATTGGAACGGTCTTCATATAAGTTCTTTTGAGCTTGTTGACCAATCCAGTTCATGAAAATTCTGTCTTTGCTTTTTCATGAAATAAATATGTTTAAACCATATACACTATCGCAACCTAGACACAATCCAACGACTGGTAGAAAGACAACAATGCAACATCCTTACAACCGCGACATTATCCCGCAACTTTTCGACAACTGCAACGCAACACCGCAACTTACAGACAACAGCAATATGAAACCTTAATTACCAACCTCAGCAATACAACGCCGCAAGGCGCAGAGTACAACGTACCGACAACAGCGATGTGAGCCCCGACGGCTTCCATGATGGTGAAGACGTCGGACGGGAATTCGGGGTGGGCCTGTTTGATCATGACGTTCCCGGCCCAGGAACCAGCCTACGATATGTACATTATACTAAATCAAATACATGGTTACTAATGGAATCACGATATGATTTGCCATATTACTTTATATCTCCTGTATATTGCTAATAAACTGACGCACAAAAGAAAGTACACACCTGTTGTTTTGGTATTATTGTCCCCCCAAAACGAAAATATTTTGAAAGGTGTTATGATTATGTCTCTTTAACCATCAATCATTACTGCATCAGTTTGTGAAACGTAATCTGTGACAGTAATTTTATATGAATGAAGCCATTTGAATAAGAAATGAATATGCAGCCGAACGACCCTTAACCCGTTTGAAATGATGTGCCGAAAAATGCAAAGATATTATTTTCAATTCTACCATGACATCAGTAAACACTGGATTGTGATTGGTTAATTAAAGTCATTCAGAGGTATATAATCACGTTATACAGGTCTCTGTTTTCCGTGCGCAATCATACATGGTTTACGGTAATGCACTATTTTTGTCTGCCCACTAACGTGGCGGACACCAAACAACCTACCGATGCATCGATAAATTACGGCGATTTTACTGTCGGAAATTACACATATGTCTTTAAAGATGGATTTAGCGATGACGGGCTCGACTCACTACTTGCGTAAATCACAGCAATAGGTGTTTATACATACAAAAGTACTTCGAAAGCATGGAAACAAATATTCAGTCGAACAAGATCAAAACATCGTCTGCTTTCCGAATAAAAAGTCAGCAAAAACAAATATGTTTACGTTGATTCTATGTTATGTCAGAATAGATCCAGCAATAGACTGCTACATAATTTCCCGTGTTAAATTTATTATCAGCTTTCGTCAACGTTATCGCCACTGATCTTGATCCGGTAACGGAGGATGCATTAACATCGAACGCCGAAGAAATTTTAATGCCTTCCGTCGACATAAATAAACAGTTGGGTTATCAATTCAAACAAAATGATAATTTTGAAATTTGTACTGTTTCAAATTTAGCGGTAGTAAAACACAATTACAGTATCTGCAAACCGTTCTGTTTAGCCCAACATATTTTTTTTCTAAAAGTATAACATCATTGAAAAAGTTATTTAGCTTAGTCATGATCCCTCTTATCCATTACACTGCTTGATCTAAAGTAGTCTATTAAAGTATAATTAATTACCTTACCGTGTTTATGCCAGAGGTACACCCTCATGTCCTGATCCATCCTTTCGGAAATATCACCACAAATGTGTCTCTTTGTCAACAGACTCGCGAACATGCCAGCGAATCCGATTCAATTTGAATTCACTACACTTTGAAGCCACTAGGTCACAAAGCACTTTCCAAAATGTAGAAAATAATATCCGTAGAATTGAATTTGAGCACAAAGTACACACATGAGTGTGTAAGGGTCACCACAGCTGTCGCACGCAGACGTAGAGGTGCATGAAATCGTCAAGTTGACACGGCGCAAAATTCAACAGTATCTAAATTCGGTACAACACGGACTCCTCGTTACAGCAAAAGCGCCTCCACTCTTAAATTTTGTACTAGTACCAGTAATTAGATATCAAAGACTATCTCAGTCATACAATTAGGTTAACCTTGCGCAAACTGTCAGAGGCTCTCCTGTCGCATCTTTCCAAATTTGCACGTAAATGTAAACAATGACTTCCGAGAAAAGGTCAAGGCCATGAGGTTGCTGCCATTATTCTGGTGGGGTAAGGGTCTACTGTGGAATTTTCAAATGTGAACCAAGCTGTTTAAACTTATTTGATATATGTTTTCCAACTTATCAGTTAATGATTGGTGATTGATGCATTGAAAAAACAAAACGTGATTTGTTATTACTGAATCCGGAGTTTGTTAGTCATTGACGGTTTGCCACCAATCACCCCGTTTCGGGCGATGCCACTTGAGATTGGAATGCGAGGCCGCTTCACGTATTGACATGTAACCAAAGAAAGAGCTCCACCTGAAATTGTTCATAAAATTGTCATAGTAGAATGGAGATAAACCTACTGTGTGGGAAAATCAGAGGTATATAACGAAATTATAATAGCTCTAAATTTCATTTAAAACCGAATTATAATAGCTCTAAATTTCATTTAAAACCGAACGCGTAGCGTGAGGTTTTAAATGAACAATTTAGAGCTATTATAATTTCGTTATATACCTCTGATTTTCCCACACAGTAGGTTTATCTCCTAAATATACGATGTCCACCATATTATCTATCATCAGTTGCGTTTCACGCGAATTGCTTTGGGTGTTTTTGTTTTTGGGTGGTTTTTTTTGTATATTAACTTTTAAAGCAAATTAAATCATAAACAAATAAGACTATGTAGGATTATGTTGTTGTTTTTTATTATTCCACTTTTTTTGTTGTACAGCAAATCATACATGTCATACATAATATGTCATTTAGCATATGCTTCATTGAAAACAGACTGTTTATGGCAACACGAGCAATGTCATCTATCGAGAAGCAGTTTCATCAAAGAGTAACTGGATAAAATGGTTCAAACAACCTGCTTATGGCAACTGGACCAATGCTATACATCGAGAAACAAAGTTTCAGCAAAAAGAGTAATTAAATAGAGTGGTTCAAACATACCACTTATGGCGGCTGGACCAATGTCATACATCGATAGACAAAGTTTCATTGAAAACTATGTAGGATTATGTTGGGTTCTGACAAAGCGCAAGTACAGTTCGTTTTGTTTATACAACTGCTTATTTTACTGATGATATCATTAATTTTACCATAACTTGTGTAAATACATGATTGTAATTTATTAACTAAAGTCAATCAGAGGTGCATAATCACGTTACACAGATCCCAAACATATATGTATAGTAGCTTTTGTTCATCAGAGTATTTTTTAACACTTGTATATGTCAACGTTTTGACCACATTACCAGTAGCACGAATGACAACGTCGTCTAAGACGACAGATAACTTCTTTGAGAGCCTCTAACAGAAATATTCTTTGTGGAAAAACATAATAAAATAAATAATTTCCATCATAAATGGAGCCCGCTCTCCCCAGTACTTAGATGACTCAAACTGTATTGACTTGTACCTGACATTATCTGTACATTATCTATTTAATGAATTATGCATGTTTATAAATGTATTAATACAAAAATATCTCACCTGTACATCTGTACATTATCTATTTAATGAATTATGCATGTTTATAAATATATTAATACAAAAATATCTCACCTGTACATCTGTACATTATCTATTTAATGAATTATGCATGTTTATAAATATATTAATACAAAAATATCTCACCTGTACATCTGTACATTATCTATTTAATGAATTATGCATGTTTATAAATATATTAATACAAAAATATCTCACCTGTACATCATGTAGCCATATTACTTTAAGCCGTACGTATCACGGCTTGGTATATCTGCAATATTGTAATCTTGGGAACCAATAAAAAAATATAAAATACTTCTTTGAGAGGCATTTAGAAGTTGGAGCACTAAGGAAGGATAACAATATATGGATGAACAACTTCTTTATTGCTGTCTTGTTTATATTATCTTGGACATTCTTTATTATAACACAACCAACCTCAAAGACTATAAACTAAGGAAACTCCAAGAAGCCATCTACATCAAAAGACTCCAGACATCAATCAACCGTGACCAAGGTTACTACATACCTTCTGCGTACTACCAGCTCATTAAAGATCCTCATCATCGATAATCCCCCGTTTATGTATACAACGCATTCATCATCCTTATAATCACCTATTTATGTATACCACAGGCTTCACTTCCCATTGTGTACTTTGCAGGCTTCATTTGTTAACGCATTCATCTAAGCCCTTGTGTTGTTATCGTGTCTGGCTTCCTTATCCCCATTGTACTGTACAAACATCTGCAGCTCTAACTTGTATATATGCTCAGTCATCCTTATGCTCTTCATCACTTGCTTGATAACGGGGTAAGACTACAGAATACCGGATACCTTCCGCCATCTTTGAAACCACGTGAGTTTACTTAGGGTTAGAGTAAGGTTTAGGGTTAGAGTAAGGTTTAGGGTTAGAGGTAAGGTTTAGGGTTAGGGTAAGGTTTAGGGTTAGGGTAAGGTTTAGGGTTAGAGTAAGGTTTAGGGTTAGGGTTAGCATTAGGGTTAGAGTGACATGACACTAAACAAGATGGCTGGTAGGTATCCGGTATTCTGTAGGTGTACCGATAACGGTGTTAGAACCTACACCGAAACGACGCTCTCACAGCAATAAAGCAGTTGTTCATCCATGTATTGTTATCCTTCCTTAAGACGACAGAGTTGCGCCCCTTATGTGTGCCAGAAACCTGGTATTGTGGTTCCGATTGTCGTCCTCATCCTTATTCTAGGTTTTGAACATCTCCATGGTTTGCGCCAAAGTGCACGTGGTAAATGTCTTAGCCCTGTATGACTTTTGCTAAACATTAATTTAACATCACGTGAGCTTTCTTTCCACATCAAGCAGTAACTACCTTACACCCACCTGAAATGAGACTTACATTTCGGAGGAGGACATTTCCTATCTTTCTCAGATGATTGGCTATGGCGCTGAAGTAGGCGTATCCCTTCTCCGACTTCTTGAGATCGAGGGTGTCGATCAGCTTGGAGAGGGACAAGTTGGAACCGAACTGCATGCTTGTGTCTGTGACCTGAAAAACAGTACCTGATTTATTACAGTAATCGACAGGGCTAACATTTGTCCGTCTTGATCTCTCATTTACAGCAGGGAACAAAACTAGTGTAAAAATGCCACATGCTTCAGTTGGGGAAGAACTGCACAGGAAATAGATCTGCGATGAGCAGGTGGTAGGCCAAGGATGCATAGATGGCGAAACGAAAGGTATTAACCTGTATCTGGTACAGGTCCTTGATGTGATGCAGGTCTATGTACACATCGAAAGGTCCGTCATCCTTGTATACACCTAGAACAGAGTACGTCCCATCATCATCATCATTATCATCATCATCATCATCATCATCATCATCATCATCATCATCATCATCATCATCATTCCTACTCCAGGGCGGTGGGGGAACCATAGTGGTTAAAGCGTTGGATCGATTCGATTCCAACACATGCGTACAATGTGTGAAGCACATTTCTGGTGTCCCCGCCGTGATATTGCTGGAATTTTGCTAAAAGCGGCATTAAACTAAACTCATTCACTCACAACTCCCACCATCGTAATCATCATTATGAATATTATCATTATTAATAATCAACACAATTTAAAAAAAGAGTATTTACTGTTTGTTATTCAAGTAACGCAACCAGTTCGTAAATGTGAAGTCATACAGGCCTAATAAGAGGAAGCGTCGTAAAAGCGTTATCCAAAGCTCGCCACACACGTTTGAGACTTGTACCTACAATGTCAGCCTGGTTCCTTGGGTCTGTTGCGCCTGCGCTAACGCTCCGATCAGTGTCGGGGCGTTAGAGCAGGCGCAACAGACCCAGGGAACCAGGCTGCTACAATGTACTCTTCGTATCCACCACACTGTTAACCTATATACCTTGGAGTGCGATCATAGATCATGGGGCGAGTGGATGTCATTGATTGGCATTGTTGTTCATGCATCCTCGGTACATTTACACAAGTGTCTGCAACTCAAGGGACATAACTCCGTATTCGTTATGTATCAACAGGGAAACATTTCAAACACCAAAGCTTAGAGGTGAGGTGAGGTGAAATTGGGTTAAAGTCGTGCTTGAGAATATTTCGCTCATATGACGACGTGCATGCGTGTGTATGTGTATCGGTGGCTGCTTGTACGTAGAGGGTAATGTCCGTCTCCATTCCTCAAAAGTAACTCTCCGAGGCCCCGGAGGGGCCGAGGCACATTGTTTTTAAGGAATGGAGAGTTACGAGGATATTACCCTACTTAAATTACATTCAAAGTATTGGGAATATTTCTGTTATCAAAGTTATATGTCAAAATGACAAAATGAAGTCTTTAATTTGAAGCTGGTACACATCGCTCCATTCCTGAAAAGTAATGGAGCGAGCAGACAATGGAATGACGTCACAAATGTTATTTAATAGCTGGTTTTATAGTGCTAGCCCACTGAGATACCATGCCGCAGTGAAGCATGAATACCCACTCAGACACATTATACTGACTCCGAGCCGACCAGTCCTTGTTGTACCCATTTATGCCGAGCGCCAGACAGGGACCAACAAGTACCATATTTTAACGTCTTTTGGTATGACGCCGTCGGGTATCGAACCCGCGACCTTCCGCTCTCCGGGCGGACGCTCTAACCACTACACCACGGAGGCGGTCCTAAGCTTAGAGTGTTTTGTTTGTTGTTTAATGCCGCATTCAGCCATTTTCAAGCTATATATCGGCGGTCTTTAAATAATCGAGTCTGGACCAGACAACCCAGTGATGACAGCATGACCATCGACTAGCTGGGATAAGATGACATGAATTAGTCAAGTCTGGAGCATGACCACCGATTCCGTTAGTCGACAAGCATGAGTTGCCTCTTCCGACACGTATGGATTGCTGGAGACCGGTTCTAGCCCGAATCTTCACCGGTACTATAGCTGAGAGTAAGGGGATATTCATATGGAGTAATGGACTTCCCGGTATATATGCTACTGGGCTGAGCCGAGTTCAATGTATGTGCCGTGTAGGGGTGGGTATTGCAGAGAAGTTTCATATTGCGATATATTGCGATGCGAAAGCATGTATTGCGATATGTATTGCAATATATTGCATGAAGTCTTCTTAAGCAAAAAACTAATAATAATCGAGTTAATTCTTGATTTTGATTTATAGCTTGATTAAGCTTTAATAACAACATATAAAATTGGCATAATTTGGCACAAATGAAACAAGGACATATCCGAACATTTCCGAGTGTTACGAAGTTTTCCGAATGCAAGTCAAAATACCGGTTTTCGATCAGCGTATGGCAATGCGTATCATTTTCATGTCTGAACTGGTAAATACCGGTAAACCGCTTATATTGCGCAGCCCTAGTGCCGTGTAACTAGTATATCCACTACCTGATGCAGTATTGCCGTAGAGTAGACGGGCCTTCTTTCCCTGGTTCTCCATTATAATTCCGGCCATATCCTTCAGTGTTTCCGGCCTGTACCACGACTGCTCGCCCAAACACAACTGCAGCCCATTCGCGCCACACGTCATGCCAGTGCGAGGACACAGATTTTTGTTCAAATCCTGAAATAGTGATTGGCATGGAACAAAACATAATTGTATTTTATATTTTTGTTGCTACAGATGAATAGATGTTTTGTCAGTTGATGGTGTATCCGTAGCCTACATCCTATATCTCCAGGTCTCGTATTTCAAGGGGGCGGTGGGGTAACCTAAGGGTTAAAGCGTTGGCTCGTCACGCCGAAGACCCGGGTTCGAATCCCCACATGGGCACAATGTGTGAAGCCCATTTCTGGTGTTCCCCGCCGTGATGCTGCTGGAATATTGCTAAAAGCGGCGTAAAACCAAACTCAGTCAGTCAGTCAGTCGTATTTCAAGAAACCAACACTTACCTCTGAATCAATTCCCGGAGCGGAATGGTATCTCAGTGGGCTAGCACTATAAAACCAGCTTAAGTCTGGGCTAGTACAAGCAGCTGCACATACACATACATACGCATGCACGTCGTCATATGAGCGAAATATTCTCAAGCACGACGTTAAACCCACTTTCACCTCACCTCTGAATCAATTCCCATTGTTCTCGAGATTTCAAATTACCAGCCCTTGACCATCTTCACCCAATTTGATTTGTAACGCTATGGATAATCTCAGAACCAATCAGATGGCGATTTTCAGATCAACCTTTGTGTAGGTTGTCCATACCAACAACATGGCGGCCAATCCCACTGATTACGATACTTTGCCAGAAATTTATCTTTGAAAAACTGCCTGACTTGCAAAAGAAATTCAAAATTCCTTTGGTTCCTTTGGATGGAAAGAAATACTTAATGTCCATTAAAACTGGCGGTGACAAATCCTCCATAACCACTTTCATTGCCACTAAATTTGATCGATCTGTAAATGTTTACTGAAAAACAAGGGCAAATAATCTCATATCCAGGTTTTGGGTAGGTTTACCGAAATGCAAGTTCTGGAGATAGAAAGCTATGGTCGCAATAGACTGACGATGATATTTCCATAAAAAAGTAATTTGATAGAAACAAAGGACTCCATTTTAATCTGAAAAGGAGTCCCAGTTAGTGAGGTGGGAGAGAAACCATATATCGGTGTATGGTCTCTGGGAGATTCAGAACCGGAGGAAAATCTATACTTGTTTCATTTAGCTCCATTGCATTGCAGGATTGGGTAAAATGAAAAGCAATATGGTCCAGGGATTGTGAGAGTGCAGGGGTGGCATGGTGGTTCAGGTGCTCGACTGGCAAGATGTAGATAGTATTCTAACCTCAATGTCAATACACTGTTGGCTGTTGGAGTCGGCAGCGAAGGACTTCATGGCGTCCAGGATGGGTCTGTAGCCTGTACAGCGGCAGATGTTGCCGTCAAACTGGTCCTCGACGTTCTGCTGAGTGGGCGTGGGGTTCTCGTGCAGCAGCCTGGATAGAGAGACAGGGTGTTGTACATCATGTAATCCACTGCTACCGCAAATGATACAACACGCAAATGAAGATTTGCAACAAAGAATGAATATGGATTATGTACAACAAACACAAACATTGGAAAAGGAATTGGACGGATAGATAGAGGGAGCTGACTTATCTTGTTCCAGTGTAATTTTTACTGTGCACTTCAGTACATGCGGGACCACATAACCAAAACCCTGCTAACCCCTAACCCTAAACCTAACCCTAAAAGCCCCAGCCCAGTAGCATATATACCGGGAAGTCGGGTGGATCCGAGAGAAACATTTACTCCCGATCATATGAATCCCCTTACTCTAAGCTATGGCATCCGTGAAGATTCAGGTTAGAACTGGTCTTCAGCAAATCCCATTAGGTCACATTAATTAGTAGCGATGACCTACGAGGTTTCAACAGTGATGACATCCAGACATCCTCCGGATACGATCCAGGAACACATCCGAAAATCAGACGGACACAATCTAGATACACACTTCAATATCACAAGGACAATATATAGGTGAGGTGAGGTGAAATTGGGTTTTACGTCGTACTTGAGAATATTTCGCTCATATGACGACGTGCATGCGTGTGTATGTGTATGTGCGGCTGCTTGTACTAACCCAGACTTAAGCTGTTTTTATAGTGTTATCCCACTGAGATACCATGCCGCAGTGAAGCATGAATACCCCACTCAGACACATTATACTGACTCCGAGCCGACCAGTCCTTCTTGTACCCATTAATGCCGAGCGCCAGGCATGGACCAACAAGTACCACATTTTAACGTCTTTTGGTATGACGCCGTCGGGATCGAACCCGCGACCTTCCGCTCTCCGGGCGGACGCTCTAACCACTACACCACGGAGGCGGTCGACACCATATAGACACTATCGGATAACAAAAGAACAAATTCCAGATTCCACCGTCTACCGCCAGGTAACCGTCTACACATTAACACTATCTAGCCACCACCAGGTACAAGGGGGACCACCAGACACTATCCGATACCACACAGACACAACGAAGACATCAAGTCACAAGGGGGACCATCCAAACACTACCTGACATCACACGAACACTATCTGAGGACCGTCAATTCCACCAGAAGACCATCTAGACACCATAGGATACCACAATACCAGAAGTCGACCTTCCACATAACAACCCAACCCCCTCTCCAGACACCATCAGAGCACCGATAACTCGAAACCTCTGGATAACCGATATCGGCTTCTACATAACCCCATGCTTTCAGTTTGAATGCCACATCTTACTGCAAGACAGAATAATTTATGGCATGTATTATATTCATTGCTTTCTTAATTATTTAATGGACAGTGTCTTTGTAGGAGATGTAGTTGTGTGGGTCCTGAGTTGTGACGTTCAACTTACCCATACATGTTCATGACCATCCCCGGGGTACAGTATCCACACTGAGATCCATTGAACCTGGCGATCCTGTCCTGTATAGGGTGGTAGCCATCCTTCCTGCTGCCAATACCTTCCACTGTGGTGATCTGCCACCCGTCGGCACTGTACAGTGGACACAGGCACTGCAGACACAACACATGTACAGTGGACACAGGCACTGCAGACACATAACACATGTACAGGGTACTGCAGACACATAACACATGCACAGGGACACAGTCACTGCAGACACATAACACATGTACAAGGACACAGTCACTGCAGATACATAACACATGTACAGTGACACAGGCACTGCAGACACATGTACAGTGACACAGGCACTGCAGACACATAACACATGTACAATGACAGGCACTGCAGACACATAACACATGTACGGGGTACTACAGACACAAAACACAGGTACAGTGACACAGGCACTGCAGACACAACACATGTACAGTGGACACAGGCACTGCAGACACAACACATGTACAGTGGACACAGGCACTGCAGACACATAACACATGTACAGGGTACTGCAGACACATAACACATGCGCAGGAACACAGTCACTGCAGACACAGAACACATGTACAGTGACACAGGCACTGCAGACACATGTACAGTGACACAGGCACTGCAGACACAACACATGTACAGTGGACACAGGCACTGCAGACACATAACACATGTACAGGGTACTGCAGACACATAACACATGCGCAGGGACACAGTCACTGCAGACACATTACACATGTACAGTGACACAGGCACTGCAGACACATGGACAGTGACACAGGCACTGCAGACACATAACACATGTACAAAGACACGCACTGCAGACACATAACACATGTACGGGGTACTACAGACACAAAACACATGTACAGTGACACAGGCACTGCAGACACATAACACAGGTACAGTGACACAGGTACTGCAGATACATAACACATGTACAGTGACACAGGCACTGCAGACACATAACACATGTACAGTGACACAGGTACTGCAGACAAATAACACATGTACAGTGACACAGGCACTGCAGACACATAACACATGTACAGTGACACAGGCACTGCAGACAAATAACACATGTACAGTGGACACAGGCACTACAGATACATAACACATGTACAGTTACACAGGCACTGCAGACACATAACACATGTACAGTGACACAGGCACTGCAGACAAATAACACATGTACAGTGGACACAGGCACTACAGATACATAACACATGTACAGTGACACAGTCACTACAGACACAAAACAAGTGTACAGTGACACATCTACGGGTTACTGCAGACACATAACACATGAAAGTGAACACAGGCACTGAATCCACATGTCACATGTACAGGGACACAGTCACTACAGACACATAACACGTGTACAGTGACACAGGCACTGCAGACACAACACATGCACAGGACACAGGCACTGCAGACACATAACACATCTACGGGTTACTGCACACACATAACACATGAAAGTGAACACAGGCACTGAATCAACATGAGACATGTACAGTGACACAGGCACTGCAGACACATAACACATGTACACTGACACAGGCACTGTAGACACACAACACTTGTACAGTGACACAGGCACTGCAGATACATAATACATGTACAGGGGACACACAGTACCGACTTTCTTGAACATTAGCATCGATTTGTCATTTTGATACTTTCTGTGGTTGTTAAACTATGAGTTTGGAGTGGACCAGTTGCAGAAAAACACCAACTCCGAGTTTCCGCTTTTTTTCACCTGACACAGCTTTAGCCTCAATCCCATCTTCCACCCCATTACCTGTCTCCATCCCACCCACCCGTCCTCCCGCCACAAGGCGTTTCACCCGTCTTACCGAGTTGATGGAGAAACTGGAGTTCTGGCCACTGGTGACGTCATTCAGCGTTACCGTGACGGCGCAGCACCCACAGCCTCCTTCTCGACACATGACCTTTGTACCCCGTAGACCGGCAGTGTCCCGGATGTAGTCGTTGAGGGACGTGGTCGGGTCATATTCGCCATGGACTAGAAAGTAGCGTGTACACGCGTCAGGCCACCAAAATACATAACACACTGTTTAAATAATCAAAATGTTAACTTACGAATGATGTTTGAAGGTAACAAGACTTACCTGTATGCTGCTTGCCGTTAATAAAGAATCGGACAGGTGTGCAAGCGTTGTTCCTGTGAATGTAGAATATTATATTAACATAAGTGTGTAGCTTGAACATAATCCCTTGCCAATACAGCAAGCGCTTCTTGTAGACTCAGTTTAGTTCAAACTGGTATTTTCAGCAAATGTGGGTACGATGTGTAAAGCCATTTCTAGAGACCCCTGTCGTGTTATTGCTGGAATATTGCTAAATGCGGCGTAAAACTAATTTCACTCACTCACTCAAATATGGGACGAGTCAGGAAATTTAGTCCTATACTGTATACTTTGCTGTTTACTCAGGAGACGTTTTGGGAGGATAATGTTCAGGGGAGGACGGGTACCCAGTCGTGCTGTAAATCGTTGTGCATATTTCCGTCCCGTGGGAACGCGAGAACATATTCCTAATTTTGATTCCTAATTTTGACCATTTATGTTCTCAAACACAATACCCTTGCTCGGGGGTGTTACCCAAAGTTAAATATCTGAGAATTGCATCACTTCGGGTTTTCCTCCCACATTAAGCAGACACGTCAAAGGTTATTTTCTCACCCACTCACTCACTCACTCAAATCAAATGTACCTGGATTCAGTTATATCAATATTTTTGTTTTGTGTGAGTATATTTCCCCAACCCCACCAGCTCGAACCCTGATAGCACGATACATCGTATCACACGACCAACTTAAGGTCTAGCCAATACAGCGGCCTATTATCGAGTCAAGGATAATCGCATACAATGTATTAACCGGGACGTCAATATGGCAGGCTTTGGAAGAATTCAAATTGTAATTTGTTTTAATGTCATTTATATATGTATTTATTTATTTTATTTTAATCTATTTTATTTTATTTTATTTTATTTCTTATTCTGGGGATGGGGGCTTGTGATGGGGGTTTGCTGTCGTGCTTTTTCTTTTGAGTAGATTTCGCTGCGCATAACAGTACATGTAAGATACAGATGAGATGGATCAGTCTTTCAACGGGATGCTGTCACATGTTTCGCTGAATCATCGTCCCAGTGATAGATTTCCCCACTGGCTGCAAACAAATACTGCAGCCATCATTAAGGCTGGTGCGTCGTGTACCAAATGTCAAACAGAATATCACCACAGTGTCAGGGTTGGAGAACGCTATACAACTGCAGGCACCTGCGGATGTCAGGAACAATACAATTAGGTTAATGTGAATACAATACGATACATCCCGCCAGGGTTGTTATGAATTTTTTTACGCTCGTTTAAAACGAACTTGGTTTAACTCTTTTAAGGCATCTAGACGAAGACATAAAACTGTTTGTTTCTCAAACATCACCATAAAACTTACTGACGGTCCCTTCATTGTTCCATTTTTGCTCACAAAGGGAACCAGCTTGTGTATAAATTAATTTCCGTATTTGACCCGTCGGGCTTTTTCATACAACCCACAATATTGTTTTGCACCGCAATGGGGCAGTAAAGAAAGTGAGTGAGTGAGTATGGTTTAACGCCGCTTTTTGCAATATTCCAGCAATATCACAACGGGGGACACAAAATCCGCCTTATACTTGCACCCATGTGGGGAATCGAACCCGGGTCTTCGGCATGACGAGCGAACGCTTTAACCACTAGGCTACCCCACCGCCCAAATGAAGAAAGAACATGTCTGTTAATAACATCACATACACATCATTTAAGCATTAGAAAGTTGTTTAAAGCCACATCAACGACTAACACTGTTGTCGGGAGTGTTTTTCTCACACCGATACTTTAATCTTTCAGGGCGGTTTCCTTATCAATGTATGTATTACGCCGATGAAAAAAGAAAGGGTCAGCATTTTAACCAGATTTATATTTGTGGCGACGGGCTGCATCGCTGACCCACTTTCAGTTCCTGTAACACTGATACGCCCATTATGTCAATATGTAGCTCCGCGAGATCCGCCAGCGAGTTTTTCAGTTCTCACTTTTTTAACAACCCTTGTCCCTTCAGTGAGTCACAACGAGGCTCTTTTTATGAACCTATCCTATACACAAAGTAGCTGTTTGTTTAGCATCGGTAAATTTAATGTCTTTTGTCAAGAATATAATATCAATGTTTGGTTTCATTGCTAGGACATCGTAGATTGTCATCTTACCATCTGGATGGCATAGAGTTGGTAGTTTACCTTAGGCCACGACAAATCTATTACTCGACATTTTGATACATATCAAACGTACATCACTAACTATGGCATAAATGACGCGTTTCTTTCACAAATGTACCCAGCATCACCATTGGAACGTAGCATGATTGAGTGAGTGAGTGAGTGAGTTGAGTTTTACGCCACACTCAGCAATATTCCAGCTATATACCTGCGGTCTGTAAATAATCGAGTCTGGACCAGACAACCCAGTGACCAACAGCATGAGCATCAATCTACGCAATCGGGATACGATGACATGTGTCAACCAAGTCAGCGAGCCTGACCATCCGATCCCGTTAGTCTCCTCTTACGACAAGCATGGGTTACTGAAGATCAATTCTAACCCGGATCTTCACGGGTTCACGATTGACCTAAACAAGCTGCACTGCGATGTTACATAGCAGGTATACGGGCGTAGCCTTGAGGTGACCTTCTGGTGTTAGTTTAGGGTAAAGTGGATTACTGTGTGGTGAATGAATAGTGGTTTCAAGTGCTACCCAGCTACAAAAGTTCACGGGGGTCATGTTGTTTCTTCGACAGGTCTGGACTGGACCTGATGACTCCATTACTGACTGACTGACTGAGTTTGGTTTCACGCCGCTTTTAGCAATATTCCAGCAACATCACGGCGGGGGACACCAGAAATGGGCTTCAGACTCCATTACAGATGAAGCAGCCATGCTATGTCTTCACTATAACTGACCACTAAATTACAGCAAACTACGTTTATATCGAACACATTATAACGAACTATATTTTATAAAGGATACAGGAACTGTTTTCTGTATTCCGCCACTTGCTGTATAGTTTAACCGAAATGCGTACAACAAACTACGGTTATTAACGAACTATTATATGTGGTCTCTTTGAGTTATACGCGTACTTTAGTGTACATAAACTCACCTACTTCTTAACAAGAAGATAAAGAACAGATACGATAAGGCTTAATTTGTTCGACCCGTGAAGACCCGGGGTAGAATAGGTGACTATGCTTCAGCAGACTATGCTTGTCATAACAGAATAGGTGACTATGCTTGTCGTAAGAGGCGACTAACGGGATCGGGTGGTCAGGCTCGCTGACTTGGTTGACACATGTCATCGGTTCCCAATTGCGCAGATCGATGCTCATGCTGTTGATCACTGGGTTGTCTGGTCCAGACTCGATTATTTACAGACAGCCGCCATATAGCTGGAATATTGCTGAGTGCGGCGTGAAACTAACCTCACTCACTCACTCACTTAATTTGTTCATTGAAACTATATAATAAAGCATATCTGATAACAAAGTGTAACTGAATTCAACAGGCGGCTGAAACTAGCTCTGCCGTTATCCACTATCATCTCCAAAAATGTCCCCTTCAAGATAAAGAAAAGGCAACCAAAAAAATCTGAAGAACATAACACTTAGGACAAAATATCGACACTCATCTTGAGGACAAAGACACTATTTCGCCAGAAAACTTAAACTCTGATAAAAACCGAGCCGCCATTATGGAGGAAGACATGACACCCGATTCAATTCAAGATTTAGAAGAATTCTTCCTACAAGCAATGAAGTAACAGTCACAAGAGTTAAACGAAACTTTCAAATCTCAAGTTTCTGACATAAACTATGGAATAAGTCGGTTACATAAAACATTTGACGGCTTGCTATGCTCGGTCGAGTACTCAAGTGTAACTCAATGCGTAATAGCTGAAAGGAGAGGTCAAGGTCACAGTAAAACGTAAAGTATCCGTGGCATTTGTCTAACATGCAGTATTGCTGAGGTTAAAAGGACACTTTTCTTGACTCGCTAATACGGTGCAGTATCACGCTGACGACATGTTCTTGCGTTCTTGCGGTAAGTAATAGTGAGGTTAATTTACTTTTGACGTATTTATTAATAAAAAAATGTTTTTGTTTACATGGATTTTTAATGCGTAATTTGCCGTAAAAGGACAGATGCACATTTGCGCAATGAACCCTCACCCAATGGAAATAAATACGGACACAACTTGCTTGCCTATAGTAACAAATCAAATGCCATGGAACCACACGGATCTTATTTGTCCAACATTGTTTATCCGTACCGGGGAACGTTATGCATAGGCTTTACAATCGAACTCCAGAAGTGTCGACAAGTGAACACCTTATAATTTACCGTTAGATTGCATATCACATCATTTATGCATGGGTGTTATCAAAATAAACGCTTCGGGCATAATTATCATAATTATCATGGTGGTTAGACAACTGACAACGGCTTGAATTGGATTATTTCGTGTTCTTAATGCTAGTATGGTCATGAATCGGGCATACACAGCGCATGATGCGTGTGTTGTATTCAGATTTTGATAAATCGATAAAACTCCACGGGAAGGAGTGGGAAGGAGTTGAAAGGTGAGAGTGTTAAGCTATTTACCTTTGACCGTTGCTGTATCCTTTCACGGGCATCCTTGACCTCAGTGACCGAACTGGACTACAAATACAGGATGAGAACTGCCAACACCTCGAACTGAATAAAACGTCAGGGACATAGAAAGTAGCCCAAGAGAACACCATTCTCAAACAACAAGCAAAGTAACAAATATATGTACTACTATGGTTATGTTCATATCCTTACAAAAGGAACTGTTTATACAGTCGTCCTAAATGACGAATGCTTATATGTTTTGCATATATACTGCTGGAAACGAATAAATGAAAACATGAAAGCACAAAATTTAATCTTCCTTTACATATTTCTAGATTTTCACCCACAATATAATACAGAACCTGGAAAGAAATATAGGAACACTTGTACATTTTTGTGTTCCTTTATTCGTTTAGTTCATTAAGGGGCCGTTCATAATTTATGGCTAGTGGGGGTGATGATGATTTTAAGGGGAGGTCACCCATTTTGTTCTGGCGAGCTAGGGGAGTCATCAATTTTGTACACACACGTACTGGGGGTCATCAATTTTGTACATACATATGTGTTTAAAATTATGCTTAGAAATTATGGGTAGGGAGGGGGTCATTGATTTTGTACATGACATGCAAGGGGTCACTTATTTTGTGCATAAAATTTAGGGGGGGTCATTCACATTGTACAAGCTTCTCCATAAAAATCATTATCATCCCCCCCCACACACACACACCCACCCCAGCCATAAATTATGAACGGTCCCTAATGATGATCAATACACCTACCTGCAATGAGCACTGTCTTGACGGTACACCCGTATACGAAACCGACAACTTCAACCTACTATTGACAAAGCAGTACGGCGAAATTCCTAGCCACGCACAGTGCACACACAAGCAGCCTATATGTGTTGAGTCACAGTGCCCTAATCCTAGCTCAATGTGGCTGGGCGATGGGAGCTAAGACCACTGACTGGCGGTTAACAAGTGCTGCGTTTCATGGGCTCACTGTCCGTAAACATTGGCAACAATTTGCAAGCACGAGCATGTTTCTTGAGTAAACGACTGAGTGCATTTTTAACCTGCGGCGCATGGTGATCTCACATCTATGTGTCTACGGTTTAATAAATAGGGCGTTTAAGTCTCGCGAGGCGCTACTTCAGGTACTAAGCTGGTTCCCGGCTCAATTGACGGCAACTTGTGATATGCGAGACGGGGCCCAGCTTACTTCCGGTACCAGATTTCCGGTGAGAGGAGTGTACAGTTCTGGTTCCTTATTGTCCGACAGCCAAATATGACTTTACCAAGTGTACAACCATGCCTGGCTGTCACAGCCGTTGATAGTCGTAATAGTCAATTTGGGGATGGTTAGAATGGGCATTTTGTATTCCTGCAAGGATTATCGGTTCCTTACTATCAACTGACAACCAACGAGACCATTCGAAAAGGTATGAAACGTTGTTTATCACTGGAAGCACTAAGGTCTCGCGAAGTGCAGTGACCTGCTTTAACCTAATCTGTTAAAATGTGCATAGATCGATTTAAGGGTGTACAGAATCTGTTCATCTGCGGGTTCGTAAACTGACCTCCGAAAAAATCTTTATCATGATTTAAAATTAACCCTGTTTAACAACCGAAAAGATAGATGCATGTAGTGAAAGATATTGCAAAGATGAAACTCTCAATGAAATCGTACAGCAGCATATATGCTTGAGTGACAGTGGCTCGAATTGAGGTGGGGAAGCCAATACAAGTTTTCAACGTAATGAAAAATCGAAATCTAAATGATGTTCAGTGAAACGTCACATTAACCGTGTGTATAGCCACCCAAAGACATTTGCTATCAGTCGCCCGATGATATCATTCAATGTCACTAATCTTCTTGGAGAGCCAGGATCAGGCCTTGTCGATTGGCTGGAGAACGATACTTGACATCCAAGGGCGTGTCGCAGAAAACGTGCCGTCATGCAACATGTTGACGTTGTCAAATGTCAAACGATGACCAATGGTGTTTTCTCAAGCCTACACTTAACTCCCCACAACATAACAGCCCCTCTGCATATGCTACGACCTCCTGAACGTAACATGTTGCCTTTCGTTCTCCCATTCAACGATAAACACGTTGTTTCTATCGGCTTTCAACACTGAAGTCGACCTTCTGCCAGTCACGTCGCCGCCAACGACGTACAGACCATCTTAATCTCTGACGACGATGTCCTGTCCTCAGAGAGCCCTAATTCCTAAAGTAAAGTATCATAATTGAATCATTAATAAGGCATATCAAAATTAGTAACGCGAAGAAGATTTTTTTCAAAAGTCAATATTAATAGCGAAAAACGTGACAAATAACTACTTGCATTCCGGAAACTACCGAGAGTTAATGAGCAGAGTTCTTGTTACGTGACATGACGTCATAGTAGACGTTCGACTTGCAGCAGATCGCTCTTTACGTGTAGAATTTAGAAGTTCACTAACGTTCTCGATGGCATCGACAGACAATGCCACCCACGAAAAGGTTGAATTTTCGCTCAATGTCCTTACATTGATCACTGGATTGTCTGGTCCAGACTTGATTATTTACAGACCGCCGCCATATAGATGGAATATTACTGAGTGCGGCGTAAAACTAAACTCACTCACTCACTCAATGTCCTTACATATATTCGTCAATACCACGACGTTCTGCACAATTCGGGGTTTGAATGGGGTATGGTGTTCTCACGCTGACAAAGGTCACCGCGTGGCAGCTGTTACTATAGGATTTTCCTGCCCCAGAGGTAAAGTTAGCAAATACTGTTCATCTAAGCTTCCGGTTTAAGATATTAGCCCCAATGTGTGAGGCGCATTTCCGGTATCCACCGCTTTCATCCGGCTAAATGAAAGTATAGTCACTCACTCATGCCGTAAGAGGCCACTTACGGGATCGGGTGGTCAGGCTCGCTGATTTCACACATGTTATCGTATCCCAATCACAACCGTATATCGATGCCCATGCTGTTGATTGGAATAGTGGTGAGTGCGGCGTTAAACAACAAACAAACGAAACACTCACTTACTCAGTTTACACATCACTTGAAGATTCAGCTTGAGGACTCAGAGTATAGTATGAGGACGAAATTGAAACGAATATGTCATCCATGTAACGTTGAGCTGTCAAATGTCCAATGGCCAGATGAAAGGTGCACAAAAAGAAAGACGTTTAAACTGGTGTAGGACTCTTGAAAATCAAGAATGGGATAATGTTTTCATTTCTAATGAAAGTTCTGTCTGGCTTTTTCCGAACTGTGTGGAAATGTGGACAAAAGATACCGTGAAACCTATCTACCAACGCCCAAAACATAGCCCGAAATTTCACATGTGGGATGGGATATCATCACGTGGAGTGACGGTGTTGTGTATTTATACTGGAAATTTGACGAAGGAAAGATATGTTTACATCTTACATGATCACCTCCTACCAACGGCCCGAACACTGTATGAAGATAATTGGATTTTCCAGCATGATAACGACCAAAACCACACTGCGGGAATGTGTGGGGACTATTGAAGGGCAGTGTGAACAAAAGAGGACTTAGAAATATTGAGGAAATTAAGAATGAAGTGGTCAAATATTGGGCGCAGGAAGGGGGGGGGGGGGCATTCAGTCGTGTTTTGCAGGGCAAGGAGGTCTATTGAAAAGACACTTAGACTGTAAGAGATTTTTATATCTCAACACATTCATTTACATAAAACTTAATTAGTTTCTATACACGTATTAGATATATGCCGAAACGACTTTCTCCATAAATCTGGGAATACTATATGATTAAGCTTCATACTGTATGCAGCATTTAAATGTGGCACATTTAGCGTCTTTGGTTTGATGCGGCGATATATCTATCCTGGGAATAAGTATTATCAAGGTTTAGGACAGTATGTATCTTTGGTTGACACAAACAATGTACATCTTTGGTTTGATGCGGCGAGCATCTATCCTTATGTTTATCTTTGGTTTAACCAGAGACCAACTGTACATCTTTGGTTTTAAAACATATACATCTTTGGTTTAACACAGTGTTCACCAATGACTTTAACACTGTGCGCATCTTTGGTTTAAGAATGCGTATTTGGTTTTAAAACAATGTACATCTTTGATTTAAAACAGTGTTACATCTTTGGTTTGAAAACAAAGTGCACATCTTTGGTTTTAAACACAGAATGCGTATTTGGTTTAAAACAATGTACATCTTTGGTTTAATACAGTGTTCACCAATGACTTGACACAAAGTGCATCTTTGTTTTAAGACAGAATGCGTATTTGGTATAACACAATGTACATCTTTGGTTTAATACAGTGTTCACCAATGACTTGACACAAAGTGCATCTTTTGGTTTAAGACAGAATGCGTATTTGGTATAACACAATGTGCATCTTTGATTTAATACAGTGTTCACCAATGACTTGACACAAAGTGCATCTTTGGTTTAAGACAGAATGCGTATTTGGTATAACACAATGTGCATCTTTGATTTAATACAGTGTTCACCAATGACTTGACACAAAGTGCATCTTTGTTTAAGACAGAATGCGTATTTGGTATAACACAATGTACATCTTTGATTTAATACAGTGTTCACCAAGTGTGCATCTTTGTTTTAAGACAGAATACATATTTGGTTTAAACAATGTGTACATCTTTGGTTTTAAAACAGTGTACATCTTTGGTTTAAAACAGTGTACATCTTTGGTTTAAAACAGAATGTACATCTTTGGTTTAAAACAGTGTACATCTTTGATTTAAAACAGTGTACATCTTTGGTTTGAAACAAAGTGCATCTTTGGTTTAAGACAGAATGCGTATTTGGTATAACACAGTGTGCATCTTTGGTTTAAAACAATGTACATCTTTGGTTTAAAACAATGTACATCTTTGGTTTAACACAATGTACATCTTTTTCACAATGTAGTGCATCTTTGTTTTAAAACAGAATGCATCTTTGGTTTAAAACAATGTACATCTTTGGTTTAAAACAGTGTTCACATCTTTGGTTTTAAAATCAATGTTTTACTGCATTTGGTTTAAAACAATGTACATCTTTGATTTTTAAAACAGTGTACATCTTTGGTTTAACCAGAGACCATCTATCATATCGTCTCTGGTTTAATACAGTGTTCACCAATGACTTGACACAAAGTGCATCTTTGGTTTAAGACAGTATGCGTATTTGGTATAACACAATGTACATCTTTTGTTTAACACAATGTTCACCAATGACTTCACACAAAGTGCATCTTTGGTTTAAGACAATAAGCATCTTGGTATATTAATATACCTGCATACCAATATGACAAATATCAGCAGTGTACCTGTCATACCAATATGACACAATCAGCAATATACTTGTCATACCAATATGACACAATCAGCAATATACCTGTCACATCAATATGGAACAATCAGCAATATACATGTAATGCTAATATGACACAATCAGCAATATACCTGTCATACCAATATGACACAATCAGCAATATACCTGTCATGCCCCTATGACACAATCAGCAATATAGTTGTCATACCAATATGACACAATCAGCAATATACATGTCATACAAATGTGACACAATCAGCAATACACCTGTCATACCAGTATGACACAATCAGCAATATACTTGTCATATCAGTATGACACAATCAGCAATATACCTGTCATACCAATATGACACAATCAGCAATATACCTGTCATACCAATATGACACAATCAGCAATATACCTGTCATACCAATATGACACAATCAGCAATATACCTGTCATACCAATATGACACAATCAGCAATATATTTGTCATACCAATATGACACAATCAGCAATATACTTGTCATACCAATATGGAACAATCAGCAATATACCTGTAATGCTAATATGACACAATCAGCAGCAATATACCTGTCATACTTCAATATGACACAATCAAGCAAATATACCTGTCCTTCCAATATGACACAATCAGCAATATACCTGTCATACCAATATGACACAATCAGCAATATATTTGTCATACCAATATGACACAATCAGCAATATATTTGTCATACCAATATGACACAATCAGCAATATACCTGTAACGCTAATATGACACAATCAGCAATATACCTGTCATATCAATATGGAACAATCAGCAATATACCTGTCATATCAATATGGAACAATCAGCAATATACCTGTAATGCTAATATGACATAATCAGCAATATACCTGTCATATCAATGTGAAACAATCAGCAATATACATGTAATGCTAATATGACACAATCAGCAATATACCTGACATACCAATATGACAATCAGCAATATACCTTTCATAACAATATGACACAATGACACAATCAGCAATATACCTGTCATACCAATATGACACAATGACACAATCAGCAATATACCTGTCATACCAATATGACCTGTAAGGACCAGACGTGAAAGTCAGGGGGTAACCCGGGAACATATCTAAAAAATTATATCGTCACAGAAAAACCTTAAAAGAAATATTATTTTGATTCTAACGGTTGTTTCCATTTGTATTTTGCAAACAAATATTGAGGCTTATTGGTTGAATGTCGTTCAAATGTGTTGAGTGTTTTTCAGCTGTAGGTAAAACATTTGCTAGCCGCCATACAGTTTCTCCACTTACGGTGACCGGAAATAATTCATGATATTGACCTTTTCTGTGAAGATCACAGATGATTGTGTTTATATTCAATAGATGTTGGTACTTTAGATACATTATAATATTGTTAAATTGTTACTTGTATATTGGTGTGTTCATTTGTTTATTTGTTGTTTAACGCCGCACTCAGCAATATTTCAGCTATATGGCGGCGATCTGTAAATATTAGATTTTGGACCAGACAATCCAGTGATGAACATCATGAGCATCAATCTACGCATTTAGAAACGATGACGTGTGTCATCCAAGACTTAGATTGGTAACATTTTGCCTGTCGTAGAATATTATTATCTTGCTGGTATTATGACCTTGCCCGAAATGTTATTTTCATATTTGTTTTACTAAACAGCATCCCAAGTCAACCCTTCCTACTGAACTTAGTCAATTTCGACCGAGATAGAGTATTTGTTTGAAGTGATTGTCGTACACACGTGTTACATCAAGAGACAGGGGCGGTGGGGTAGCCCAGTGGCAAAAACGTCCGCTCGTCACGCCGAAGACCCGGGTTCGATTCCCTATATTGTTACGAGACTGTGTTTTTTTGTAACATTGATTAAGTGATAGTTATTATGGGTCACAATGTTTAAACTTTTGAGTGTGGGTTGCGGTTCACATCTTGCATCACGAATTTGCACATTTCTAATGTCTCCGCCCTGATATTGTTGGAACATTGCTAAAAGCAACTCACTCGTTGTTTTGTTTATGTCTTGGTCGATGACGCGTTTCACGAGTGAAAGAAAACAACAGATTGAGCACTTTCTTCAAAATTGGAAACAAAGTTGCACAACCACTAGCTACTATTTGAGACGTCAAATAGTTTTGAAATTCTGAATAGGATAATCTACTATATCTGTCCATTTGATCCAATAGAGGATACGTATTTCGTCTCACCTTCATATTCCTGCAGATGAATACAATGTTCACTTTGTTGAAGAAAGTCCTCAGTCGGTTTTCATTTGTGGGAACATTTAGGAGACTAAATATACTCCATTGGAAATGCATGTATATTCCATTGGATCTAATCGACTGTTATTGTAGAATACCCTCCTAACTTTGTCTTTCAAGCCTATTTGAGGTTTCAAACAGTCGTTATAAAACGAGATCTGTTGTTGATCGGCCAGAAACAGGTGTGTACTTCCCCATACACTTAAAGATGCGTCGGTAAAATATCGCAATTTGTTCACTAATTAGTACCTTTGAACCATAATGGGACGCAAGCCAGTGTAAAAAACATTTCATTACAAAGTGTATCTTTGATAAATATTGATCTTGCTACAAAAACGACACGACTCTGGATAAAACAACTGACTGACTGACTGAGTTTGGTTTAACGCCGCTTTTAGCAATATTCCAGCAACATCACGGCGGGGGACACCAGAAATGGGCTTCACACATTGTACCCATGTGGGGATTCGAACCCGGGTCTTCGGCGTGACGAGCCAACGCTTTAACCATTAGGCTACCCCACCGCCCCTGGATAAAACAAATCAGCATTTAATGTAAAGCACTTATCAAACGATGAATAGCTAAAAATCACTTTTAGTCCACGTGACCGCCTGTCTGTCAAAGTACATTAACCAATCACAAAACAGCTCACTTGTCATCCACTTGTAGATAGATAGATAGATAGATAGATAGATAGATAGATAGATAGATAGATAGATAGATAAATATAGATATATATAGATATATTTCAAACTGACTTAATGATCAAATTTCCAATGACCCGAAATATGGATAGGGTTCGTACACCGGCAACTGAAGTACATACGGAAATAAAAATAATTCATTCTGGGGATTTAAGTGTCAGCATTACATGATGTGCTTACCAACCATGGAAATAAATAATTAGCAAAGTTATCATCCGTACTTTGATACGGATAGACAGTAACAAGGAGAAAACGACAGCGTAAACGAGAGAATAAGGCCAACTGTTGGGTCAAAATAATAGTTCTGAAGAACAATACTGAAACAATTACCAGCTTTAAATTTAACAACGCGTGTAGTACATGAGATGCTCGTGCTGTCGATCACTGGATTGTCTGGTTCAGACCCGCTTATTTACAGACTGCCGCCATACAGCTGGCATATTGCTGAGCAGGCCGTAAACAACAAACAAAAACAAAAAAATACATGAGATGATTGAACAAGAAACAAACTCTGACATAAAATAAAAAGTAAAGTTTAACGTTCCATTAATCCAAATGCAAACCTAGTTATCATTATATCAGTTGACCCATGAACCTGGTGGTATTTTGAGGTAACCCCCTGTCGCCAGGTCTCCCGTCACGCTTGTCAGCAGTTCTACAATAACAGCGTTACACAATAGGCATCAACGGGCGCTGATGACCTCTGATAACAATGTGTGACCTGCTTCAGGTTTCGTGTCGCAGGGTCGTGTTTCACAACTTCACAAAATCTAAACACGTAAATTCAATTTTTCTTGCATATTATCTTGGCTAGACCACCATTCAAATTAGTAAAAGTGAGTCGATCTTTAATATTTATCCAATTATTTCGGTTGAAATAATCACCAACGGGAAGCGAAGTCAATCTATATTTCAATATAAAAGTACTTAAGGTAATTGTATTCTAATTTCGTAAGTCGATGCTCATGATTTCGATCATGGATAGTCCCGTCCAGACTTATTTTTGTACAGAACGAAGTTATATAGCTGGGAAATTACCGACCGAGAGGTTGAAAACAAACAAATAACCACAAAAAAGAGGCGACTATCGGGATCGGGATTCGATGTACACCAATTGTGTAAATCGATGCTCATAATGTTGATCACTGGACTGTCTGGTCCGGGCTTAATTATATACATACCGCCGCCATACATACTGCTGAGTGTATCGTTAAACAACAGGGGCGGTGGGGTAGCCTAATGGTTAAAGCGTTGCCTCGTCACGCCGAAGACCCGGGTTCGAATCCCCACATGGGCACAATGTGTGAAGCCCATTTCTGGTGTCCCCCGCCGCGATGTTGATGTTACAAGCGGCGTAAAACCAAACTCAGTCAGTCAGTCGTTAAACAACAAACAAACTGGAATACCCATCGACATCATTCCGTGTACAGTGCAGTGGTAGCCAATGAAGATTCGTAAAATCTCAGAGAAAATCATGTTTACACATTCTGCGATAAATAATGGTTATTTGGGGCTTCATTGAGACTCGCACACAGTTAGAAATTTAAGTTAAATAGTTAAATACAACAAACTTATCAGCGTATCAGCACCATATCAACAGAGGCGACTAACGTCATCGTTTATTCATATCGTTGGCCCACGGAAACCACTTTTTGTATCATATTACAGCTCATTCAGCTCACTGTCGAAAGCAGGAATACACTATATTAATAAATATCCATGTTATTTCCGCAACAACTAAGTCTGTGGGATATCAATATCCTGATCTGTATTTTACATTTGTATTCCAGCAAATGGCGGCTGCAGTTTGGGAATATAGTTGTATGGCAAAACAAATTACCTGTCAAACCCAAAAGATCATAATTAACTTTTTGCCTGGTGTTTCTGGTTAGGTTGTAAACCCATATGCGCCTCTGTCAACCTGCCTCCATCCTTTGTAAGTAACCCGAAAGTTGGGTGCGCACGCCGCTAAAATATAGCCTCGAGGCAAAGCTGGTCTAGCACGTGCGACAGATAATCTTGCCCAATAAACTGGTCCGCTATTGTTCTCGAGCGTTATCAATCAGGAAAACGAAACGAAATGACATATTTATGAAACTAATATCTAAACTTGCATAAATACCGCGTTTTCACGTTCAGATGAAAGTCGACGAGATTAGTTCACCGGAGGGAGTTTCTCCGCCACGGGCGGTAAGGACGAACCAGTCATCGAGACTGGGCACCTGCTAGCTACGTCACAGAATAATCTCCGAATGTCGAAACATATTTTCAATGAAAACATAATATATATTTCAGAAAAGTTGACTTTGATCATAAAAGAGTGCGTGTGATATTCTTCCATGAAATGTACTGTTGGTGTACAAGAGGCATTAAAGTATGTTTTAATTTTCATGCGTGTTCACTACCACTAACAAACACATTAAAATTTAAAGATGACACATCTTTCTTTCCTTTACTTCTTGTGGAAGTGTCGTTCGTGATGGGGTACCACCGACACGTTAGAAAAGGGGGGAAGAGGTAATGGAGAGGTGGGGTGAGGGAAGAGGTAACGGAAAGAGAACGAAAGTTTCACAGAGAGGGGGGATGAGAAAGCGTAGGTTTGAAAGAGACTGAGTCGAGAGAGGAGGCAAGGAGAGAGAGCGCGGAAGTTTGAGAGAGACGATAGAGGTAGATAGCGGAGAGATCGCGGGAGTTTGAGACAGAGAGGGAGGAGGTATCGGAGAGACACAGTGAGAGTTAAAGGAGAAAGAGTGGAAGTTTGAAAGAGAGGGTTGAGAGATAGGAAGTAAAGGAGAGAGCGACGAAAGTTTGAGAGAGAGGATAGAGGTAGATAGCGGAGAGATCGCGGGAGTTTGAGACAGAGAGGGGGGAGGTATCGGAGAGACACAGTGAGAGTTAAAGGAGAAAGAGTGGAAGTTTGAAAGAGAGGGTTGAGAGATAGGAAGTAAAGGAGAGAGCGACGAAAGTTTGAGAGAGAGGATAGAGGTAGATAGCGGAGAGATCGCGGGAGTTTGAGACAGAGAGGGGGGAGGTATTGGAGAGAGAGACAGTGAGAGTTAAGGAGAAAGAGTGGAAGTTTGAAAGAGAGGGTTGAGAGATAGGAAAAGGAGAGAGCGACGGAAGTTTGAGAGAGAGGATAGAGGTAGATAGCTGAGAGATCGCGGGAGTTTGAGACAGAGAGGGGGGAGGTATCGGAGAGAGAGACAGTGAGAATTAAAAGAGAAAGAGTGGAAGTTTGAAAGAGAGGGTTGAGAGATAGGAAGTAAAGGAGAGAGCGACGAAAGTTTGAGAGGGAGAGGGAGGAATAATCGAAGAGAGACAGCGGTAGTTAAAAGAGAGGGTGGAAGTTTGAAAAAGGAGGTAAAGGAGAGAGAGCGGAGTGGTAGATAGCAGAAGTAGATAGATAGATGGAGGCGAAAGTGTGAAATGAGACAGGAGGTAGAGGAGAGAGTGGAAGTTCGAGAGAGAGAGAGAGAGAGAGAGAGAGAGAGAGAGAGAGAGAGAGAGAGAGAAGAAGAAGAAGGGGAAGAAGGTAGCGAAGACCCATGTACAAGTGTCCCGAATCACACATACAGGTGTACGCTTGTAAATGTGATGTGTTAGTTCTAGACACAAAATGATGATTTGAAACAGTTTTCATTCAATACTATTTTTATAGTTCAAAACGTCACAAATAAATTTAATATTTAATATTCTGGAAAACTTCTGAACATTCAGTGAAACACTTGTAAAAATAATTGCAATAAACAAAATCACAAGGTACGCCAAAAAATAGAAGAAAAGTAACAGTTTCTCTGACAATGTGTGTCCTCTTTTTCAATGAAAACGTAAAACCTATGTGTTTTTCCTGTCCTTTTTCGTTGCTCTTTTTCATTGACGAGATCTACCAGAATTGCCTAAGGAAAACTGCGCACATATGAAATGTCACTATATCCACTGAAACACATGAATGTGGTTCAATAGTGAGTGAGTGAGTGTATGCGTGCGTGCGTGCGTGCGTGAACGGGTGTGTGAGTGAATGGGTAAGTGAGTAACATTGCAGTCAGTAAAATTCCAGCCTTGACGACGGCCTGGGACGGACAAACCAGCGAGCAACGTCCCATGACTTCGGTGTAGGACGTCATACAACCAAGTAACTAACACATGCTGGCCACTAAAAAGCCGCTTTTAACAGTATTTCAGTTTTATCACTGCTTGATGCAGATCTTGCAATTGGACGTACACCACCCTAACGCACTGGGAGGTTCATGGAGCTGATAAACCTAGAAATGTAATGAGAGATTCGAACCCGCGATCATACTCTTCTAGGAAGCACCTAAGGAGGGCTTATGAATCCCGAGATCCGAGTGTAGATATTCTATCATTGTCCGCTACACAAGACCTTGACACTGTGTAATACTCCGTTTCGTAGACAGATTTTGTGGTACTGTTAAATAAGCAATTATATAGCAACTCGCAATTTTTTTAAAAGAGAATCCATCTTGGAAAAACGAAAGAATATTTGAAACAGTGAATTCTCGTGCACGTGAATCCTCGTGATTCCACAAAACCGCTCGGTTTAAATATCAACCAGACAGCTGAACATACAACGCCCCTTTAAACGCATGAACGTCCACAAAAAGTAATCGCTCAGACTAACGTGGTTCAAAGTAAAAAAACACAAAGTATATAATTATATAAAATAGTTTATTAATAACAATATATAAACCTCCATAAAATCATGAGTAAAAAATATAATATTGAGCAATATGGATAGCGAGTCCACATACGATTTTCAATAATCAGACAGTGTGTATCATTACTCATATAAAATGTATCATTGAGACATAAAGTATTGTCATGAATACCGTTAGGAAAATCCATTGGCCTGGTATATTATAAGTCTGTCTTTACATTCAGTTGAATTATTCTAATATGTGTTTATGAAATATTTTGTGGTTTCCAGTTTACATACGAAGAATAAGGAGCCGGATACCACTTCAAAGTAAACAAGCAAAGACGAAAAACATGCCATATCACACCTGTATGCGTGGGCAGACGTTGCGCCGGCAGTGTTCATAGTTAGTGCCACGTGACATCACGTGACCGACAGCCTGTCACGCGCCTGAGTGACACTCGAAGTCAAACAGAGCATCCGTGACGAACCAATCACAATCTATTATAGCTGTTTGATGTGTAGGTCTGGGGTTAACAGTTGTCACGTCAAATCATAATTACCACTGTACGTGTGCTTAAGATGCACGCAGATAATGTTTCCCTACCGGTTTTCTGTACAGGGTTCTGTAAAGGTGGGTTGAAGATGGGACGACAGCAGATCATCGCTGTCACACTGAATTAACAGGTACAGCCTGTCACAGCGTGACAGTATGTTATCAAAACACTTCCCCGGTGTGTTGAGATGGCTGGATTTGATAAGAACATATGAACATAGAAATATAAGTGTAATTGTCATGTCAAAACCACAAAGAAGGGTCAACGAGTTTTAACTTCCAAGCCTGACATTCATAAAATCACTGCCGCCTTCGACTTTATCGCCGAATCTAGGATGGTAAATTGGCTACGATTTCAAGTCAATGATGCAATTCAATCCCATTTCAAAGGACCTGTCGCTACATCTCTCACAAAGGCTTAGTACTCCATTCACATCCAACGCACAGAAAGACCAGTTGTAAGCGTTGCAACGCCTGTTCGCCGTGTAAGAAGTTGTAGATGTAACTGCAGTCATGCATGATGTAGTCTTCTCGCGGACGTCCATCACCAAGCCACGAGCAGCGTTCTCCACTAAGCACGCGCCAGTTCATACCTACTTTTGATATCCGGCACGCTCTTCTTCAGATGAAGATGAGGATGACGACAGATGTCTGTGTCACCTCACTGCACCTCCTTCAGTCGCTGAAGACAAACACAAAGCATGGCGTACCATAGCGTATTATATCATCTTCTTATTCTGCTGGATCATATTGCTGAATGGCAGTTTAAATTGTTTTGTCCGTCTCTCAAAAGCGTCTATGAATAGTCACCAGAGACCAAAAAAATGCAAGTCTCTATTTCACGCACCAAAGGAGTCTACAAATCCTCAAACTCTTTCATACTTTGGAAGTAAAAAAAGCTTCACAATATGAGCACCTGTCTGGTTTAGAGTTGGTTTCGGGTATATACCCTTGCAGGGTGGCACAGTGTTCAGTTTTCAACCTTGGTCAAAAGATCTGAGAGAGTTTGAATGTAGGTCTGTGCCATCTGCAGGGTGTCGTATTTGGACAGTTGACTGTCGTCACTGCTGGCGGGGATGACCGCCCGGAGACGATCGAAGGCAACGTTCAAACCTTCCATCCTCCTCCTCTCGCGTGCGTTAGCCGCTTGCCGTCGACGTCGTCGTTCATCGATGCTGATGGCTGCGTCTGAACCTGACTGTCGTTTTCTTGGAGCTCTTGGACACTTGTGGTCAAACAGCTTCGTTTTGTGTGGCGTACACCCAGATAATTGTTCATCCGATTCAGAAAGTGGACTGAAAGTGAAGACGTCCCCCTCACTCCCACAAGCACTCAACGGGGTTAAGGGGGTACATGGAGGTGTCTCCGCTTCTGACAGATTCCTGTTAATAACCGATTGAACATCGTCACTAATATTAATTCTGAACCTGCTTGAAAGCATCTCCGATTCCAGAGTAATGTTCAACACTTTCTGTCCAATTGGTGTCATCTCTCCTGTGCGTTCAAGGTCTCTGAAGTTGTAGCTCATCTTCTTTATCTTTCTATCTGTATCTTCAGTATCCCCTGTCAACAGGAGAATATTATCTAACCGTATCAGTCCAGTCTTCAATGAAGCTCCGGGCTGCCACAGCTCTTAAGCGTACCTCCTGCCAGACTTCACAACTCGTGCCTCACCTTTGAAATTAAATGTCCATATATCCACCTCCTCTTGATGAATATACTTCACTATGAGATGAAGCAACTGTGTTAGTACATGAAGCAAACAAAGGCCAACATAAGCTTCCTTCACAAACACTGGATGTTCACAACGCGGGAGACGCAGCTTGTCTTACAGCCCTCCGTCGACGGTAAATAATATATGAGACATTACCATCGCGCGTCACACTACAGATCAAAATATCTTTAGACACTATTCTACATAAAACAGTTTGTCAGCTAGAGCCATCCAATGAGCTGTCCGTCGAGGCTGAGTAGGCACACGGGCTTGCGGTGTGCCATACACTTGTCCCAACACTGAGGGATGTCCCCTGCCATTGTCACGCCCACAGCTCTCGCTCAGCACAGCTCGACGTACTCCAACTTTAAATCTCTTTGTAGTTAAAGATGTTCAAGCAAGCCTACAATCGCTTGTCAGATTCCCATCAACGGTTTGAAACCATGTCCTTACACATCTCTTACGTTCTTCATTTCAAGTACAGATGTCGATGATAGAAACGTGTTCTGATGATATACTATAAAGCTACGATATTCAGGAGACACGTGTCATAAAAAGTGTTAAACAGTAAGGCTCCACATCAAACAGAAATCAAAGTATTCAGTGCCCTGTTCATTGGAACTGTTAGCAGCTTCGTGCAAACCCTTGTTCCTGTTCAAACACAAACCCTTTAAGAGACGGTATAACTGTTACAAATTTATATTGGAATAAAACATGCTTGAGTATTTGTCCATTTGTCTGTTTGCTCGTTACGAGGTACACAGTCGAGTCACAACAATAAAGCAATGAGTATGTATCATGATTATGTCAGCAAATCCTCAGTCATGCACTCACTCATACCCATAAACATCCCGCACGCAACAACTTTTCCCTGAATCGCTGCAACTGGAAATATTTCTTCAATCTGTGTACGGAAGGTTAAACTGAATTTCCCATTTCTGAGGCAGACACGGATATTGTTGGACTCATGGTTGAGAAGATAATACAGACTCGCAAGAGGCTGAAAGAAATTACTGGTTAATGTTTAATATATAATCATATCGTACCATGTTTAAAATGTCCTACGACGATATGTTTATCCGTTTCGCGAAAACCTTGTGGCATCACTGATTTTCAATGATCTCTCGATGTAATTGTACCAGCTATTTTGCCGTTTGCGCTGAATGGAATCTGTCTGAAGGTAGTTATTCTAGATCTGTGACAGTGACGCTTTAGAGTCAGTGAGTATGGTTTTACGTCGCTTTTAGCAATATTCCAGCAATATCACGGCGAGGGACACCAGAAATGGGCTTCACACATTGCACCCATGTGGGGAATCAAACCCGGGTCTTCGGCGTGACGAGCGAACGCTTTAACCCCTAGGCTACCCCCACCACCCCTTGATGCTTTAGATAGGTTTTGTATTGTGTACAAGTTCATTTTGAAGGCAATGATGTATAAATATTCACTGTTATTGGAAGAGTAGAAGTGTCTTTTAGGATGTGTAGAAGATTCAAGCTTACAACCTGTGCCTCCTAAAATGGTATATATATGGACATATCAGTCATAGAATTGCATAGGGTGAGTTAAAATTCTATGTCGGATCGGCATTACTTCAGCCATATAGCGACGTACTGCATAGGGCACACTGAATGAAAACGGCTAACATCTTCGTGAGCTGATGATTACGTTTATTGAAGGTGAACGCATTTTGTAGGACAGAAGCTCAAAGTGCATTTGTTGTTGGGTATGAGATATGTTTAACGTGTGGCTTCGGGCTAGTGGTTAAAGCATTCGCTCGTCACGCCGAAAACCCGGGTTCGATTCTCCACATGGGTACAATGTGTGAAGCCCATTTCTGGTGTATTCCGTTGTGATATTGATGGAATATTGCTTAAGGCTGCGTAAAAATAAATTCATCCATACTCGCTATGTTTAACCCTGCTTGCTACAGTGTTGCGGATATATCACGGCCTGGCAGCTAAATGTGTAGGATCAAGTGATGGTGGTCTTAGACAGCATATCACTTGGAAGAAACCTATATTCACGGTGCTTTAGTAGTGATTTCTTGTGACCATGGAAACCGATATGTCGTTTTTTGTTTCCTTCCAACACAGGACATCGTATATGCTCGCATAAGCTATATCGTCACTATTTCACATTAATTCGGGGACATAATTATGCTTCTGATTACATACGATTATGGATAAGTATTTGTCGCGTTTTATGATTCCTTATACTAGAAGGAGCGGTGGCTCAGTGGTTAAAGCACTAAAAATCTCATTCTCTCCGTGTGCAACGTATAAGATTAAGTATTATTCATGATGAGAGATATGGAATCGAAAATATATCCTAGATGCATCCATGAAACTCTCCTAGACACGAAACGTCAATGACGACCATTTAACTTCCACTCTCACTTCGTTTCTTCCTCCCTCTCTCCCCCTCTCTCTCTCTCCGTTTCTTCCTCCTTCTCTTCCCGCAAACTTCCACTCTGTCCTTACTTCCCCCGTCTCTCTCGCAAACTTTCACACCTTCTCTCTCCGTTACCTCCTCCGTCTCCCTCTCAAGCTTCCAACTCTCTACGTTCCTCTCTCTCTCTCTCTCTCTCTCTCTCTCTCTCTCTCTCTCTCTCTCTCTCTCTCTCTCTCTCTCTCTCTCTCTCTCTCTCTCTCTCTCTCTCTCTCTCTCTCTCTCTCTCTCTCTCTCTCTCTCTCTCTCTCTCTCTCTCTCTCTCTCTCTCTCTCTCTCTCTCTCTCTCTCTCTCTCTCTCTCAAGCCTCCATCTCTTCTAATAATACAGGGACAGGGACACTATGGGGTGCAGGTTTATGAGCTTGATGGTTTCTAATGACATCAAGCTATGTGCTGGTTGCCTCGGACATGGTTCCATCACCACGCCGAGTATATCACAGCCACCTATGGCTGTGTTCGCCATGAGCCTTAATTGAACGCGTATTTTCGGTAGTATTGCAGTCCCACAAAAATGTCATTTCATGGCCCGGGGCTAATGGCAATGATCAATGATGTACTCCTAATGTCATTAATCAACAACGGTGCTGGTAAACTTGCCGTTAGAAATTCTAGTGCTCTTTGATCTTGTTTTTGTTGGACGCTGCCGACAAAATATAAACCCTCGGCTCAAAACCTGTCAAAGCCCACTCTGCTTTGTTTAATACATTCATCTCACCCCCTCCCGTTGAGCACCTAATGTTTTGTACATTAACGTTCCTTAAGGTAATCCTATATCAAATCGCCATGCACTATGACCCTCGAAGAAAACCAACGGTACACATATGTACACAGCAAGTTCAAACTGAATTGACTATCTTACTACATTGTCCTTTAAAATGTATAGAAGCCCCACCTAAATATTTGCGCCTCAACTTAATTATTTTTAGTTCTTGAAAGGCATTTAGAAGTTGGACGAACATGAAAACATGACACGTTTTATGAATAGCAGCTTTTTTATTCTTTATACGACGTTGCAGTGCTTGCTCCTTCATTCACTTGATATTTTAAAATAAAATCATTAAATATTCACATGGTTCACACATATATTTATTTATTTATATGTTTGTTTGTTCGTTGGTTCGTCCGTCCGTACATCTGTTCAATCATCTATTTCTTTAGTTAGTTAGTTAGTTAGTTAGTTAGTTAGTTAGTTAGTTAGTTAGTTAGTTAGTTAGTTAGCTAGTTAGTTAGTTCGGCAATGAAAGCAGAAAGCGTTTCGGCGACCATTTTCAGCCTTGTAACGTTTTTATAGCTTTCGTAATGTTTTTATCAAATCAAGTTTATTAGTGTATATATTCGTTTTGCCAGGCTGTTAATACACATATATACATTCATCCCTACATTTTAGAAGAACAGTGCATACGGATTGATATTTCTTTTGTACTGAGTGTATATTTTGTAGGGTTGAATGTGGTCGGGGCTAGGGTAAGGAAGGTGTCGGGGTCAGGTTGGAGTAGGATTAGGGGTTGTATGAAGCTAAGTGAACACAAATTGCTAAATTAAATGCTGCGTTAAGACTGACACGTATTGTCCAATCTTCATTTGCATATGTCGATTTCATAATGTCCGGATGTTTCGTGTCTGTTGGACTCCATATAGTGTGACACATCTCTAATGTCCAATGCAAACTGGACAAATCCACTAATGTCCGAGCGAGCACACCATTTAACCCACCATCCTGTATGATAGAAACTAATTACAACAGTAGCGGAATTCGGAAACCGTCACCAACTATTGCATTTCAATAAACCTACAAAACAGTAACAACTGAGCCACATCAGACAGAGGTCATTATTTCATCACGGTCAAGCTCATTTTAAAGCTAAACGACCTCGTTGGTTACAAAAGAAATACCTTCATCCTTCAAAGAGTCATATGGCTACCGATGCAAGTTTAATTTCGGATGCGATTTCACCAAATGGTAACAAATGCCGAAAAAGAAACTGCTTATTTGTGCGATATTGACCTCATCAGTTGACCAGACGGACAGTTCTGGATCCGCCTTGCTTCAGTTGAAAAGGATAATTACCAATACTATTTTCCCAGCATCAGAGGGACGGTCTTTGCTCTGGGGCTTCTGTGGACAATGCCGAGAGACTCAGTATTATCATTTCCTTCATTGTATCATACTGGACTGTGGTCAAGTTCGGGCTGTAATGGACACTGACTCTCAGCCTGACCGTCAGGCTGTCTCAGAGTCCCGATTTAATAATCCAAAACCTTCACAAATATTCTGGGTTCTATTATAGTCCAACTGTCATAATAGCCCAACTCTGATGATTTTTATCTGTTTAATTCTGTGTTAGTCTAATTCATGGGGCACTGGGTGCTTCGTGTTTTGAAAGGCCACCGTTAGGTCACTGGATTCTGAATGTCTGATAGTCATCTCTGAAGAAATTGATTTACCAATACTTAAAGGAACATATTACTGTTCAGGCTGTTCCCTTTAGTTACCAACAAATCATGTATGTTGATCAAACCGACCATGTGTCTTCATTAATAAAGTGAACAAGCAAACAAATCTTTGCTTATAATACATTCTTGATCAGATCTTGATTTCAGTAAATATGTATAATGAATCAGTGTAGATTTCAGTAAATATATATATTTCCTGAAAATTTCAGTAAATATACATGTACATAATCACTTAAACAAAATCAGTAAATATGCATATTTACTGACTAAACATATTTACTGTAACATATACACCCCACAATAACCACACCCAAGAACGTATTTCGTTTTTCTTTTTCCTTTTTTCAGTAACTCAATTATCAAAGCAACTCTCAGTTGATAGGACCTTAATATGATCACCCTTTCATTGTTCCGTGAATTTTTCACTTTGCATTACTTCATTTAGTCCATGCATTTCGGGTTATGTTTACATAATTTGAGATTTTCTTTCACAAAATATGTTTTACTTCTTTGGTAAAAATGAAAACAATCTATAATCAGGAAAAAAAAGGTCGACTTAAAGCAGATTCCATCCTGCAATTCGGTTAATCAATATCATTGCATCCCATCAAATGCTGATATCACGTTCATGAAGATGCGCATAATTATAGCATCACAAACACATATCACCCATTTTCTATATAATGAAATTCATGTCATATCATTTAAGGAGAATAACAATTTTATAAATATTGTCCTCAGATAATACATTTATTTCAATTGGTAAGTGTATATACATTTACAAAAAATGACGATACACCTTGGTGGGTCTGAAGTAGGAGTAGTTGCAATATGTGGTGGTAGTTGACGTGTAGTAGGTAGTAGTAGTTGACGTGTAGTAGGTAGTGGTAGTTGACGTGTAGTTGGTAGTGGTAGTTGACGTGTAGTAGGTAGTGGTAGTTGACGTGTAGTTGGTAGTGGTAGTTGACGTGTAGAAGGTCGTGGTAGTTGACGTGTACTAGGTAGTGGTAGTTGACGTGTAGTAGGTAGTGGTAGTTGACGTGCAGTAGGTAGTGGTAGTTGACGTGTAGAAGGTCGTGGTAGTTGACGTGTAGTAGGTAGTGGTAGTTGACGTGCAGTAGGTAGTGGTAGTTGACTTGTAGTAGGTAGTGGTAGTTGACGTGTAGTTGGTAGTGGTAGTTGACGTGTAGAAGGTCGTGGTAGTTGACGTGTAGTAGGTAGTGGTAGTTGACGTGTAGTAGGTAGTGGTAGTTGACGTGCAGTAGGTAGTGGTAGTTGACGTGTAGAAGGTAGTGGTAGTTGACGTGTAGTAGGTAGTGGTAGTTGACGTGTAGTAGGTAGGGGTAGTTGACGTGTAGTAGGTAGTGGTAGTTGACGTGTAGTAGGTAGTGGTAGTTGACGTGTAGTGGTAGTGGTAGTTGACGTGTAGTGGTAGTGGTAGATGACGTGTAGTGGTAGTGATAGACGTCGTGTAGTAGGTAGTGGTAGTTGACGTGTAGTAGGTAGTGGTAGTTGACGTGTAGTAGGTAGTGGTAGTTGACGTGTAGTAGGTAGTGGTAGTTGACGTGTAGTAGGTAGTGGTAGTTGACGTGTAGTAGGTAGTGGTAGTTGACGTGTAGTAGGTAGTGGTAGTTGACGTGTAGTAGGTAGTGGTAGTTGACGTGTAGTGGTAGTGGTAGTTGACGTGTAGTAGATAGTGGTAGTTGACGTGTAGTGGTAGTGGTAGTTGACGTGTTGACGTGGTAGTACGTGTAGTGGTAGTGGTAGCGTGTACTAGGTAGTGGTAGTTGACGTGTAGAAAGGTAGTGGTAGCTGACGTGTAGTAGGTAGTGGTAGTTGACGTAGTAGGTAGTGGTAGTTGACGTGTAGTAGGTAGTGGTAGTGACGTAGTAGTAGTTGACGTGTAGTAGGTAGTGGTAGATGACGTAGTAGTGGTAGTGATAGTTGACGATGTAGTAGGTAGTGGTAGTTGACGTGTAGTAGGTAGTGGTAGATTGACGTGTAGTAGGTAGTGGTAGGTGGTGTAGTAGTGACGGTAGTGGTAGTGGTAGATGACGTGTAGTGGTAGTTGAGTGGTGTTGACGTGTAGTGCTGGTTGACGTAGTAGGTAGGTAGTTGCGTGTAGTAGTAGTTGACGTGTAGTAGGTAGTGGTAGTTGACGTGTAGTAGGTGGTAGTGGTAGTTGACGTGTAGTAGGTAGTGGTAGTTGACGTGTAGTAGGTAGTGGTAGTTGACTTGTAGTAGGTAGTGGTAGTTGACGTGTAGTAGGTAGTGGTAGTTGACGTGTAGTAGGTAGTGGTAGTTGACGTGTAGTGGTAGTGGTAGTTGACGTGTAGTAGGTAGTGGTAGTTGACTTGTAGTAGGTAGTGGTAGTTGACGTGTAGTTGGTAGTGGTAGTTGACGTGTAGTGCTGGTTGACGTGTAGTAGGTAGCAGTAGTTGACGTGTAGTAGGTAGTGGTAGTTGACGTGTAGTTGGTAGTGGTAGTTGACGTGTAGTAGGTAGTGGTAGTTGACGTGTAGTAGGTAGGTAGTGGTAGTTGACAGTAGGTAGTGGTAGTTGACGTGTAGTAGGTAGTGGTAGTTGACGTGCAGTAGGTAGTGGTAGTTGACGTGTAGTAGGTGAGTAGTAGTAGTAGTTGACGTGTAGTAGGTAGTGG
Source organism: Haliotis rubra (assembly GCF_003918875.1). Lineage (NCBI taxonomy): Eukaryota > Metazoa > Mollusca > Gastropoda > Lepetellida > Haliotidae > Haliotis > Haliotis rubra. The sequence continues at coordinate 2,712,421 of NW_025767002.1, forward strand.
TAGTTAGTGGTAGTTGACGCAGTGGTAGTAGTAGGTAGTGGTAGTTGACGTTTAGTAGGTAGTGGTAGTTGACGTGTAGTAGGTAGTGGTAGTTGACGTGCAGTAAGTAGTGGTAGTTGACGTGCAGCAAGTAGTGGTAGTTGACGTGTAGTACGTAGTAGTAGTGGTGGTGGTAGTTGACGTGTAGTAGGTAGTGGTAGTTGACGTGTAGTGGGTAGTGGTAGTTGACGTGTAGTAGGTAGTGGTAGTTGACGTGTAGTAGGTAGTGGTAGTTGACGTGTAGTAGGTAGTGGTAGTTGACGTGTAGTAGGTAGTGGTAGATGACGTGTAGTGGTAGTGGTAGATGACGTGTAGTGGATAGTGGTAGTTGACGTGTAGTAGGTAGTGGTAGTTGACGTGTAGTAGGTAGTGGTAGTTGACGTGTAGTGGTAGTGATAGTTGACGTGTAGTAGGTAGTTGTAGTTGACGTGTAGTGGTAGTGGTAGTTGACGTGTAGTAGATAGTGGTAGTTGACGTGTAGTGGTAGTGGTAGTTGACGTGTAGTAGGTCGTGGTAGTTGACGTGTAGTGGTAGTGGTAGTTGACGTGTAGTAGGTCGTGGTAGTTGACGTGTAGTGGTAGTTGCGGTAATGTCAGTAGGTATTAGCATACAGTGTTCACTTTTGTTGTAGTGAGAGGCGTAATTGATAATATAAATGCTACAATGTCAACGGTAATACAATGTATTTGTGATGGAGAAGGAAATAGTAGTAGCGGTAGTGGTAGTGCTTGTGGTAGTGGTGAAAGCAGTAGTAGTGGCTGTGATTGTGGTAGTTGTAGTAGTAGTAGTAGTAGTAGTAGTAGTAGTAGTAGTAGTAGTAGTAGTAGTAGTAGTAGTAGTGATTGTGTTGGTGGTAATGGATGGTAGTGGTTAAAGTAGTTGCTTCTTACATCAAGCACGGTTTTGCTGGAGACAATTCTAAAACGGGTAATCTTCACGGGTAAGTAGTAGTAGTAGTAGTAGTAGTAGTAGTAGTTATAAAAATTATCGGTGTGGTTCGACAATGTTCATGGGAAGAAGACAGATCTTTGAACAATTTTAAACATTCATCCACAGTGAAAGTACAGATAGAACGTTGGGAACATTTGAATTAACAGTGGTAATTCCGCTATAAGATACATGTTTCTACTTAGAAAGTTGACAAAGGTCAAAGATCTTGGCGTACAGACTATTCTCCTCTATGGTTGCTGCCCATCACCATATTGTAGACTCTCAATGAATCTTCTTTGCGTGTATTACCCATAGTTATAAACTTAGACATTAACAGTGAAGCGTATCTACATGGGACCCACGCATCGATTGCTGTCAATGGGAAGGATGCAATGTCGGGTACACAAGACAAAGCTCGAGTATTTTAAAGGATATTTTCGATGGCTTCCTCAGGGACATTATAACGATTGAGATGTTCCGTGATGACAAGGGTACAATATGGAGGTTGTCACTTTCAGTCTGCGTTAGGCACGAGTGAGCACGTAGTTTGCACGCGAATGACACCTCAGGCCTCAGGCAAGGCGGTGTTCCCTATCCTTGCCTTTTCATACAACTAACTATGCCAGCTCGGCCTCTTTAAATAGTAGACTTGTTGGTGAAATCACATGTTTATCATCCATCCCCGTAGTAATTATGTTCCAGATTGATGATTATAATCATCAAACTCCAATGTGTAACATAATGATATACTACAGATAACATTATATTAACTGCTTTATGAAGTTGATGATATTATAGACTCACCAACAATCCTGCTTCAGAGGAGGGGAAATCAGGCCAGGAATCCTACTTGTACATGGTGTATTCCTGGCTGTTCTTCCATTTCATGTACAATATTGATGGTGCTGATTGCAATACTGTTTCTTGTATTAATACTTATACTTCTTGTACTGCGTCTTGTACTTCTTGTACTGTCTGTTTTACTACAGATTGTACATGCACTACTGATTCTACAAACTGTTGAACTACCTGTTGTACAAAAATTGTTTTACTTGTTCTGCTTGCTGTACAACATAATCTACTGATTGTTGTACTAGTTAAACGACTGTTTCACATACCACTGCTTTGTAATACTAGTGCTACTGCATCTTGTACCGCTGCTTGTACTCCAACCTTATACTGTTTGTCCAGAATGTACTGCCTGTACTCCCATTTGCTACTGCTTGTCCAGCTTGTACTCCCACTTTGTACTTTGTTTCCTGCTTGTACTCTTACCTTGTACTGCTTCTATTATTTGTACTCCTACTTTATACAGCGTGTACTCTTACTGTGTACTGCTTGCACCGTTTGTACTCTTAAGTTGTGCTACTTGTACTGCCTGTACTCTCACTCTGTACTGCTTATCCTCCTACTTTATACAACTTGTACTCCTACTTTGTACTTCTTGTCATACTACTTGTTCAAGTTGTACTACCGATTCTACTTCTTGTACGCCTGATTGTATTGTATCCTACACTGCTGCTTGTACTTTGTCTTGTACTTCCGCGTGTGCAACCAATACTAATGTTAGAATAGTATTTACAGTAGTAATAGTTATAGTAGCTGCACGACCTGTTCAAACAAAATTCAACAAGGAGACACCCGATAGCTTTCACATTTTCTAAAAGCCACCCGAAAAAAATAAATTATTTATGCATGAAACCCACAATGGTCTGAAGAGTCTTGATTACAATGCTTTCAGCCAAAATATCATGTGTTTCCGAGCGTTCTTTAACAACGAAAGAAACCACATGATAGCAGCCGGCCGATAGTGTGAGGTAAAGAGAGCTAAAGCATCCTCGTACAGGAACGCGGAGCTATAAATCTACGTACAACTTGCCAGGGCGTTTGATCACTATTATTCACCCCCGAAATGCATTTGGTTTGGCAAATGGGATCGCGGTAGGCTGAACAATCCAACATAATTACCAAATCTAGGCAGCATATGGTTGAGGCTTTGAAGTCAGCGTATTCGGCAACTCTGCGTCCTAATGGAGAATCTATTACCGCTATATGTCCCTCAGGATGGAATCCGACTACCGTCACATCCAAGCGTGGCCCTATTGTCCCTTAACCAGATTTGTGCTTTTTTAAGTGTGAACCAACTTTACTGTACAATGTACACCTCTCTGCGTGTGTATGTATTTGAAGTGAAATGAAGCGACGTGGTTGTACTCGATCGGGTTGCTTCAGAAACGCCTCCATCCATTCGACGTCTTCTCCCGACGGTCGTAAATATATAGATTGGTTGTCTACGCCTTCTGAGCCATTACTGCCATTTGAGTCATCTTTTCCTGGTTCGGTGTCATCACCTTATCAAAACACCTGCTGCAATTACTATGTTACCCTCTTTTATATGTTGAGTATATGTTTACACTTATTCACGTGTTTTATTGCCACGATTATCTAGCCATACGGACGTCTAAAAGCATGTGGAGACATCGTGTAGTAATTGAAGCCGTGGTTGGAATGCAGGATACGCACGTGTGCCCGCGTGTGTCTCCGTCTGCATGCGCGTGCCTGCACGTGTGGCTCAGATTGAACGTGTGGGCGAGGAGTATTTGAATTATTGATAAAAAAGTCCTGCTCTTAAGGTATTTGATTAAAGATAAATGATTTAACATATACCGCGAGGCGTGCGGAAGTATTCTAAGTCGGGGGTTTTCTATATAATTGAAGATGAAAATATATATTGTTACATTTGTTCATGTCTATTTAGCCATCATCCAATCCCGCAACAATTTCTATAATGTAATTTAGAGCTGTATAGGTTTGTGTAAAATATAAAGGTTCACTGAAGACTTTGAATCTGCAGAGAAATGAATCTGCAACCACATGGTCCCTAACATGTTCGAGAAGATAACAATTTGTCCCCAGAAAAGCAAATTTGTTGATTTTCAAATATATGATGTTTGTGATACCGACCTGCAGTTCCCCTTGAAGATCCGGGATTGAACGGGATCGAGTAACGGGATCGGGGGGCCTCGCTGACTGGGTTGATCGATGCTCATGATGTTAATCACTGGATTGATTGGTACAGACTATTATTTTAGCCCGCCGCCATTTAGCTTGAATATTACTGAACCACACATAAATATACAAAGAGAAAAAATATTATTGTGGCTAGCAGTGGACACGAAATTCATAACCTGTTGTATAGTTAGTTCTGTGTATAACTGTGTTATGCAGAAGCTGTGACACCCGTTAATCCGGATTCTGTCGTCCATAGTGGAATCAGCCGGGGCTGTAATTCTGGATTAATGGGGTTTCCTTGTCCAAAGTATAATTCATGAACTGATTAGATAGATACCGCTAATAATTAATTCTCCCCAAAAATACATTCAAACGTAACAACATAAAATTCATATAATCCTCTGAAGTCGCTGTCTCCTATACATTCACCAGCGACTTGAGGGATGGGGTAAATTTGGTTTGGATACATGTAGTGGTAGCACTGTAATGGCGTATTTGTTGCCGTTGTTGCAGATTATAATCTCTAGTTTGTGAAAACTCACTCTCCCACTCACTCACTCGTCAGTCGCTGATTGTAAAATGTCACCGTCAGGTGTACACGACAAAATGAGAAGAGTTTTAAGGAGCGTATATAATCATTTTTGTTTGAAGTGACCAAAGAGTCATATCTGTTAGATTCCATTAAAGATGCAATGTCAAAACTTTTAAGTGATGCCCCTTTGATATGATGACGTCATTTCTACTAACACGTAAAGTCAAATAACAAAACAATTTTGGTAACTTCATGTATTCGCCTCTGACTGAATAGAGGACCATTCCAAGCTTCATCCCAAGGGCGTAAGATAAACAGGCATAAACTGCTGTCCCTAGGACGCAAAGGGTCAGATATCAGAAAAGGGCTATATGGTTGACCTTCCAAATACGACTTTAACGGTGGTTATTCTTAATCAATACTTCGACATCCGCATACTGTTGCTTTAGTCGTAATATTGCAGTTCTATTTTAACGCGTGTGAGTCGAGTAATACGGCCAGTACCATAACGCTAGGTCAAGTATCGATGCACCGAATAACCCAGATACAAAGAATCACGGTTCTATTGTAAAACATTTCAGAATAAAACTAACGGACTCCTCTGTTCAATGTATGTATTTTATTCATTACCTATCTATATTTATATCTGCTAAACTTTCCAGAAAAGCGCAAAATATATCTGTTAAATCCATTTAACTGTTATAACATATTAAGTGTACCGTTACCACCACGCAAAACGTATGCGAGGAGTTCAACAGGTAATATATAACCCCTCGCTGACAACGTCTCCAATATTTTCACCCCGATCTAATACACCAGAGCCAGATAGACCGAACGCCCTCGCCACCCCTCCTGGTGTAGGTGTGTGTGTTTGTCCAAATCCCCAGGGTCCCGCTTGACAGGGTCACGTAGGGTCACTAGAGACAAAGATGAGGACTTTTCCCCAGTCCTTCCCCTCCCCGTACCCCAGGGATCACAGCACCCAGAGCGAGGACCCTCTCGCCACAATGTACATCCGATTCTCTAGCGCTCATTGACTCTGAAAATGGGATGTCATAAGAATTAAAAGGAGTGAAATGGAAGGTAGGGATTGTTCAGGATTGAGCGTCCTAGTGTGATAAGTATCCAGCTATATCGCCTTATAGGACGTTCATAATGTGGCGTTCCTCTTATTATTACGCACTGTATAATTACAATAATTCTCTGCTACGGATGACATTTTCAATGGGACTTGGTGTTTTTGTTAACTTTGTTGTCTGTATAATGAAATTAAATCTCGACGATAACATATTATTAGGTGGTCCAAGATCCGTAAATATACTAGGTTTTACAGGACATACACGACTGTTTACCCAATATCCCGTCGTTTCCAGTAATTTGAAAATCCTAGTCCATAATTTTCGTTATAATTATTTCAAAAGGTGGGGAAAATATTGTGGTTTATTGAATTCCTATTTTTGTCTGACAGTCCGTCGTGTACCCACTATCATGTGTGTCTGTTATGGCACGATAAGCTTACAGGATGCTTTGTAGCAATATGAAGTGTCTTTCTCAACTTTTGATGTACAATGGAGCATGCCCTTCTACTAAGATTTCAAAGGCTCTTGTCTCAGAAGCTGCTTGATCAAAGCTACAACTTTCAAGGCCTCTGTAAGCTGATTTTAACAGTGCCAAATATGAGGTCAATAAGTGTCATTCTGTATTCTGACTATTTCTTTCAAGTGAGTGATTGATTTGCCTCTGCATGTGTTTATGATACGGGCCATCGGTAGGGCAGGATACGCTCACCTTTTCGCGAGCATCCGGTATCATCGCTAAGTGAAAGTGATTCGTAAACAGATGCTCATGATATAGTTCAAATCGCACATTTCAGCAATGGGGGTGGTGGGGTAGCCTAGTGGTTAAAGCGTCCGCTCGTCGCGCCGAAGACCCGGATTCGATTCCCCACATGGGTACCATGTGGGAAGCCCATTTCAGGTGTCCCCTATTGATATTGCTAGAATATTGCTAAAAGCTGCATAAAACACATTCACTCACTCTGAACATGGAAATGGTTCTGTCGGTCTCATGTTTTTAACATGTAAATCTCTGTACACAGTAGATGTACAGTATCCCCGTACACAGTACAGTATCCTTGTACATCGCTAGCACATGCAGTTGTTCATTTCAAACAGTCGTAATGTACGTACAATGTACCACAGGCTTCACAAACAACGTAAACCTTTGACATTTGAGTAAATATCATATCAGATGGTGTTTAAGGTGACTAAGGTATGTGGGTTTCTGAATACAAACTTCAATCAAAGAAATGTCCATCATGAAAGTGACACCGGTATGGAGTTCGTACGCAGTAATCGTAATGAACAATATCGCTATACTCATCACATAAACTAAGGCAAGGCGTAGTACTGTACGCCGCATGGACAATGTACTTGTTGAATATGTAGGCTGAGTATATAACCTCGCCGTTAAACCTCCAAAACATTACTAAATGTTACAGCTTGTTAATATTTTTATAAACAATTCGAGATATATACTTTTTAAAAGATGTTCACCGATGTTGCATTTTCAAAGAACATTCAGTGTGTATTATTTATGAACCTATACAACTTAATGCTGTTATAGACACATATATAAATTCATTATTTAATGATTTGTCTTCTTTTTCTTTCTTATTCTAGTCTATTTTCCTCAAATTCCTTTTCTCGTCTTCCCCTTTGTTTTCGCTTCTTCTGCTTTTGAGCTATATTTTAGTTTTAAAAAATATCGTTACTATGAACAAGAAAAACTCAGGTTTTACCTGATCCTCAGATACAGATGCAGGAGTTGATAGGCCGACGCGTAAAGTGCAAACCTCTCACAGCTCTTCAAACAGTCGATCTCACCGTTCTAGACTGAGGTTTTCCAAACAATCCACAATACTTCGATCAAAACTTGCCCCTCCGAACAATACAATCATACTAACAATCGTAACCCAATATAATTAACGGTGGCGTTACGTTTAGTGCTTTGATGAATTCTTTTATACGCCCGTTCCTTTATCGGAAAGTCAATAACCTTTCCTCACTATTAACTAATTTTGGAAACCAATAATGTCAACTTTGACGTGTCGTTGTACTTGGAGGCAGGGAGAGGCTGGTGTATCCCGTCCCACCCACCCAACCCACCTCATCAACCCCACTTAATTCAACACCTTGGTTGTGACGGAGGTATGATCTTAAGTGTTTATATCACGAATACTCAAGTGTTTTATTTTAGTGGGTTTTTTCTTGAGATCGATGTCATTTTTATCATTTGTGTAGCGATCACACGGTTAAGAGTCAAACAATATTACCGTGGGTTATTTTCAAATCCATTCAACAAAGCCAATGTAGAGTTTAGATTCCCACGCTTTCTACGAGGTCATTTTTTCATTTGTGTAGCAATTACTCGGTTAAGAGTGGGATAGAATTACTGTCGGTTATTTTCAATGCTACACCACAAAGCCTATGTCGCGCTTAGACCTTCGCTCTTTCAATGAGATGAACAATTGTAATCGATCGGAAATCGATCGATACAGCTGTGACAATCCTAATCCCAATAAAAAATTAAAAATATTCTAATGTCGTCAATGGTAAATTTGCAACAAGACATATGTAAGTACCAAAATACAAATAATTAAATTTGTACATATCAAGCACTTACCAGAATAAATTCCGTTCCTCGTACTTTAGAGTTGCCTCCGAGTCGGTTTAATCGAGTACAAATCATTTCTTGCGGTTTAATGTCCAAATCATTGAATGTATGAAGAACTATTCAGAACTTACAAACATAATCCATCATGACGTTTATGTCAAAATCCGGAACATTATCGTAAAATTCAAATAAGTGAAATTTATTATGGGTTAAATCGCGTTATAATGCAACGATAATTGTTGCCGTAACCAGATAAGGCTTTAGAACATCGGTATTATACTCTTCGTCTTTACATTGTCATATTGAATTGACTTTTATGGCTGGATTTGTCTCGGAGCCCGGAGTAAGGTGATTACTTTTTATGGCAAATCTTTACAAATAACGTGAGAGTATAAGATGGCTGCGAAGCTATGAAGCAATAGATACGGGAAGTACAAGTGCAAAGATGAGCCCCCATCCTAACCAGACTGTTCTTAACATTCTCATTTACTCTTTATTTACGGCTTATCGCTGACTTTGATCAAAAGCCCTTACCCTTTATATCTCCCCCCTCCGACACTCGTACCACCCCACCCCAATTCACTAAGTCAACCGTGACGTCAATGATAAAGCTAGTTTTCTTGGCTTTTACAAAACCTTTCCACCTTTTCAACGCCCTTACGAAACTAACTCGGCGAGACGGACTTTAGACGGCACCACGCTGAAGGCGACGTTCAGCGCCCAACCCCATGGCAAATTGAACCGTATTAAAACCATATTAGGACTTTGTGGAGAAAGCGACAGCACAATTAGTAAGTTGACGCTCTGTAGACTTACGTTTGTGAGGCCCATCTTTAACTTGTTGTCCCACATCTCTTGAATGCTGTAAAAAATGTTTTTTTCAATGGCGCTTTTTGAAGTTTAATCGCATGATAATGTCTGGAAATGTTAGCAATGTCTTATCAAAATACTTTCTTTTTTGTTGTCGACTTGGTAGCCGCACCGTCGTGACCGGGCTTATCTAATACAAGATTCTTCACATCACATTAACCATCAATGACCAGAATGAAGACATACTTGTTATCAAAGAGGTAGACTATATTGATAATATACAGATGTTTTAAGTGATATCATATCGTCACACTGAACTGACTTCAGACATTTTTTAGTACGTGTCGATGAACATTCAAGACGTACAAAATTAAGTGCAAAGTATGAAACACCTCGCATATTTCAGTGTCTAGCATCATGACTCGCAACGTTGACATATAACAATCAGGTTCACTAAGGCGAGAATCCTTGTATATTTCAATTACTAAATTCTAGAGTCATTGCCCCGGTAGATTTTGATAAAACTGTTTGACTCTGAGAACTAAACTTTCGGGCAAAAACTGTTGTGACGAAAATAAAGCAAATAAGAAATGGTTATTCAATGGCGAAGTATTTAATGCTTATCATGATTATATTTTGAACCACACGCTGGCAGTGTTTTGTGCCAGTTTTTCTGTGCCTTTTTAAGTTTTGTTAAAGTAATTGTTTGGATTCAATCCATGTGCGAACTGTGTTTTCACGGCGGTTTTTGTATCATAGCGTACTGCAGAACGGTTTTGTATCATAGCGTACTGCAGAACGGTTTTTATATCATAGCGCACTGCAGAACGGTTTTTGTATCATAGCGTACTGCAGAACGGTTTTGGTATCATAGCGTACTGCAGAACGGTTTTTGTATCATAGCGTATCATAGCGTACTGTAGAACGGTTTTGTATCATAGCGTACTGCAGAACGGTTTTGTATCATAGCGTACTGCAGAACGTACGGTTTTGTATCATAGCGTACTGCAGAACGGTTTTGTATCATAGCGTACTGCAGAACGGGTTTTTGTATCATAGCGTACTGCAGAACGGTTTTGTATCATTTGCAGAACGGTTTCATAGCGTACTGCAGAACGGTTTTGTATCATAGCGTACTGCAGAACGGTTTTTATTAGCGTACTGCAGAACGGTTTTGTATCATAGCGTACTGCAGAACGGTTTTGTATTTTGCAGAACGGTATCATAGCGTACTGCAGAACGGTTTTTGTATCATAGCGTACTGCAGAACGGTTTTTGTATCATAGCGTACTGCAGAACGGTTTTGTATCATAGCGTACTGCATAGCGTACTGCAGAACGGTTTTGTATCATAGCGTACTGCAGAACGGTTTTGTATCATAGCGTACTGCAGAACGGTTTTTTACTGCAGAACGGTTTTTGTATCAAAGCGTCGGTTTTGTATCATAGCGTACTGCAGAACGGTTTTTGTATCACAGCGTACTGCAGCGGTATCATAGCGTACTGCAGAACGGTTTGCAGAACGGTGTATCATAGCGTACTGCAGAACGGTTTTGTATCATAGCGTACTGCAGAACGGTTTTGTATCATAGCGTACTGCAGAACGGTTTTTGTCATATCAGCGTACTGCAGAACGGTTTTGTATTATAATATTATAGCGTTTTGTATACTAGCGTACTGAAGAACGGTTTTGTATCATAGCGTACTGCAGTACGGTTTTTGTATCATAGCGTTGTGCAGTACGGTTTTTGTATCATAGCGTACTGCAGAACGGTTTTGTATTATAGCGTACTGCAGAACTGTTTTTGTATCATAGCGTACTGCAGCACGGTTTTTGTATCATAGCATACTGCAGAACGGTTTGTGTATCATAGCGTACTGCAGAACGGTTTTTGTATCATAGCGTACTGCAGAACGGTTTTTGTATCATAGCGTACTGCAGAACGGTTTTTGTATCATAGCGTACTGCAGAACGGTTTTTGTATCATAGCGTACTGCAGAACGGTTTTTGTATCATCGCGTACTGCAGAACGGGTTTTGTATCATAGCGTACTGCAGAACGGTTTTTGTATCATAGCGTACTGCAGAACGGTTTTTGCTTTCTGTTACTGTGATATGTGTTTCATAGGCCAAATGGCCGGATGCTATGTGAACGTTATAACCGTGTCATTACGTACCGCACATTAGCATGTGGCACAATAATAAAATATGTTTCTTCTTCTTCTTCTTCTTCTTCTTCTTCTTCTTCTTCACTGACACAGTGGCATTTATAAAGAAGCATAAGAAAGAGGGATACAGATGCAAACGGACGAGTGAGTGAGTGAGCTTCTTTGTGTTCTCTTTGGCGAACGTGTGTGCGAATTGGTTTGGCTGGTTTTGTTGTTTAACGTCGAACAGCAAAATTTCTATATGGCGGCGAATAGACCAGACAATCCAGTGATATGATCATGAGTATCAATCTACTCAATTGGGAAGATATTGGTCAGACCAAGTCGTCCTTGAATAGGACCGTTTCTGGGCCTATTCTAAAACAAGTATTGGTTAGACCCGAATTCGTAACCATGAACGAGCCGGAAACCGTTAAGAATGTGATTAAGAAGTTCCATAGGGCTACGAACGTTTCGAGAATAATAATCATTCGAACCCACGTCCATAGGATTCTGGGCACTCGTGCCCGCGAGTAGTCAGTAGTTTGTTGGTTAAACAGTATTTCATCTAGCTAGTACAAAATGGGAGGACGCCCCCAAGTGAGACAGGTCTCGGACGTTTACGGTTTTAGTAAAACCCACGAGCACGTGCAGTATGGTGCTACAAAAACTAGAAACATAATCGGGGCGAACCGGGATTAGCAAATTATTTAAACAGTATTTCCTTTAGTCTGGTTTAAGTGGGAGGAAAACCCGAAGTTGCACAAGACTTAGATATTAAAAGCTGTGGACCAACGGTATGGTTCTTTGTATAATAAATATTTTTATAAATCATAAAAACTTTTTTGTAAATATGAGTTACTGCTTTTAAATTTAATATACTATTAAAAACAATGCTGCTCAACAGTGGCGCCAAATTCGATCAATTTGAAAATGTTATTCTAACACCATCAAATTTGTCCAGTTTAAATGCATCTTGTAAGAAAATGTTTGGTTCAAATGCATCCTGTACTCATTCATGTATATATAACATCACACATCAACAAAGTTCATTTCAGATCAGTGATCTAACCAGTCTTTTATGTTGACCTCAAAGGTCAAAAGGTCCGACCTGAGGTCAACGGTCAGCGTCTTCATCGTTGTTTTATGTCAGATTTGGAGACAGTGTCGGAACAATGAAAGGAAGATTCTAATTGGCCAGGCCGGTCCCTTCATCTGTATTACTATCACTGTCTTAGATCCTGCCGAAATGTTGTGATGTTTCTTTTGCCTGATTTGTTAAATCGCAAATGTTTCTCTGTTGAACGAAATATGTTGTCGCCAATTAAACCAAAGCAGAAACACAACCTCAAATGGTAGGGAAAACATTTCTTCCTTGGTTCTGTGTTTGTCAGTCCTTGAAATTGAAATGCCATACTTAAAATCAATTTAATGTTTTCATCAGACAATTTGCGACATTTAAATTGGAGCTGGTTTCACATGCAAGCTAAATTTAATTTTTATGTCGCGACTTTTCTCAAAATCTGCGAAAAGGGATGAGACTTTAATGAATGTACCAATTCAGCGTGTGTGAACTTAGCTCATTTAAATATTCCTCAAACAACCGTGACAAAGTTTAACAGTTATGTTTTCCTGAAAGGTTCACCCTTTGGCGGCCATATTGTTTTACCAGAAGACTGTCTCTCGTGACAAATATCCTCCTTGACAAATATATCCGAATTAGACAAATGATTAAAGTTTTGATTTAGCTGAAAGTATACTGACGTACAAAAGTAAGTACACAAGTGGTACTTTTGGGTTATTTAAAAAAATAGTAAATATTTTTTAAAGTCCCTTGTCACAAGACACATGCATTAGGTACATTTGCCAAACACCATGTTTACCACGGGAAGGGGGGTCAGGCTGGTTGACTTGGTTAATCTTTATTCCTCGTGTTCCAGTTTCGTAGATCGATGCTCATGATGTCAGTCATTGTATTGTCTTGTCAAGATTCAATTACTTACAGACCGCCGTTATACACATGTAGCTGGAATATTGTTTTGTGGCGTTAAACAACAATCAAACATAAAGTCAAACTCAACCTTTGATAATGAAGCCTCTGTAATTGTAATCAGAATTATATATTTATTTAGCATAATGGTAATATAACTCACATCATTGTTCAAAACTATAAGATCAATAGAAATAAAGAAACATTATTACTTACAATTACAACTGAAATAAATGCTGCGTTTAACCAAACTCACTCATTTGTAAAAAAGAAATAAATCTTTAAATCTTTAAAATGAACATGACAAAACTGTCGGTATCATTAACTGTGATAACCAAACAATATTAACTGAGATTCATTATAACCAATACTAGAATAAGCATTTGCGTGCTAGACATAACAGTGATAGAAGAGACATTACAAAAATGTTTTTGCGGAATATTATCGTTCCGTTTCCTGACAACGTTACACTTTTGTGTTCCGAATTATTTTTTTCCGAGTTGTTTCCCTCGCCCGCATTTGTGTGCAGCCTTGTAAAAGTATATGGTAAATTAAACGAATCCGGATTTTGATTCTTACCGAATGGAAATCACGGAAGCGTAAAACAGTCCAATGTCTCTGTTTGACAAACCATAAAATACCACACCCCCGGGTATCCAAGTGTACATAAATCAGAACAAACAGACAGGAAGTCAAAAACCACACGAACGCCTATTGTTTATGTGCAGCAGCATTGAGCACGTGGGGGTTTAATGCAAAACACGAACCATGTATTTGTGGTACAAATTCAGCAATTACGGTTTGGGCGATTTGGAATTTCATGCCGTCATTTGTGCACTGGAACCCTTTAAATCTACGTTTCTGATAACGAAATGTACATTATTCTAATCCTTGCGCTTTATCAGGCATCTTGATGCTGCGTCTGCATTTGTAGTGGTCGTATTTAAACAATAAATGGGGTTGATCACGATACGGTCATTAAAATATTTCAACGCCAGCGACACAAAATTCCAACTGGTTCGTCAAAACTACAGTCTGGGTTTGCATGTTTTATGCTGGGAACGGAGTACAGCTCTGTGGCGCCCTGCATTCAGGGAGGAGGATAGGGGCAGGGGTCGTCGGTAACGACTTCTTATAACGACTGCATGGAAGGTGGCTAAAAGTATATTGTTTTTTAAGAGACTCGCAGACAGGTGATTGTAAGGGAAGCTTAAACGCGGAACAGTTTTTAAACTGTTTAGTTAAGACATTATCTAAAATTAAGTATAAAAAGCAACCGATTTTTTATCAGGTTAAATTATCACAGCAATTAAAAGTCAGACTGGCTTGTTTTTCTAAATTGCCTTTATGACAAGAATAAACGAAATTCAGGTTGAGGTAAAGAATTTCTAACATGCAAAAGCGTCTGCATATAAACGCTGAGTAAACACACTATTTGAAAACATGAAGATCGCCTTTATCAGTTATGATACCTGACAACACCTAACAATTGTGAATCCTTCCAATGAACAAGCATATCCGATGTTCAGCGCGTTGATGTTGCACTATTTAATACTACTAATGCGGATGTTGACGACGACGGCGACGATGATGATGATGGTGATAATCATAATGTACATTCATATTGCGCTTAATTCGGACGAGAATGTGTAGTTGTTCAAAGGTCAACAAGGAAGTGAGTGAGTGAGTTAGGTTTAACGCCGCTTTTAGCAATATTCCAGCAATATCACGGCGGGGGACACCAGAAATGGGCTTCACACATTGTACCCATGTGGGGAATCGAACCCGGTCCTTCGGTGTGACGAGCCAACGCTTTAACCACTAGGCTACCCCACTGCCCCTCAACAAGGAAGAATAGTGTTTTTAAGACTCAGCAGCATGTCAGCAATATGGCGGCGGTATACATCTCTTGCGAAAAGGGCGACATAAGGGTGAGTGAGTGAGTTTAGTGTTACGCCCCACTCAGCAATATTCCAGCTATACGGCGGCGGTCTGTAAATAATCGAGTCTGGACCAGACAATCCAGTAATCAAAATCATGAGCATCGAGCTACGCAACTAGGATACGATGACACCTGTCAACCAAGTCAGCGAGCAGGACCATCCGATCCCGATAGTCGCCTTTAACGACAAGCATGGGTTGCTGAAGACCAATTCTAACCCGGATCTTCACGGGTACATTTCATCTAAATCAGATAATGCCTATATGTATTATAAACTAATAGCTCTGATTAGAAACATAAGCATAAAGCCTTATACTGGATTACATATCTGCGGTTATTAAATATATCATGAAATAATCAATCCAACGTCTTTTATTACACGACTAAAATATTATTGATGACATTGTCATAGCAACCATGTACGAAAAGCCTTTGTTATAATCACCAAATCTCTTGCTTCAAATTAGCTACATCAGTACAACATAATGATGAAAACTGATAAAAATAGCTGAACTCCGTACTTGGTTGAATTACGCGTAATTCATACACAAAAAGTGAACACTGGGGTCTTTTTCACTGAAATAGGCCTTTGTACAATATTAGTATTACTCAAATCAATTTTGACACACAAACATTTCTTTTCACGAAGAACCAAAACCGACATTTACTTTTTTGTATTTAAGGCTCCGCAATTTGAGGTGTTTGACTAATGTAATCTTTTAATTTAGAAATGGCCTCTCAATTCGCCATGCTTGTTTTCTTCCTCCATTGTGTAGACCGGTCCGACATTTCAATGACACCGTTCCTGACGAGTAAGCACTGGCACAAAAGAGTGTCTCGACGTAGCACCACCGCCCAATGTCCGCAACCGTTCCCCAATTAAGACGGACAGAATATTTAAAGCGGTTTCTTAAACAGCCTGGCAGTGTCGCTTAGAACAACAAAGTAAGGTCCCACCGAGTGCTGATTGTAAACATGCTAACTTTCAGAGTGTTAATGAACAGTGCCGCATTGTAAAACGTGATCAAAATCGAAAAAAAATTCTGAGTTTATAGCGAAATCAGGACACACCCGTCCTGAAACGGGCACTATTTTTGTTTCATAACTGTCTTGATCAAAAGACCTAAGCGAAGTTTAATAACTCTGATTAATCAAATATGACTGCCACTGAAATTGATATTATTCACATGGCTCCCAACACAAAGCTTCTGAGGAGCTCGGCAGAGTATATGACTTTGGTTAACCAAGATTTGTTAAAGGTTGAACGAAATACGGATTTTTTTCAGCCACACCTGAGAAACCAAATTTTAATCGACTGCAAATATACGGTGCAAAAACGTTTTTGTGTTTAACACGCTGAGGGGGAAATTCTATAACAGTTGTCATGCGCCAATAGGAAGTGGTTAAACCACTTTAAAAAGTCTATTTTCTGACACAGTTGACATTTTTCATGTGATTGTTGTATATATGGCTCAATGATTCATGCTTGAAATTAGCATAAACGAATGTAAAAAGATAAAAATACACGTGTTCGTTAATGATCTAAAGAACTGAGAAAATGGTGTCATTAGTGTTAGAAACAGAATCGTAGCCCGCATGTGATGGTGAAGTGTCATTCAATACATCGAATATGAATTGGGGGATACTAGATTTTGGAAAAAAAAGTAGGGAATTAAATTCATTTTAAAGTAAATAGTTTTAAGATTTGGGAAAAAAGTGGGTAATCAATTTCATTTTAAAATAAATATTTTAATGAGGATGAATACTGCTCTTGTGTATGTAAACAGACTATTTAAAGAAGCTCGTTGAAGTTTGTTTATGGCGGCCCACACAAGGACCTAATTGACGGGGCAGGACAGGGAGCACCACGGCCGTAAACGTTAAACAAGGGGATCAAGACTGAGGCTCGACTCACGCGAGTGGAGAGTTCAGTCTAAATACCCTGTATCACGGAAAGTATTTAAACCAGACAAAACTTCAAAGAGCGAAGAAACTTATCAGACCAATCAACAACAATTGGCAGGTGGAACTTTTAAGGGCGTTATAAATTCAAACAGATTTAATTAATACAGCCACGCCCTATGCTTCGGCGTTATCGTGGAAACGTTGCCTTCTATGAACTAATTATAGTTATGAAAACGGTTTTTCATCTGTAAGTCGAAAAGCCTGGCAATAAAAACAGTCATAACTTTGTGGTAAGCTGGATTTAAAGCCATGTCGTTAGCTCTACTCCAGTTCACGACCATAAAAACCAAAAAATAAATTATTTTTTTCCTTCTTAAATAATTGGCTTGTTTGCTTCGTTGATTTTTGTAATTTTGTGTTTGTGCGAGGTTGTGTTTCCATACCAAGTGAACCAAACCGAAAATGTTATAAGTAAACATTGCACGAGGTGAATCTAATTAAATAATATTATTAACTACCGTCATCCGACAACTTCAAAGGTTCTGATATGAACTTTTGACGTAAGTACTAAAATATTACTCATAACTATTTAAAGTTGGTTATATAAAAATCATATTTTCATAAAAATGTTCTAATTGTTCGGGTATTGCAACTGGATTAGCTGCTAAGATATCACTATTTAGGACGTCCGTGTACAGTACTGCATGGCAAATGTATACATCTCTTGCGAAAAAGGCGATATAAGGGTGAGTGAGTGAGTTTGGTTTTACGCCGCACTCAGCAATATTCCAGCTATATGGCGGCGGTCTGTAAATAATCGAGTCTGGACCAGACAATCCAGTGATCATCAGCATGAGCATCGATCTATTGAATACGATCGAATTGGGATACGTTGACATGCGTCAACCAAGTCAGCGAGCCTGACCACCCGTTCCCGTAGACGCCTCTTACGACAAGCATGGGTTATTGAAGATCAATTCTATCTTCGACATAAGGGATGGGTTGGTCAAGCTCGGTGACGGATGATTGGTCACTGGGCAGTGTGGGATGTTGCTCATGCATCACTTACTAAACTAAACAAAAAAATATTCACTTGAAGTTGATGTGACGTTAAAACTACAAGCGCCATGCACCACAACATGCAGAATGTATTTATAAAAAAATCAATAATAATAATAAAAGGCCCAGAGCACTACTATGATACCCGTATCAAATAAATAACCATCAAATAAAGATTTCTTGTTTTTAAGCCACATCAAACATGGGTGTATAGTTGCTATTGCCCTGCAGCTTAGTTCTAGTTCAGACTATACTATTTACATGATGCGTGTAAGTGGAATATTGCTTAGTGCAGGGTTTAAAAACCTGACGATTGTTAAAGGGGTTCTTTGAAGCACGCTCTGGTACACATTACCAGTGCATGTCCACATGCTTTGAATGGAGTCTTGCGTTTTGATCAGTGACAGACAGATTCTTTTTTAACACAGTCTCAAACCAATGTTCACCATTACTAAATTAAACTCACAGATTTGGGTTAAAGCTACAAAGACCATTCTTTACCGAATTGCAAGAGTCTGTAGTAGAGTGAGTGAGTGTGGTTTTACGCCGCTTTTAACAATATTCCAGCAATATCACGACTGGGGACACCAGAAATGGGCTTCACATATTGTACCCATGTGGGGAATCGAACCCGGGTCTTCGGCGTGACGAGTGGACGCTTTAACCGCTAGGCCACCCCACCACTCAGTCTGTAGTAGAATATCATTATAGAACCTATATACAAATATCACATCATTGATACAAAAATGTATCTACACCTTTGTAAAATATAGAAACATGTTTTGGCTTGATCTATAAGCCAGGTTTCAACAATGTGACTGTATCATTTTAATTAAATTTTGCATTGTGAAATGTATGTTAACAGATGAATAGTACTGTTCTCCTTTAGAAATATCTCTGGTGCGGGGAGCAGCTACCAGTCTAGGGATATTGGATTTGACTGACTTTAAGATGTAACGTCTTCAGTAAATGTGACTGAGTGTGGTTTTACACCGCTTTTAGCAATATTACACGGAACACTAAGAAAAGGCTATGTTTGCTACTGATTTCTTTGCATCTGTATAGTTTAAGAAGTAAACAAATTAAATTGAAATAAGATTCTTTGTTATGGGTGAGTGAGTTTAGTTTTACGCCGCTTTTAGCAATATTCCAGCTATATCACGGCGGGGGACACCAGAAATGGGCTTCACATATTGTACCCATGTGGGGAATCGAACCCGGGTCTTCGGCGTGACGAGCGAACGCTTTAACCACTACGCTACCCCACCGCCCCTCATTTGTTATGAAAGTTATATATCAAGCAAGTCATGCTCAAATGCACATCCGATTCCGTTAAATCCTACAACAAGTATGGCTTTACTGAATACTAGTTCCAATGCGGGGCGGTGGTGCAGCCATAGTGTTAAAGTGTCACGTCGACGACAAGGGTTCGATTCCTCACTTAGGTACAATGTTCGAAGCCCATTTCTGGTGTCCCATGTAGTGATATTGCTTGAATATTGTTTCCAAAACCTTACTCGTTCACTCTAACGTTGATCTGCAATTTATGATACGACATGCAGGAAGAATTTCACAAAATGATAATTTACCAAATTTAAAACATTTTGATCTATTTTCCGTTCGGATTATGTTCCAAATGGCACACAACAACGAAAAATTGATCCAAATAAAAAATGCAATAGTAATAAGAATAGTTGAAATGAACAGAGAATCAATCCCGTTCACAATACATTATATAGTACTTTGATACCGTTATAACAGGTTCTATAAAAAACAGTCTTGGCAACAAATACCACATCGGCTGAACCGGTGCCGAAAGCTATCTGTAATACGTCCCATTTTTTTCCATTCAATCCAGACAATCTCTCTCTGTTTACCAATTATGTATTACCCGAAACGTGAATATATTACCATTCTGAATTTCGGAATTAACTCGGTAAATAGTCCTTAGAGCTGAATAAATGCATTGTCAAGACTCGGCTATCTTCTATGAAACGTCATTGATTAGTTACCGTTAACATTTGAGTAAACAGATCACTGCTGTCTCAGCAACTCGCATTTCAGAGTATTAGACTTGGTCAATGAGCAACACAAATCTCACACCATCCCATAACTATATGCCCGTAAAAATATAAATGCGATTTAGGTGCTCATTTTTGTTCCAAAAGGCCCTTTTTATGAAATCAGGGAAATGTCTTCAACAGAATTCACGCGGCGCAACAATCGCCAACAATGACTGGTCCCTCAGTGAGTAGTCTCGCACGTGCAGAGCGCGAGATAAAAACTGTGAATGTGGTTTACGTCGGCGTGTGAAGATTGAAAAGATTATTTCCTTATTTCAAGGTGTGCTTTTACTATAATGGTTTTAATGCAAAATTGCATGAATCAGTAGAATTGGCTACGACACCTGCTGGATAATTCAATCTTTTCTATCGCCCTTTGCTGTCCGTCATTCTCAGTGTGCGAAAGATTCGCCGAAGACAATGTGCAATTAATACAACACATCTCATACGAAGCAAGTAAATCGAGTGTGTCGGGCATTCAAAGCTGAATCGTTGTCGGTGCTCCCGGGGAACAAACGTGTCCCCCCAGCCATTCAGTCCTTTTGGGAATTATTCAATCGTAAGCTAACATTATCAGAATATATAGCCATTGACGCGAGTAGTGTCAGAAAATAAATAATTTTAAGATTGATTGTTTTGTTATTTTTATTATCCTAAAATGTCGTTTGTGGATAAGCACAGTAAATGAAAATTAGTCATTATAAGTCGTTCACCCGTAACGACAATCAACTGCGTCGAACAGTAAACTAAGAGAAAGGGGAAAACATAGTGGGGGGGGTTATTTTTTGGAGGGCACATGGACGTAAAACCAACATTTGAAGCTTCAACCCACGTGTGAATGTGTTTTATTTTTTTACTTCCTTTAAAATCATGTTTCTCAATGACTGAATGCATACATTTTCCGCTAAAAAGGATAAAGTTCTGGGAAACGTATTTGCTTTGTTTATATTATTTTCCCATGGGCATGGCAGTGATGTTTTCATACGCGAGAGAAAATGACGTTGTGAATATACTGCCAGACAAAAGGAAGAACGCACTTGAAAGTTGGATTTGACAAAAACAATTGCAGTCCCCGAAACATTGCAAATTTAGGTTACAAAACACTTTTGTATTATCTTTTAGCCGTCAGTTTGTTACGAAGAATACCTAGGATGGAACCAATACGTTTGCTGAGATAAGCGAAAACGTATCCTAATATTTAGTACATTACACATTTTCTTCTGCAATCCCTATTAAAAGAAAACGTTCAAATAAACACATTGTTTGGCGTTCAAATAAACCCATCACGATATGGCTGCAATATTGCCGATGTGACGTTAAACTTTAACTCACTCACTTAACTCACTCAAATAAACACAACATATGCCTCTGTTGTATATTACACCAGTTTTAATAATCAAAGACTGAATATAATAAAACTGTACTTAAACCCTTGATTGGTTGGTTTCTTTTGGTTAACGCCGCACTCAGCAATATTCCAGCTATATCCGGGTTAGAATTGATTTTCAGTAACCCATGCTTGTCGTAAGAGGCGACTAACGGGATTGGGTGGTCAGGTTCGCTGACTTGGTTGACACGTCATCGGTTCCCAATTGCGCAGATCAATGCTCTTGCTGTTGAGCACAGGATTGTCTGGTCCAGACTCGATTATTTAAAGACCGCTGCCATGTAGCTGGAATATTGCTGAGTGCGGCGTAAAACTAAACTCACTCACTCACATGTCATCGTATCCCCAATGGCGTAGACCGATCCGTTTAGGAGGAAAATTGAGGGCGGCGTTAATAAACAAATATGTAAACCCACACATCCAATCATTTACTTTGTTTTGTCAGGTGAATGGCAAAATTATATGTAGCATATGTTTTATTTGAGATTACACTTTCTTAGTAAGGTACAGTATGGGTTCGAATCCCGGATGGGACTCAGCCTAACAAAAGTACTAGAATCTGCACTTTACTGAGATGGTGTAATGCCAACAATAACATATGTTACATATGGCCAATTTCTAAATGGTATTTCGTATAAATGACATAGCATTAATATATATTACTCGTGATCGGTGATATAAATTTCCGCCCAGTCCCTTTCAACTTATTATGCTGTATGACTTACTGTCTACGTTGTTGAAGGTGAGGTGAGGTGAAATTGGGTTTTACGTCGTGCTTTAGAATATTTCGCTCATATGACGACGTGCATGCGTGTGTATGTGTATGTGCGGCTGCTTGTACTAGCCCAGACTTAAGCTGGTTTTATAGTGCTAGCCCACTGAGATACCATGCCGC
Organism: Haliotis rubra; assembly: GCF_003918875.1. NCBI lineage: Eukaryota > Metazoa > Mollusca > Gastropoda > Lepetellida > Haliotidae > Haliotis > Haliotis rubra. Next base: position 2,734,806 of record NW_025767002.1, read on the forward strand.
AGTGAAGCATGAATACCCCACTCAGACACATTATACTGACTCCGAGCCGACCAGTCCTTGTTGTACCCATTAATGCCGAGCGCCAGGCAGGGACCAACAAGTACTATATTTTAACGTATTTTGGTTTGAAGCGGTCGGGGATCGAACCCGCGACCTTCCGCTCTCCGGGCGGACACTCTAACCACTACACCACGGAGGCGGTTTCTACGTTGTTGAAAGAGTATATATTAGGTGTAGCACAACATACAGTATACTATGAAATGGTGACGTAATCGAATCCAATCTGGGTTTTGAAATCACCATTTCCTGACATATTTCATATACAGGCAAACATGTATAGATAAGTTTCATAACAATACAATGGTATATGTATACATGTATGAAAATGTACAGTTGGCTGAAAAAGTATAATTGGCTGGATTAATTTCCAAGTAATAAATGTAATGTTGACCAATATTGAAAAAATAATTGCTCAGTTCCTGCTGATAAGTAAACATATCTTGACATATCATAGTGACGGACAATTTCATTTTTTAAATATTCTAACTTTGTTTTGAAACCATTTATGCTGCATCTGTAGATATAATGTTTGAATACTGAAATGATTTCATTAATCGGATTATTGTTTTTTCCTTTCAATCCCAATATAACGATTTTATTTGTGAGTTCCAGTTGTGACTGTACTGAGTTCAACCATGATTCTATTTCTTTCCATAATTTAAAAACAAATTCACATTCCCATAACATATGATTGATAGTTTCTCTTTCTTGTTCACAAAATGGACATATTGGTGAGGATGTGTATCCAATTTTATAAAGTAGTTGTCTTGTTTGGGAGGATATTGTGGATAATTCTATATTGCAACCATTTCAAGTCTATGCTTCGCGAACATTTATTTGCAATAATGTTAAAAATTTCCCGTCGTTTTCAGTAAAATCTCTCTTTAGAACTCTTTCCCATTTTGAAAAACTTGGCAACCGAACAAAGTTTGAGTTCAAGAGGGAGGCGTATAGTCTTTTACTCCCAATTATGGTGTCAATTTTTGAGACATTAAAAGGATAAATTGGTTAGCTTAATTTCTTTTTAAATTGCTTATATTCAGTGTTCGAGCATATGTTATAATTGCTTTTTTCACTGATTCATACGTTAAGAAATTGTTTTTTATTGAAAACGTATTGGAAAATTCTTTATACGTGAACAGTCTGCCTTCTTCATGTATTAAATCATTCACAAAAACGACACCTTTTTTGTACCACTCACGATACAGAAAGGGATGACTATCAATTCTGATAGTGTCGTTATTCCATAAGGATTGGCATTGTATTTGTTCTTCATTTACAATTTCTGTTTTACACATGGATATAAATTTCGACCATTCTAAAAGTATGTCTTTCCAAAAGGAGTTAGTTGAAGAGGGAATTATTTCATTTTGTATATAGTAACTATCCGTCAGTAAAAATTGTGTCCTGATTTTAAATTGACTGGTGAAGAGAAGCGTCCATTTGAGGTCATGACCGCTTATTCTCTTTATCCATGTTAGTTTTTGTGATGATATAATTTATCTAATATTTAGAGTTTTTTTACACACACACATGATCTGGGGTTTAACATCATTACATCTCTTTTAATCTTATCAGGTTTGTTTTTCCATATAAAATTAAAACACTTTTTTTGAAGTCTTTCAATGACACATTTTTGGGGATTTGGTAGAGCTGAGAATAAGTGGTTAAGCTTAGGTAGTAGAAGTGATTTAAGAACAGTATTTCTTCCGTACGGGGTTAAGGTACGAGCTGACCAAATGTTCATTTGCCTTTCAATCTGAACTAGTTTTTCGTTGTAGTTTATTTCAACCATATTATCAAGATCAATATCGAAATATATTCCCAAGAGCGTGAAGTCTGTTTGTGACCAGTCAAAATTCCATTCTTTACACATCTTATATCGGGATCTCTTTTTGGAGCCTATCCATATTAGTTTAGTTTTATCTACGTTGACTTTCAAACCTGAAAAACGGGCAAATAGTTCTAATGTACTCAAAACTGCATAGAGACATTTCTCTGATCCGTCTAATGTAAGTGTTGTATCATCTGCGAACTGTGATAGAAGATATGTTATACATCCAAGTTTAATCCCCTTTATATTTTTGTTGTTTCGTATCATGATACCCAGGATTTCTACACACAACAGAAAGATGTACGGCGCTAGCGGGTCACCCTGGCGGCATCCCCGACCTATTTTAAAAGGAGTTGACGCAAATCCATTTAGCAAGACTCTCGATTCAATATCATTATAGAATGTTTCTATCCAATGTGAGATACTGGGTCCAAAATTAAAAAACTTTAATACGTTACTGAGATAGTGTCTATCTACTGAATCGAAGGCTTTTTCGAAATCAGTGAGAAGAAGTAGGCCAGGTATCTGGCAGGTTTCGGTGTATTCCATTAGGTCATATATAAATCTGGTTACCTCGCCAATGTATCTTCCCGTGACAAAACCCTTTTGGTCTTCATTAATAATACTAGGTAGTACCTTATTAATTCTGTGTGCAATTGCTGCAGCTCCAGCTTTGTATGAGGTATTTAGTAGGGAGATAGGGCGCCAATTTTTCAAAAATTTCTTTGGTTTATTAGCTTTAGGTATACATGTTAACAATCCCTGTTTTTGCGAGATCGATTACTTTCCATTTTTATAATCTCAGTTTAGTGAATTAAGAAGAAATTCTCCTAAATCTTTCCAAAAGAATTTAAGAAATTCTGTAGTAAAACCATCGGGCCCTGGGCTTTTTTCATTTTTCATGTTTTTTAGAGCGTATGATAGCTCGTTCATTTTTAATTCACCTTCCAGGTTACATTTGTCATGGTCATTTATAACAGGTACGTTTTCGTTTTCAAACAATTTGACCAGATTAACATCGGACTGGCCCTGTGCAGTGTATAATTTTCATAAAAGAGTTTTGTTTCTTGAAGTAATTGTTTACTTTCTGTTATAGTTGTTCCATCATTCCTTTCCAAAACAGTTATGGACTTATTTAGTAAGTTTCTTGATTCTAACTTTAAAAAGTGTTTTGTTGGTTTTCCCCCTTTTTCGACCCAATATGCTTTAGATCTTATAAGCTTTCCGTTTATTTTATGGTTGGCAATTTCATCTAGCTCATATTTTAAAACATTTATTTCATTTAGTAGAGTTTGCTTAGTGTCACCATCCTCATTTAGATCTAGTTTCTTTTCTAGTTCTTCTAGCCTAGTTTCTAAGCTTTCTTCTTTTTCATTTTCAGTTTTCTTTTTAGAGGAAGAGTAGTAAATTGTTTTGCCCCTGATCATGAGGAGTAATGTTTCCCAGAGTAGTTGATCATCGATAGAGTATTTGTTTGGTTCATTATCTTTTATATTGGTCTAGTGTTGATTTAATCATATCTTTTACAAGTTGTACGTATTTCCTATCTCGAAGGGGCGAATTGTTAAATTTCCAGAAACCCTTTCCCCTAGCTAAAGTAGAAAAGGTCATAGACAGGGAGATTAGTGAGTGGTCAGAATTTATACTTGGTAGAATATCGCTGTTGTAAACCGAAGATAGTACACCATGAGAAATCAGGAAGTCTCGCTTGTTTGAGGGGGATGGGTTGCCGCCAGGTGAAGCGTCTAATATCATAGTTATGATCACGCCAGGGATCTTTCAGATCAAATTTATCAATCATTTAAAAACCCTTTATCCCTTGCCTTTGGATTATTGATGTGTTTATACTTGTAAGTTCATAACAAGGTGAGGTGAAATTGGATTTAACGTCCTGCTTTAGGATATTTCGCTCATATGACGACGTGCATGCGTGTGTATGTGTATGTGTGGCTGCTTGTACTAGCCCAGACTGAAGCTGGTGTTATAGTGCTAGCCCACTGAGATACCATGCCGCAGTGAAGCATGGATACCCCACTCAGACACATTATACTGACTCCGAACCGACCAGTCCTTGTTGTACCCATTAATGCCGAGCGCCAGGCAGGGACCAACAAGTACCATATTTTAACGTCTTTTGGTATGACGCGGTTGGGGATCGAACCCGCGACCTTCCGCTCTCCAGGCGGACGCTGTAAGCACTACACCACGGAGGCGGTCGTTCATAACAAGATTCCACTCTCCACACATACATATTTCATCACTATCATACTTCATCATTATGTCCATGATATTCTGGAAGAAATCTGGACTATCCTCGTTAGGTCCGTATATGCTGGCTACGGTATAAGTTACTTCGTTAACTAAACTCTTAAGGGCAACATACTAGTAGTTTCCAAACTCATCTAAATTGCTCTGTAGTACTCTGAACTCGAAGTTGTTATTAAATAGTATAGTAGTTCCCCTAGCATTACTTCTGAAGCGACCGCCTCCGTGGTGTAGTGGTTAGAGCGTCCGCCCGGAGAGCGGAAGGTCGCGGGTTCGATCCTCGAACACAAAACATACTTTAAAAAAGCATATCGTGATGAGAGGTAAATCTACTCCACCAATATCCCTCATACATAAAGTAAAACAAAAGATGACTTCAAAGTTCTTCAGTATTGAATAGTGGTTACACGCATACACTTGTAGGATCAACACGCAATGCAGTGAGAAGTCCGTGCTTGTACATTTCAGCGCAAGTCAACCGTGCGTTTGAAAAACTGCCACGTTGAATGAGTACAATGCGATGATCGACGACAACAGAAATCTTTATGGATATACGATATTTTATTCAGAGGATTGTTATATTGTTTAGTTAATCATGCATGGATAATTCGTTTGATAAGGTAAGCATAATATCATTGTTTTTTCATGTTTTGGTAGTTTGAGAGCTTGTGTTATAACGTGTATACAGTCCAACTCATTTCTCATATACGTGGTTCATATTAATAAAAACATAGTGATAACAAAGCTATCCCCACACGCCCACGTACATGTATAAATGCATATATATGCACATAAATGTGTTTACATATCCATATATATGCATAAAGTTTTACACATTTTTGCAATAGGCCTATTTAGTAAATTACTGGGTCATAATATCTTAATAGAGGTCAATGGTATGAAAGGTATACATACATGTACTTTGTACTGTTATAGAAAAGTGTACATATTTCCAAGCATAAAAGATCTACATATAGCACTATGAAAGTTACGCCATATGCTTTGTTAGTAAACTGCTGGATCGACATTGGACTAAAATAGATGTGATTACAATTAGATGGGTAATCGGAGATACTCTGTTTCGGAACACAAGCATGTATGTACGCACTTGTGTATTACATACAAGTAAAGAAAGGATTCTTTGTGTTCAGTAACTACTAGGGCTGCGCAATATAACCGGTTTACCGGTATTTACCTGTTCAGATATGAAAACGATACGTATTGCGATACGCTGATCGAAAACCGGTATTTTGACATGCATTCGGAAAACTTCGTAACACTCGGAAATCTTCGGATATTTCCGTTTTTTGAATAGTTAGGCACTGCCGACCTGTTTGACATGTTCTACTGAATCATAATGACTAATAGAGATGTCCAATAATGCAAACAAGGATCAAACATTGTGAAGCAATATTTCTGAAAAGAAACATTAGTAAAGTTGCTATCTCTGCAGCTTCGTTTGCCTGCTCATATTGAGTGAATATATCTACCATGATGAACACGTAGTTGCAATGGCAGCAGGGCTCACTCACACAATGTCAAATGTAAACAACACATTCCCAAATGTGAAGTCCGAAAGGTGATTTTTTATATATAGTATTTTATTATCACAGTTTATATCTCGTATGGAGGATTCAGGTCTCCAGTTAACGTGATGCGGCTCTGCCAGGGTGACACACTGTTAGCTGTGGTGTCCAGTACATGGTCTACATCTATCTGACACACTGTTAGCTCTGGTCTCCAGTACATGGTCTACATCTATCTGACACACTGTTAGCTCTGGTCTCCAGTACATGGTCTACATCTATCTGACACACTGTTAGCTCTGGTCTCCAGTACATGGTCTACATCTATCTGACACACTGTTAGCTCTGGTCTCCAGTACATGGTCTACATCTATCTGACACACTGTTAGCTCTGGTCTCCAGTACATGGTCTACATCTATCTGACACACTTTTCGTCTCCAGTACATGGTCTACATCTATCTGACACACTGTTAGCTCTGGTCTCCAGTACATGGTCTACATCTATCTGTCACACTGTTAGCTCTGGTCTCCAGTACATGGTCTACATCTATCTGACACACTGTTAGCTCTGGTCTCCAGTACATGGTCTACATCATGTCTGAAGCACACTGTTAGCTCTGGTCTCCAGTACATGGTCTACATCTATCTGACACACTGTTAGCTCTGGTCTCCAGTACATGGTCTACATCTATCTGACACACTGTTAGCTCTGGTCTCCAGTACATGGTCTACATCTATCTGACAGACTGTCGGACACGGGTCTGGACCTTCTCCTCTTGAAATATGACACGAGATTTGCGTAGAGAATAGCTCGTTGTTTCTTCAGTTTTGCTGGAAGGTCAGTTCGAATTGACATTCGTTTGCCTTTAAGATATTTCGATGACCTTAACACCATATCTCTGCCAGCCATACTCAAGAAGCTGGCTATGATTGGGGAGGGAGTATCTGGGGTGGGGTCATCGGGGAAGGGTTTTCTGGGGAGCCGGTGGATGGCTTTAAAGTAGATATTGTCTATTGTATTGTCATGCAGGTTGAGGTCTTTAGCGAACATATCGCGAAGAACCCTCTCGGAGTCCTCATTTACATTTTCCTTTATGCCGTAAAACAGGAGATTCGTCTTACGGTCATGGATTTCTTGACGCAACAATCTTCTTTCAAATGTAGTGGTTTGCTCAGTTAGTTTGGACTTAAGAGTTTCTATCTCCGATTTCAAATCTTTCACTTCACTTTCATGAATGGCGGCCATGCCTTCCACGTCATCAACACGTTTTGTGATGATACACATGTCTTGTTTTAAGTCGTTTATGGCCTTATTTAATGCCATATTCCCGTTATCTATCTTATCAGAGAGTCTTTCTCCATATTGGCTAGAAGGTCTTCAAAATTAGGGCTTGTAGATGAACGGGTGTTCACGCCCGACTTAGACTGTTGTGTCGACATTTTGCGTGAGTAAAAAGGTTCAAAAAGTCTCCAGATAATTTTACTCACTTTCTTCAGGAAGGCCGGTGTATCCCCTTGTAGAGTTTTCTTATGAAAAAGGCAGTTTTTCAGTGTTCTGTCATCTGTTAGCGCATCGGATATTCGGGGGGTGGGAGAGCAGCTCACACACGCGTCCTGTCGTACCGCATGCGCAGCCGGAAGCCTTTTCCTGACAGTTAAGGTTAACTAAGGTTAACTCCAGACAATATTATACACCTGCCCAAAAGGAAAAATTCAAACCCCATGAATATTAATTAAAATATCACATTCAACTATCATCAAATTGACAAATTTAATCCGCCGTGCATCCTCCCTGCATCCGAAATATAAACTGATATTATACTGATCATCAAATGCAATAATCTAATTGAATTATCCAGTGACATATGGGACTATTATAGCATATCGATACACGAACACTTAATCACATTTTCCAGGTGTAACAAGGTGAGAAGCTTCTTACCAATCGTCAATGTCATAATTGTTTCTTGAAGTTTTCCTGGACATCAAAGTGATCGATTTATGTCCAGGTGCTATTTTGTTTGGGACCAGCGCGTCTTTCCTCTTTTATCAGTTGTACCAGGGCTCTACGCGTTGTCCTAACCTAAGTAGAAACACGCATTAATTGATGTTCGAAACATGTTCATTTTGACCGCATCACTGCAACCGAAAACACTTGCTGGGTTCAAAAGTCATCTTAGTATTGGGATCAATACGACACTTCCGCATTACAAAGAAAATAGTGCAGGGGATAAAAAAGTTAAATGGATATTTCCGATATGCTTCTTGAGAAAAGATTGATTTCCGTTCATCAATTCTTCATCATGTCCTTGGAAACAAAGAAGAAGTGACCAGTTTAAACAGTAAACGGGTTATTTGATAACAAAAACTGTTAGATCTTTTTAACATGTGCCCTATCAGGATGCTCTGGCAATTGTTTCTTTTATCGTTACCCAGATGGCATTTTCATGTCATACTGACCTGCATTAAAACGCTACTCTATAATTTTCTGATAAATCATGTTAGGTTCCAAGTCGAAAGGGGATTTTGTCTAACACTAATGTGTTTTAATTATGTACAGTATAGAAGATAAAAGATACATGTCATAAAAGCATGGAATGGTTTAACATACGTGTCAACTTAAGTTTAAGTGTAAACCTCGAATACTTCTTATCCTATAGGGGCGGTCGGGGTAGTGTAGTGGTTAAAGCGTTGTCTCGTCACTCCGAACAGCCGGGTTCGATTCCCCACATGGGTACAAGGTGTGAAGCCCATTTCTGGTGTCCCCCGCTGTGATATTGCTGGAATATTGCTAAAAGCAGCGTAAAACTAAAGCTCACTTACTCACTGCTTATCATATATTATATATATTATATTATAAACTGGGCAAAAGAACGCCTACAGCTGTTGAATGGTGAAAAATAAACACGAAATTGTTTTTGCGTCGCGATCTGTTCGACCATAGATGTGTTTCGAAATTAAAGTTTGTGGTGTTACGGCGACTGTTTTTAGCCTGGTATGATTTTAAAAACTTTTGTAATGTTTTGGTCAAGTCGAAATACCACGTGTATATTTTCCTGTGTCATGTTATCCAGCGTGATGTTACTTTAGCCTGTTATAATCAAACCTTACCAAGGAGGCGTGTTATTGATGGAGGTTTAATGCTACATAATGTGTTTAATATTATGAGAAAAACCTCCGAGTGTCGACACACAGCCCGAAGTTGTAGTTTATGTAGACAGCAGCACGCACACACGCGTGCGGTCACGCACACACACACAGATGAAACGGGTTCATGACTGATTTGTCATCTAACGTTGGATATCACATTCATGTGTAGTGTGTTATCACAGTACCTGGATTTAGTTAGTGAACATAAATAAATCGGTTGTTAATGTTGTATGCAATTTCCCGTATACAATTTACCATTGAAAAGAAATATACACGAAACGTAGATCATAAATGTAATCAATTCAATGGATACTCCAAATATTGAAATATCATAATTTTCTGCAAATTGTCATCTACGCCACGAGAAATGAGTGCAATGGAGCCACGTGCGCGTGCGTGCGTGTGTGTGTGTATGCGTGTAGGATAAATAAATATTTATATACAGTATATAACAGTTTATAAAACATTTTATCATACTCGTCCGATAATCAAATAGTTTTATATGCAATTAAACTTCGTTATTCAGTACGATAAACCAGGTTCCACTTTAACGGAGAACAACGAAACTGAGAAATGTCATTCCTAAAATATTGACATTCCAGGATAACGGAGTTTCAATATAACCACACTGAATTTAAGATGAAACAACCTATGTATTTCAACAATTTATCAATATCACCTGTATGTCATGAAAGTGTATTTTTCACATTTATTTCTTTTACGTGATAAAATAATAAATATATGTTATTTATGGATGTAAGGTTTTATGTTAATACGCCCTTTATAGATATTTAAAATATCACTACTGCTTGTCATAATGTAAGACTCTACGTCCACGACAGGCTGCATGCTTGTGATAAATTGTCGGGGACTTAAGGAAACCTTATCATGTTTCTTTCAGTCGGTGAGAACCGTTACTTTGTTCTCTGTGGTCAACTACAAAATGGTAACGTTTCAAATCTCACCGTTACGACAGATTATTCACCGGATTACAAGGCAACAATTCTACCCCGTTTCAATTAATAATTGTTGAGTAGAGGGGAAAACAATTACACCGACTAAAGTGTGGAAATCACGAGTACTTCGTCAGAATACCTTGCTGCCACTTGATTTCGGAAGGAGCCACGTGCGAGGCGCGAGGTAAGGCTGAGTATTTGCATGACCCCTGACCTAGAACAAAGGTTGTGTTTGATTGATTGATTCCGTGACATGTGCCAGATAGAAAGAATCGCACCGGAGCATTCACGGGCCTCACCTCGGCACGTGACCACGTGAGATGGGCGGTGCTCGGCTATTGACAGGAAGTCATGTGAGTGAGGCCATTGAAGGCATGCGCACTCGAGTGGAACGCTGCTTTCTCATTGGCTAGATAGCCGAAAGTTTCGTGAAATATTTATCAATACTCGTATATCGATTTCCAACCGGATCAATTTAATATTTAAGGGGGGCTTTTCCTCTCAGTTAGCGAAACTTCCGAGGTATTTGTTAAAGTGTCCATTTGAAGCAGTTTGTCGAGGTCTGTGTGAATTTTTCTGCCGAGTGTCATTTTGAGGAAGTGACAGAACCGTGAAATCATGTCTGACAGGAAACGAAACGGGGATGTGGACAGTTCGTCTGACAGAGAGAATTACGTAAGTGGTCAGTTTATATATGCTTCGGACACAACGACCAGATCTGCTTTATCGGACAGACCGTTGCAGGATGGTTCCAACCAATCCTGGACCTATTCTATTGACAATGTGATAAGAAGATCTGATTCGGACAGACCAAGCTTCCAGAAGATGAAGTCGACCAGCGTTTACCTGAGACCACACACTCCTGTAAGAAACGGCGGCAGGGACGTCCTGAGGAGACGCCGCATCGCCGCCAACGCACGTGAACGACGACGGATGCAAAGTCTCAACGTTGCCTTCGACGAGCTCCGGGATGTCATTCCAGCATTTAGTGATGACAGGAAGTTATCCAAATATGAAACTCTTCAAATGGCGCAGACATACATTGCGGCTCTGCAGGAACTGCTGGACAAAGACTGAAGGAAATTTCATACAGAACAACAGGGAAGATTTTCGCAGAAATCCTAGAGACCACGGGACTTTCAGAATAAAAAGACTTTAAAGACTCACTCACGTCACAGTGCTATATGTGACATGGCCATTGTGCAATGAACAAATGACACTGTCGGAACGAAAGCTCAACTGATGAAGATGAGAGGTTACCATGACGATACTAGTGCAATTTGTACCATAGCTTTAACAGTGTATCACTTGTATATAACATTTAATCATGCGGGACTTAACGGATTTGCAGATGGAAATGAGATATTCATCCCCGTATCTAGTTCTGACAATGGAGCCGTCATACTGTCAACGGTGATTCAGAAGTCAGGTAAACAATGACTCACCTTCGCAATTGACTTGCATGACATGGCAAAATGCAACATGAAAAATATCATATTCCTTGCCAGTAATATTTCTATATTTTTCGACTTTATTGTTCATGTTCCATGGATCTTCCAGAGATATTGTTCGGCTTTAGGAACAATGGCGAATTATTTTGTAACGACTGAAATAAAATATTTATTGAGAATTGTATCGTACGCGTCTGACTAATAAACCTCTTGGCAAACCTGATCCAAGCTGACATACTTATAGCGATGATGCTTTTACGTCCGTAAAAAACAGAATAAATTACAACTTTTCAAAGCTCTATGTGAGATTTGATATAGAGTTTAACTTTCGTGAATTAATTTGTAATTTGGAAATTGTACAATCGATTCTGCTGGGCAGAGACGTCTTATGAATGTGGAAAGGGTTTTGTCACTTCTATTATAAATTTGTATTTTAGTATGTCAGCTGATCAGGTATTGTAAAGGGGTTATACTCGATTTAAACATTAACAAGTAGAATTTAGGAGTTTTTCTGCATTAATGTTTAGATGACAGTGTCATATCCATTGGACAAAGATCTTCGGTGTTAGGCATAGCTGGTCTAGTCTATGTACGGCTACCGCCTGGACAAATGAACCGTTTATCATGTGTCACGTTTCCAAAGAATCTGAACTAATTAATGCCACAAAGCCTTAAGGGTATTCGTGCTCAGAGACCAAACAAACCGTAACAGACAAACTTCACTGAAACGTACCCTGACTAATGTCAGTTAATGTCAGAAATGACAGATTAAGCGACATCGTGCTTGTGGAGATGAACTGCTTGGTGGGTAAGCTTCCAGTTATATATACGGGTTATCATAATCACAATTATAACTAAACATAATGTGTCAACAAGTTGATGTCAGACGACCGAACATAGTTTCCCTATTAAACTGTGTTTATATACATATACTACTCGACACAAGATAAGAACACCAACAACTGGAAGATTAGGTGTTGGGATACCCCCATCCATGACAAAGAAACTTAAATCATGTGGAAAACTTTGGTGTTCTTTAGCCTTTTTTAAGTTGTGCATTTTATTAACCTTTGATATGACGAACTCCAAGAAGACTTTAGTCAATCAATCAACCAATCAGTCAATCAGTCAATCAGTCTTTTATTCAGGATACTAAGTAGTCACATGTCTATGGTATTATACCATCCACGAGTTACATGTAATAGTGTAACATTTACATGTGACTTTAGGCAGGGGAGCAGGACATTTCCCGAACACCTGGTGTCACCACAAAATACCAGTGATTCCTTCATATAACTGCCACTACTCTTTTATTGTGTTTATTTGTTTCGATACCTACTGGAGACGGATCATCCTCTGTCGTTGCCGTTTTATACTAAGTCAGTTTTGCCATATGCAGCATTCGCTGTGTACGAAATACATTGTGTTGTGCGCTTGGTAGGCATAGCCCTGTCATGTCCTATATCATCATATCCTTAACTATTACTAACCAAAACAACGATGGTTACCACGCACAGAAATTCTGCGTCAGTCTTCTAATACATGTAATTGAATTGTACAAATGTACTTTGATTAAATTCACCATGCATTAATATAGGTCTGGACATTAAAATGCAAACAGGATGAATTTTTGAAAATCCAGAGTCCTCTATGAAAATATAGCTATTGCCTTGAGCTGCATTAACTTACTGGAACAAACAAGAAATGGTTATTCCGTGAGTGAGTGAGGTTTTATGCCGCTTTTAGAAATATTCCAGCAATATCACGGCGGGGGACAGCAGAAAAGAGCTTCCCATGTGGGGAATCGAACCCGGGTCTTCAGCGTGACGAACGAACGCCTTAACCACTAGGCTACCTCACCGCCCCTGTTATTTTGTGACTGATTTGATAAGGGTATCTGGATTGTTTTTAAACCTTAAGTTTGCAGAGTCTTTGTGACTGGTTTCAGTCTAGTAACGTTTTGATACCGTTTGCATTTTTTTGGACGAATCCGACTTTCAAGTGTATATTTTCTTTTGTCCGGCTTTTAAAAGCACTCCACTTATACGTTAAACATAGGTTCAGATGAGGTTATGGAGTATTTGCTCCGTCTAAATACCACCCTAAAAACATTCACAAATAGTAACAGCCGCGGCGCATTAAGCATGCGAAGTGCTTCTTTGCTGTGAACAGCTCCTAATACAATCAATGTATGTGAATTGTAAACAGTTGGGACTGAACACACAGCGAATTACATGCTTAATAATGTGGTATTGCATAGGCAGAGTGTTAAGACGCTATCCGAGTAAAAACAGTATTTTAATATTGCAAATTTTCACATTGGAGACAACGGGTTTCTTTGGGGATATGAGATACGCTTTTACTTTACATTTATTCATTTAAATCACACACAGTGGTACAAGTGCACAATGATCATTAAATAAATATACATAAAAATGAGCGTTATATACACACGTTAAATCAACATCAGGATGAAGTGTTTAAAACTCGTTCATCGGCTTTGCGTTAAAAGTACAGAAATTCTGCAAGTATGCAGTGCTGTTGTTAGAAAATCGTCTTGCGAAAATTTCGTTGTAGCTAATATTGTTCAGAGGTCTATGTAAAGCTAAATTTTCACCCCTGAATAATATGATATTCATGGCTTGCTACAAAGGGGGGTGCATGTTCATGTCGCGAGGCAAGAGCACATTCTCGAGATATTGGTGCGGAGGTAGAGCTGACCCCACCCCACCCCCACCCACCCCAAATATGTCTTAAGGTTTGTCAACATCAGTCTCCTGGGTTTCAACAAAATGGTCAATGTCCACGGCCTGCATTACGCTGACGCGCCGTGAAATAACTGGAATAATGTTCAAAACAGAATTAAACAATTTTCACTCACTCACTCAATCACTTTATATTTTTTTCGCTATACATTTTACATGGATCTACAGTTCTAACATGTTACATTTACTCAACCATTTATTTCAGTATAAAACAAAATCTACCCGCCCGCCAGTGACCGGCTGTTGGGGGGCCTGGTGAATAATTAACGATGGATATCGGCAAGCATTCTGTGGACGGCAGAACGCCAGCTTGACATTAGTGTTTAAAGGAATCCCTACACCCACAAAATACATATATATTATTCATGTACAGTGATGAATAGTTATGAATCATTGATTCCGAATGTCTCGCCAAACAGGTAGGGGGAGGGTGTCCTACCCCTGATCACAGAACGACTTCCAAAAACAAAAACATGTGAGACAATAATTGCCCAACCCCTTAACATTAGATTAAATCGATATTTATCAAATTTTAATCAATTCTCTGGAAGCAACCTGTTTAATCGACCAGGGCGCCCATTCGGATGTCACCTGTCATTTTGGTTAAATCTCACTGGTCTGTCAATTTACATTCATTAACATTAATTTTGGGAAATATGCTTTTGGGGAATGTTTAAAAACATTATTTCTTTGTATTTAATCTATATATTTTAACGATCCTATGATTATACATTTATATTGGAATATCTTATAACATATGATAAACAATAAAGTAGATATGACATTTATAATATAATTCCGATCAAGACTTCAAGACCTTTAATAATACCTTTGGTATTCAAAAGCGTTGAAGGTGTGTGTATTTTGGGAAAAAATCAGGTATCGGTTTCATGAAAAGCTTTGCGTGGGGTGAAACGACATTTATAATATTTACATTGCATAACCAAGATAAACTAATCATAATATTTTTCTGAAATTAATACCGCTCTTTTTATCGCCAAATGAACATTCTCTATAGGCGACTGTGAAATTATTTAGCAATAATTTTGTAAATATTTTGTTCTTTCTTATGCGAAATAACACTAACTATATCTTATAAGAAAACTAATGTTCACACAATTCAATACAAACTCATAATATATTTTTATATGTTAAAAAATTACCAAGCGTCACATTGTATTCGGCGTTTAATCAGTACATCACTACGAAGGGAAACTACCAACTTCATTTGTCAAAAGCAATAAACAATATCCCTAAAAAAAGTTAGAAACCCCAGTTGTTAGTTTATCTTTGGGGAACACCAGTAACACAAGCCAGGCCGCTCCGCGTTTTCAAAGGCCCCGACAAGACTGGTTTGTGTGCACGTCCCGCTTCACTGGGTTCCCAGCTTGCAGGCTGGTCCTACTGAAATATTTACACTGGCTTCTGATTGGCTGATCCGTTATGGGGCCGATTAAGTGTTTGTCAACGTACGGTTACCATATGACGATTAGCATTAATGAGATAATGGAGGGGTATTGTTTTGTGGAACTGTCAAAGATTTTCTGTTGATCAAGCTCCAGGTCTTCAGGTCGTGCGATAGAGTAGTGTTAATAACGATGTTTTAAAGTGCACCCTACTCTCCAACAAAATTGGGATTTTAAGTTGATGAAAAGAACTATACCGTTATGATTAAGATCTTCCTTTAAATTGGCAATTATGGAAGTTTAGACTGTCATTAAAACTTAACCCTAGCAGAAAACATATTTTAGAGTGTGATAAATAAAACAAATGTAAAATTTAAACTTGATATTTGTAGCTCGATACATCGTGTCATTTCAAATATTTTTTTTAACTACTGAAGTGTGTTTTGAAAAATATTTGTATAAATATTTCGAAAAGTAGGTTCTTGCACGAATGAATAATACGGTAAAAGGGAACTGTAACGGTAAATTCGGGTTGCGAAAATGATGCTAAAACTGAAAGGGGAATGTGAATTAGCTGCTGGAGCAAAAAGAGGATGAGAATAGGCAACTGGAACAGAGAATTTGGTGAGAAATATTTGAGGCTGCATATGTTACAGTAAATATGTACAATCAGTTGATGTGTGTATTTACTGATTTTTTTAAAGTGATTGTGTATATTTACTGAAATTTTCAGGAAATATACATATTTACAGCCGTGATGTTGCTGGAATATTGCTAAAAGCGGCTTAAAACCAAACTCAGTCAGTCAGTCGTATCCCATTTGCGTAGATCGATGTTCATGATGTCAACCACTGGATTGTCTGGTCCAGAGTCGATTATGTACAAACCGCCGCCATATAGCTGGATTATTGCTGAGTGCGGCGTTAAACAACAAACAAACTGCTTGATAACGTTATCAAAACGTTATTAATGTTTCTATCATGTCCACTTTTGTGTCTTTTGTCCTCTTTTGCGGGGCAGTTGAAATGAATTCCCCTTCACCATTTCGAATTACCTTAGGGTATTGCCTACAGTTTAAAACAACTGTGTTGTCTTAGTGATTGACATCATGAGCATCGATCTACGCAAATGGGATACGATGACATGTGTCAACCAAGTCAGTGAGCCTGATTTTCACGGGCCAAACCAAACAGTCGATGAAATGTTTCAAACATCGGATACAAAACTACAACAAACACTACCGTATCAAAGACGTTTGTATCGAACACGCTTAAAGCGAACTTACGTATATAACGAACTGTATTAGGTCCCAGCTACGTGTTGTATATTAATTGTCGAAATACAAATATCAAACTACGGTTAAAACGAACTTAAATTAGTGGTCCCTCTGAGTTAGTTATAACCGTAGTTTACTACACTTTCTTCTACCTGTCAGTTTACTTACAGGAGTACAGATTAAAATACGCACGTTTTCTAAATGCTTCTATAAAAGGCGTCTGAGATTGGAGTGTCGGTCATAAAAAGGTGCTGAACATTTGTTTTCTTCAATGACGCAATCCAAACGAATTGCGCAATAAAACGGCCATGACAAATTGTCAGAGATGCGGGCGTATCAATGTGATTTAAAGGTACATTGTTGCGGGGCATTAAACAGCTTAAGGGGACTTGACTTTATGCTTGAATAATGCATATCTACTGACGAGGCAATAGCCCCTATCATCGATATCCGGTTTGTTTGCATAACTGGGATTATAAAATTCCACGTTGTGATTTTTATAGAAATATGGACCGCCTGTTTGAATATGCAGTGAACTACGTTTCTAGTGATCTCGAAGGGGCCACTGGTTGTAGTTCGTTATATCCGTAGTTCGTTTTACGCTTTTCGACAAAAATATGTATAAGTGTCCAGGACAATCAATCGTTCGTGTCGCTGTGTGTGTGTGTGTGTGTGTGAGAGAGAGAGAGAGAGAGAGAGAGAGAGAGAGAGAGAGAGAGATTCCGTCTGTCTGTCTGTCCGTGTGTGCGTCTGTGTGTATGCCTCTGTGTTATAGCAACGTGTTTCATCTGTGCACATCTGACTGCTATATCCGGCTTAGTTGACACGAGTGAGTGAGTTAGTGAGGTTTTTCGCCGCTTTTAGCAATATTCCCACAATATCACGGTGAATGACACCGGATCGAACCCGTGTCTTCGACATGACGAGCGAACGCTTTATCCACTTGACTACCCCACGTTGACATGAAAATACCAACTTTCTCTATATAATAAATAAAGAGGTAACAAACGAGATTCAGATATTGGAGATTTGTTTATCCGGACAAAATGTGAGAAATGTCCGGAGGTTCGAGTGTTTATAATTTACAACTCCAGCCCGCTGAGGTACCTTGCTGCAGTATAACCTCAGACACATTATACTGAGTCCCAACTGACCTGTCAACGCTTATCTTTCATCGGATTACAGCAGGCCACCACCGAACCACCGACTTTCTGGATAGCCCCTCTGTCGATCGCTCGACAGTATCGGTACGAATGGTGGGAATATGGATAACGGCAGCTGACGTTACCGATTATCCAGGTGTGCGGTGTCATTTTAAGATCTGCACAATTCAAATTTAATTTAATATATAAGTTTCGTATGCATGTATCAACGTGTGCGCACAGTTTACATAGAAAACTTATATATATAGGAAAGCTGATAATTCTCTTGCGTTGAATGCGTTGAAGGTGGGATGTGCAGAAATATCAAGGTTTCACAGTGTACAAATAGCACGCTTGAGGGCTGTAATGTTATTTGTTTTACATATTCAACAACGAGAGACAGACATGGTGAGTGAGTGAGTTAGTTTAGTATTACGCTTTCAGCAATATTCCACCAATATCACGGCGGGGGACACCAGAAATGGGCTTCACACATTGTACCCATGCGGGGAATCGAACCCGGGTCATCGGCGTAACGAGCAAACGCTTTAACCACTAGGCTACCCCACCGCCCCACAGACATGGGATAATTATATATCATATTCATTTTTAGACTACCCCACAACCTCCAAGATTTGGAGAGGCAGTAGTTGCATACAATAACATTTATACATGAATTAAATACAAAACCATATACCATCAAACACTAAACCATATGTGAATAAAACCCTGTGAGGACTACCAGCTGGAATGGTGCTCCCTGGCAACCTATAGCAACTAAGGTGTGGATGGGTAGCCTAGTCACGCCGAAGGTCCGAGTTCGATTCCCCACATGGGTACAATGTGTGAAGCCCATTTCTGGTGTCCCCCGCCGTGATATTGCAGGAATATTACTAAAAGCGGCGTAAAACCCAACTCACTCACTCACCCACTATATCTGCTAATTTTAAGATGAAGGTGTTCCCTACTGAGGCTCGGTGATTTGTGTCATCGTACCCCGTGGGTCGATGCTCATGCTATCAATCACCGGGTTTATGCCGCGTTTAGCAACATTCCAGAAATATAAAGGCAGGGACACATGAAGTGGGTTTCGTGTTACTGTACTCATGCATTCGAACCCTGGACCAAAATGTAACGGGCGAACACTTTAACCACTACGCTTGCCCCGGGCGCCTTTATTCCTAAAGTATACAAGCCGGTAACACGTTCTTGCACTTTTTTCGATCCGATTGCGAGCTGTATAAACAGAACCTCAGTCTGTGATCATTATTAGTCTCATTTCAATTTATGATCAAATTTGATCGGTTATTAAGCATATTTCCCTTACCTGTTCCTCAATAAAATTAATCTTAAACATCAACACTCCATTTCTGGTTTCCATTCAACGTACCTGCACGACTCATGCTTCGTAATTGCTTCTTACAAGGAGTAAAAACATTTCAAAAACACTCTCATTTTACGCCATGTATGAAACTTCTTTAGCTATTGAAAAAAATACAGTCGATCTCAGGTGAGAGTTTCTGTAAGGTGGAAGTGCTCTTCGCTGATGAGGCAATCAATTAAGGTGAAGTAGGTGTTTCGACCGACGTGCCAGTCCTCTTGAGATGCACGTGTAAGTGACGACTACCGAACGTACGATCTAGGAACATGTATTCACCGTGGGTGTTAAGAGGGAACCTAGCCCAATACCCTTTAAAGTATCATAAAACCCCAGACAGGGTTAAGCCAAGGTTGCGCTCTGGGCCGTTGAGCATTTCTGCCATGTTAACAATCGCTTCAGGTAGGCCGCACGTGTAAATCAGGCGCACACGTGTCTTGTTTTATTGAGTATTTATTACTGTCTTGAAAACATTTGTTCGTTCCTTCTATTTCCAGCGGTAAGCCGCAGTTGCTTTTGATTCAGATGACTTTCAAACCCTTGTTCACCTATCACAGGCAGTACTGAAGGCAGGTAATCTCTTTGAAAAGTATTAAGAGTGCGACACATGCACACTGAAGCGTATAAACAGTATTTATTCATTGCTGTTGGCGGTTGTGAGGTAGAAAACTGACTTTTGTTACAAGCATTTCGATTGGAGAAACACATTGTTTTCATGATTGATTGCGCACGCAACCAGCCACCGTAAAACTTCTATGAAACCAAATTTGAACCATTGTTAAATTTCAATGTGTAGTCAAAGTTGAATTTGTTTATTTGTTATATAACAACTGGGTCATAGTACTAGAGTACGGACGACATGCTGTTTGAAAATCAGGCCACTGAGTCCTAAAGGAAACCATTTGTCTGTATCATAGTTGAACCTCTTTAATTGGCACCCCTGTGTACCAAAATTGTCCAAATTGCATGCATTTGTTTAGTTGGTGTAAGGAGGTCGAAGCTGACTGAACACTCATTGTTTTGTTGTCGATGATTTGAAAGGTAACCCTGATTAAAAATATTCAACGGTTCTTGATGACAAGTGTTTCGACAACATTATGAAAATACGCCAACCTTGATCACATTAAGCCATTAAACAATCCACAGAAACCAATAATACAAAACAACACATATATTTTTTTTCGAATAAATGTTCAAATTCAACTGTTTATTATATGAAATATCATGTACCCATTTACATGAACTGCATATGGTACAGTATAGGATCCGGATCAGTTTAACAAAAGATTCACATTTCATTTTCTTCATAGTTTGTGGTTGCCATAAGGCTAATAAATTGTTGTACTGAAGGTCGAATTAAATATTTTTTTGGCATGTTCTGCTTTCGAATGTTCTTTAAGTATAGATACATAAGGGTAAAATGGTACACATCTTCGATATTGTTTAAGTTACAATATGTACACACTCTTTCAGACTTTGCAATTTTATGATGTCTCCCGGTATCAGTATAAATATAGCTTTGTACATCCAACTCGAGCACGAGCAGATTACGGTTTATGACACCTTTGTTTCGTAGTCGTAGCTGCTCGCTCGCTGTCTGGTAGGATAGTGTTACGGCAACTGTCGTGTTACGAACCCAGGAGTTGAAACTACCCGCATATGTTGCCACTGAATAGTGTCTTTAGAACATGAAGGACTCTCTGACTGGTTAAAAGGCCATAAACTGATTTTTACTTTTGAATACGTTATATAAAACACCAACTTTACAAAAATATAATGAAAATTGGATTTCAATAACCCGCTGCATTATCTATGACATTTCTAAAGTCATAAATCTGTGTTTGTATAGTGAAGTCAATGAGGCGTTAAGTGTTGAGGGAAATGCTTTCAAACAATAAGCATTTCAGTGAGGAAATCTCACCACTAACAGCCCTGTCATGTACCTTTTTTGTAAATATTTTGTTTGGGGTTTGAGCACGTGCTTAATGTGCCGTTAACTACGGATGACAGACACTCGAATTTAGATATTACACTAAATAAATACGACAAACTTTCATCACAAGGAATGTCTGCTAAAGGTGAAAGTAGGCAACGTAGGTCTAGGAGAACTCTTGTATGGGTGCCGTGCTTGACAGCTTGACTATTAAGGGGTGATGGGGTAGTCTTGTGGTTCGGTCGTTCGCTCGTGACGACGAAGAACCACGTTTGTTTCCCTATATGTGATGATGTCATCATGACGTCTGAGCTGAGAATGTACTTCGAGTGCACACTGATCAATTGGTAATATTGCCTTTTAGCATGAAAGTCGTCATGCAAAATAGTGAATGAGTGAGTGAGTTAAGATTTAACGTCACCCCGGCAATATTTCAGCCATATAGTGACGAGTCATGCAAAATAGTGAGTGAGTGAGTGAGTTAAAATTTAACGTCACCCCGGCAATATTTCAGCCATATAGTGACGAGTCATGCAGAATAGAGTTATACTAGATGGATCATCACCTTTATCATCATCTTCATCATCACAAAATGCAATTGTGATTCTACGATTCCGACTTTATTCCAAGTATTTTTATGCATTACACTATATTAGTGATGGCACCAGGTGTTCGTGAAAATATCCGCTAATAAATACATCTATGCTGATCACTCCCTACCAAACACGCACTCGTAAACGGAAAGTCTATCTTTATACTTCGATATCCGCCAGAATCGGCGTAAACACGAGTACATTACGTCTTACACCTGATTTTACGTGAACTCTACACAGTGTTATGTCGGCGATGACGGACTCAGTGGGCGTGTAATACAGTCTCAGACAATGCACAAAACGTCATTCAAGGATTTACTCGCTTTAGCAGAAAATTAATTCTTTAGAGATCGAGTTCCTATCGATTTGGCCACGACATGACTGACCTCAGGCCTTACACGCGGGGTCACGCTTGTTATGTCTTTATGCTAGTCGCCAAATCCGGCCATTGTTTTGCGAGTGTCAAGGAACCCAACACTTCTAATAATGTATGCACACAGAGATTATTTACCAGATCCGCTTTTCGATAAAGCGTCTTAGTGGAATCAAAATGTAAATGAACTTTATGATTAGATAAAAGGGCTCATTAATTCCCAATGGCCGTTTTTTCACAGTCCAAGATCGTGCTTGTTGATCAGGTGAGCTACAGCCACGCTTGGTTTGTTCACATAGGAAGATACGTTTCAAGGCCCATATGACGCCGGTTATGGCGTCTTATGACAACAAAACAAAATATTTCAGCTTGTTCAGGCTGGTTAACTTAAAGGTGTAAATTACTGTCGATTCTAGTTTGTGAAAAGAAACCTTATCGATGGACTCGCTTTTCTTCTTCAGGTGGTAGCAAATCGACTGGAAACGCTTCATCCTACTTAAAGTCATTTGGCAGCGTATGAATCTGTACGTATCAAGGTAATCGCTTTTTGCAGGATCTTTCTGAAATGCATGACTCATATACTGGACATGCCATGTGGATTTTCGTGCCATCTCCATGCAAATTAAATAAATTGTGGAATAATAGATCAATTCGTAGACTGGATTTCATGGATGGTTACAAGTTAATTGCAAACATGTTACAAACGATGAGTGAATCTACACGTTAGCTTTCATGCTATGTCCATTACAATAGGATTATCTGACATGCCATTCAACGCTGGTGATATTGTCTTCTATTGTCCCCAGAAGACCTGAGATGGGGCTTTAAGGGACTCACCCAAGATGACACCTGTCTAGTCGTGTATACCACGTGGGGTTACTAGGGTCACTGACAGGGTTCAGTAACTCACGGGGGTCACCATCGACTGGTCAACACAAGAGCCAAGATAGAATCAAGAGGTCCTTACATACAACTTATGCATGTGTACCAGGAGCTGAAGTGACAACCGAAAATATGTCAAGTACATTTTAGAATGATATTTTAGTTCTGTTTTATATTTCCCCAAATACGAGGGGTTTTATAGTTAACATCGGGGTAAAAGAACGCAACCTTGTTTGACGGTAGCTTAAAATTAAAGAAACAAAATACGAACACGATATGCTTATTGGAGGGTGATGTATGTAATACGGATATGATAAGGCTATATTACATGCATCACGTCAATGGCTATCTCACAAGGACGGCCGTTACAGACGATTAACGACCTAAATTGTTTTCTTCACATCCAATTTTCAAGCACATAATTTATTTTTCCGGTACACTGAGAGAGACTTCAGTTATATCACGTGTCTGTTTTATGTCGGATAAATCCCGTAGTCATGCAGGTCTTCTTGCCGCTTTGGTGGCACTAATGGACTCGGTATGGTGTTGGTATATCTAGAAACAAAAATAACAAATATGTGATCCCACCAACGATCATAAGATTCTGACACAACTAAGGGACACAACTAAGGGACGCAACCAACTCTGCACAACAAACTACAGATCACGTGGTTCTATCATCTACTGTAAAACCTGGTTAAAAGAATATTTGACATATATTTGTGGCATAAACTATTGAAGCAAGGTATACATGGGCGGTTTTTCGACTTAATACAAAATATGTACAAAAACATTAAAACATGCGTATGTGCAAATAATAATTATTCAGACTACTTCCCGAGTGAGTGTGGAGTAAGACAAGGTGAAAACCTATCACCACTATTGTTTTCACTGTTCTTAAATGATCTTGAGTCACACATTTCTGATGATAATTGTGATGGTGTTCTTATCGAGGGTTTAGATGTGAATATTGTTTTACACCTTTTTATTCTCTTATATGCAGATGATGCAGTACTTGTTAGTCAAAGTCCTAATGGACTCCAGAGATTATTAAATTCGTTCCATATGTATTGTGTGCAGTGGAAGCCTGATGTCAATACATGTATATCCAAAACCAAAATTGTAATATTTGGTGGTGGAGTACCTTCTAAAGGTAAACATATATTCTATTTCGGAGAACATGCACTAGAGATTGTTGACTTTTACACGTATCTAGGTTTAAAACTACATAGATCTGGTAGTTTGGTACAAGCTATCAAAACTTTAATTGACTCAGGAAGTAAGGCTATGTTCTGCCTTTTAAAAACGGCAAGAAATATTAACCTCCCGATTGACTGTTTAATCCGGGCTTTCGATGTAATGGTTGTTCCCATTCTCTGCTATGGATGTGAAACCTGGAGACATGAATAACTGGAAATTATTGAAACAGTTCACTTGAAGTTTTTGAAATTCATCTGTAATCTTAAAGTATCTACCCCAACTTACATGGTCTACGGAGAAACGGGAAGGTATCCTCTGAGAATTAAGATTGTAAAGCGATTGATTAAATATTGGCACACCCTTGCTGTACCCAAAATATCAAACGTTAAATTATCTCACACTTTACACAACTTCATTACACTACAAAAACAGCACTATGACTATCAAGATAATTGGTTAAATTTTATTGAATGTACGTTAAATCATTTAGGTCTTAGTAATATTTTCAGAAATCCAGAATGTGTTAACACTGAAGGTATGGCCTTAAAGGTAGAACTAGTTTTAAAAGACCAATTTACTCAGAGCTGGTGGTCTTTAATGAATAATAGCCCTTTAGCTCTTTATTATAGGACTACAAAAGACTCTTTAACATTTGAACGTTACTTTTTTCTTCCAAGTAATGTTTATATCCCAATTCTAAACTTCAGAATAACAAACCACCTTCTACCCCTTGAGACCGGCCGCTAGGAGGGCATAACCAGAGAAAATATTCCCATGCCAGCGAACTATTTAAAAATATATGTCACGTGGAAAAATACGTACACTTTCAATCAACTCAAAATACAGGTTTGGGACGTTTTCACACAAGCGAAAGTGAAATGATAAATGTCTCTTAAGAAATAGACACGTGCGGGCCGCCATTAAACGACCAGGAAACGCACCCACCTCTTTCCCCTCGAAGGCGATCGTCTTTGTGATCAAACACCGCGGAACATAACCCAAATTAAGTGTACAGCTATACAATAAGAATCAATATGTCACGTATATATCAAAGACACCTTCCGCAGATATACTTCCTTCAAAACTTTAGATTCAATCAATGGTGCCAAGTTCAGAAGAAACTAAAAGTTCGTTCAAAGAGAACCATTAATCCATCAACTCGGTTTCGTGACAAATGCGGTATTCAATTTTTACCGGGTGTCTTTTATATTTAATTGAACCTATTGCCAATTTATCTGTCTGGCGTTCAAGACTTTCTTTAGAATGTAATATATTACAAATGTTAATTTCACTCCCCCAATTTAATCCAGAGAAATTGATTTGATTTTTAATTTGTGTACGCTTCGCGTGTTTATTTCAAATATTCAAACGTCATTTATACGCGACAGGTATGAATAGTACCGTTGTTAGATCAATTATCCAGCGCATAATCCGAGCATGCGCACTAAAATGGCGAAAGTGGATAGCGCGACCTTTCGCGTGTCCCGTGGTGTAACAGTTTTCGCCTCACACCTGTCACGGGAGGGCCTCTAACTGATTGATCCTGAACAGGTACAAATGCAAGATTCCGGCGAATGAAATCCTGATGGGCTCATGTCGATAATTATACAAAAGATTCCCCATAGTGAATGGTTGCCTTTCTTTCCCATACCTGATAGGTCATTTGGCACGTGCAGCCATACTGCACGTGGCGCATTGATTGGTGCTAACCGCATGCTTTGATTGGCTAATTACTATGGCAACTGGAAGGCTCAAACTGCGGGAGTTATGCAAATGTTGATTGGGGTGGTTGAATAAACAACAGTTGGGACATATGCACGCTATTCTTTCAATAAATTATATTGAAATGTTTTACAGCTATTACCTGAAGGATCTTGCAGAACAGCTTCCGATTTGATATTTTGGATATTAACGTAACTGGTATTTGGTCTGATTAACAATGTTTATCGGTAAGAATTTTACAATACAGTACAAATTTTATGGAGAACAACTTCTTTTATTCGTGAGTGCGACGTTTGGATACAGATTCTTGTACCGGTACAAGCTTGACAACGGTACAAGAATTTGTATCCAAACGTCGCACTCACGAATAAAAGAAGTTGTTCTCCATAAAGTTTGTTCTATTTTGTACTTCCCAACTTCTAAAATGCCACTCAAAGAAAGAATTTGACATACTTGATTTTTTATTGTGAGTCAAACGAGTGTAATGTTGAATGAAATGAAACGAATTTAATCCTCAAAGAAACATGTCAATATATCAGTATTTCATTTCGAAGACACGACATATAAACGAAACATTTTAAAACAGATTATTTTAATTTTATTTGGTTTAAAGTGCACGTGAATAAAATGCAATGTTAAGAAGAAATGTTTTAAAATATCGTAGTCGCTCCCATCTTGATCCATTGAAACCAATGGCGGAGGAGATTTGATTGAAACCCGCTTCAATGAAAGCTCAATGCAATCACATCACGAATCGTATGAGGTGCTCAAAACGACCAGTGACTTAGAACGAAGGCTACAGCATATGGCAAGCGATCGCGCAGGATTGTGGTCAACCGGCCTGCCTCAGCGCTGGTGGGGCACGCATGGCGAAGAAATCTGCTGCAAGCCACGCATCATCATAACTCATATTCGATAAACGTTTCATATTTTTTGCTGTTTATTTAATTCTGTATGATGTACAGGTAATGCAAGAAAAGTCTCTGGTTAATTAAGAAACATGATAATTTCACCTTTTTTTAAAAAAATAGACATGATTTCGTGAGGATAACGTTATGGTTAAGATCCAATTTGACAGATTTGAATTATTTAAGTTCAATTTTATGGAAGCATTTGCAATAGCGTATGAACATCATCAGACATATTCAAATGTTTGACAACAAACGCCTTTGTGAAATTCAAGGATATATAATCAGGTCCGTGGAGCAAGATGACAGTGTTACCATTTGTTGACACTGTCTTGGAAATGTACCTTGTGTCAAAGATTCCTTCAAGTACTAATATTCGAAAAACAAATGCCTCATGCATGTATGTATATGTATGTATGTATGTATGTATGTATGTATGTATGTATGTATGTATGTATGTATGTATGTATGTATGTATGTATGTATGTATGTATGTATGTGTGTGTGTGTGTGTGTGTGTGTGTGTGTGTGTGTGTGTGTGTGTGTGTGTGTGTGTGTGTGTGTGTGTGTATGTATGTATGTATGTATGTATGTATGTATGTATGTATGTATGTATGTATGTATGTATGTATGCATGTATGTGTGTATGTATGTATGTATGTATGTATGTATGTATGTATGTATGTATGTATGTATGTATGTATGTATGTATGTATGTATGTATGTATGTATGTATGTATGTATGTATGTATGTATAGATGTGTAGATACAGATATATGTATAGATATAGATATGAGTAGAGAGATATATTTATAGATAAAGATATTGAGTGCTATTGCATATTTTGTTAGATGCATGCGTTAGAAATGGAGTTTAGTTATCATTCACATTACCATATCCGATGAATGTCACATATTTTTAAATTTCGCGGATCCGGAGTGCCTCAAAGGTTCCTGACCATACCCAGTCCTTTCATATAAATCACACATGATATATGTGTTATAATGATAAGCTACTGAACTCAAACAATCACTCACTCACTCACAGACCCGTTAAATGTATATGGTTTTATACTGACTTGAAATTCTTTGATAATGATATGTCTTGCATGACAAGATCGTTAATAAAGAAGTCAGTCTGACACACTCTTTTATGAAGGGATATTTATGATCCAGTTTTGTATGAAGAATTAGAAACTACTTTATAACGGCAGAAGTATGAAACACTCTTTCACAAAGACGCAAGAATGACGAACTCTGTGATGAATAGACCTGCATGGGATTACATTGATTAATGGTAAGCTCTTGGATTATGGGGCCAACATGACAACTCTTGGATTAAGGGACCAACATGACAACTCTTGGGTTATAGGACCAACATATTAATTCTTGGATAAAGGGCCAACATGACAACTCTTGGGCTTAAGGGGCCAACATGGCAACTCTTGGGTTAAGGGACCAACATGACAACTCTTGGGTTAAGGGACCAACATGACAACTCTTGGGTTAAGGGACCAACATGGCAACTCTTGGGTTAAGGGACCAACATGGCAACTATTGGGTTAAGGGAGCAAAATGGCAACTCTTGGGTTAAGGGACCAACATGACAACTCTTGGGTTAAGGGACCAACATGACAACTCTTGGATTAAGGGACCAACATGACAACTCTTGGGTTAAGGGACCAACATGACAACTCTTGGGTTAAGGGACCAACATGACAACTCTTGGATTAAGGGACCAACATGACAACTATTGGGTTAAGGGACCAACATGACAACTCTTGGGTTAAGGGACCAACATGACAACTCTTGGGTTAAGGGACCAACATGACAGCTCTGGGATTGACAACTCTTGGGTTAAGGGACCAACATGACAACTCTTGGGTTAAGGGACCAATATGGCAACTCTTGGGTTGACATGACTACTCTTGAGTTAAGGGACCAAAATGACAACTCTTGGGTTAAGGGACCGACATGACAACTCTTGAGTTAAGGGACCAAAATGACGACTCTTGGGTTAAGGGACGGACATGACAACTCTTGAGTTAAGGGACCAAAATGACAACTCTTGGGCTAAGGGACCGATATGACAGCTCTTGGGTTAAGGGACCAACATGACAACTCTTGGGTTAAGGGACCAACATGACAACTCTTGGGTTAAGGGACCAACATGACAACTCTTGGGTTAAGGGACCAATATGACAACTCTTGGGTTAAGGGACCAACATGACAACTCTTGGGTTAAGGGACCAAAATGACAACTATTGGGTTTAGGGACCAACATGGAAACTCTTGGGTTAAGGGACGGACATGACTACTCTTGAGTTAAGGGACCAAAATGACAACTCTTGGGTTAAGGGACCGACATGACAACTCTTGAGTTAAGGGACCAAAATGACGACTCTTGGGTTAAGGGACGGACATGACAACTCTTGAGTTAAGGGACCAAAATGACAACTCTTGGGCTAAGGGACCGATATGACAGCTCTTGAGTTAAAGGACCAACATGACAACTCTTAGGCTAAGGGACCAACATGACAAGTCTTGGGTTAAGGAACCAACATGACAACTCTTGAGTTAAGTGACCAACATGGCAGTTTTTGGATTAAGGGACCAGAATGAGAGTTATTGGATTCAAAAACCAGCATGGCAAACTATTCCATTAAAGGTGAAGCATGTCAAACTCTGGGATTAAGGGACCTGCTCGGCAAAGTCTGATTAAGGGACCGATACGACAATATCTTGAAGGGAAAATCATCAAAGCTCTGTGACTGGGGGTACCAGCGCGACCAACGTCTTGATGAAGGGACGAGTATGACTCTTTGATGAAGTTACCTGCATGCCACATTCTTTGATTACTTGACTCTTGAAACCAGATACTAAATCCAAATGATAAAGAGCTGAAGCTCACTTCTAAAGCTAGGCTTTACATTCAGTAATAAACTGCATTTATTGTGAAATCAAGCCTATTACAATTATATTTTAATGTCGAAACTGCTCTAGGGCAAAAGATGTTTTTCCGATATTCATATCTCGTAAACATATACCTAAGGAAGGCTTTAGACATGAAAGGAGCACTGTGTAAGGTCGCCCATATGTACGCCGAAATGGATGAGTGCTTCCCTGTATGGTAGACATGATAAAGCCAACGCTTTGCCCTATTGTTAATGAAAAGGGGATGATGTGATGATGATGATGATACATACACACACACACACACACACACACACACACACACATACATACATACATATAGCGCCGATATAAAAGGCGCTTTGTTTTCCCTCGATCATTGGATGTCCATCACAACGGCACATCGTATTTTTCAATCTCAACTCCCTGGGGATCATTCAACTCTTGCTGCCTGCTAGGCGCACCGAGTTAATGTGGCTTTTCCATCCTTACGAGGTACCCATTCACAGCTGGGTGGACTGGGACACATAGTCACAGTACTTTGTCCAAGTTTAATTGCACGTTGCTGTACCCGCAACTAGGTGTTTGCACGTATTCATGTGGCAACCATCTGGTCATCTACCAACAGATTCGTGGGTTCTTTTAAGTGCACAGGGATGTGTACTGAACACTAGGGGTTGTGACAACACTGAAAGAGTCTGCACACAAAGTTGACTCCAAGGTTTTTTTCACAGGTGGGCTCGATCCCGGCACCTCCAATCTCGCTGGATTACTAGCCTGGCGCCTTAGAAAGCTCGCCCACCGCGCCCCATGATGATGATGACGACGACCGATTATGATAATGATTTCTTTGCCCTATTTCTAATCAAAAAGGGATGATGATGAACGTGTATATATCAGGGATAACCAATAGGCATCATGCACACTGTGTACATTTAAGGCATAATGAAAATCATATATTTCTGTCCATATGCAGTCTCCAACAGTCTTTACTCACGATACACACAGATTAAAAAAAAGTTCAAGCACAAAGTTTCATTTAAGTTATACTACTTCATATGAATAGCATGCGGCAGGGAACTAAAGCCTATTCATCCATTATATTTTATGCGTATGTACTGACATTACAACTCAGTTGTCAACCTCTATATTGATACCATTATAGAAAACATGCACTCAGTGTACATAGAGAACGCATTACATTACACTTTGAAGTATTCGTGACCAAATATGTATGAAATAACTCTGATTCAGTTTTTAAAAATCTTTCATTTGTTATTAATGATCATCATTCCTCTTTAAAACGAAATCCGATTCAACATTTTAAAAAATTAAATCACCGCTCTCAATTTGAGTGCATGAAAGCAATAGGTTTCATTTCAAGAAAAGATTAAATCTGTGCATATCTTTGAAAAAACGTGGACTGTTACGAGCGAGTGATTGTCTTTATGACGTCGACACGTGCAATGAACGCGTCTGAAGCGTGCGGCGTCCTTTAAGCTCGTGGCATACGGCCGCGTGCTTGACGCGTGCAGGCTGACGCACACTCCTGTGAATGTAATTCTATGTACACTTAGCATTGTTCGTTGTTGATTAACAGTATAGGAATGTGGTAGAGGTTGTGTTACCCTATCCACCAGACAGATAATAGCTATGCTTTGACGTCCGTGAGATGTACCAGCATGGAAGAGCGGTCGGACGCCAAGCGGAAACCTTTTCAAACTCTCGTGAACCTATTTCTGTAGCACATCTGCTAGCTATTTCATCAACTATCATGTTCTATTATATATCATTTCTTTGGTAAACTTGCAAAGTAATTTACCAATGTCAGCATGATGCCACTGTTGAATAACTATTTATGAACTTGAAAGAGTGTATTCGCTTTTCTTACTGACATTCACTACGTCTACATCTTAACGGATTTAATGTCAAGGATTTTTCAAGTGGTGATTCATGACATCACACCCGACATATAAATCTTATGAAACGTACTCATAAAGCCTGAATTCAAAAGAAAATAATCTTTTCAAATGTGAATACGTGTATTTGTTGACATAACCCTCTCCAGATTGTCGAACTTAATCTGTAGAAATATTCGTTTCGTTTCCATCTGATTCAGCTTTCAACAAACAAATCTCTAAACGACAATCAATTTGTTTCTTGTGCTGTTTGGTGATATCTGTCTCTCCTGTCACATGGGTGGAGAATACGTACGCTAGATCTCACAATTTCGTCGCTTCTTTACAAATGACGAAACATGACCTCAGTACGTCTCGGTAACTCGCGCGGGGCAGATCGGAGAGGTACGCTGGAGAGCGGATAGAAGTTGAATGCTTCACTGGTATAGGAGCCTCTCCATGTCGTTACATCAATGTCAATAGCGTACACAATCATATTTTATACAAATCTGGACATATTTCATAATGATATTACATATTTAGCGAACTTTATTTTACAACAGTATTACATTACATGTGATAACGACCACATAATCCAATAAACCGTAAGAATATTTCTATTTTGTCACGAAAAGTGTATTTTCGTGTACACCAATGGTATAAAGATACTGTGAAAGTCCATTTTAATGGGGGGTTTATGTACAGCTCATTGTTATAATGTCATTGAGGCATGTTCCTGAAAGATTCATTTCATCTCATATGAAACTATAATCGATTGCACTTGGGGCAATTCTTTGAAATGTCAGCAATTGATTCAATGGAAGTAAAAGGTACAGAGTTGTAAAACTTAAACCTATTGCCCACCTACCTTCGGCCATTAATGGCTTTGATACCTTTCTTGATACAAGGGAGAGCACTGGGTATAGTAGATTGATGTAGATATAAAGCTTTATGTGATTCGCAGTTGTAGGTATATCGGAGCCGTACACTCACTCACCGTTTCATGTTTCACTTATGAGTGAATGCATTTACAATTAATCACCTGTACGACAATAAAGCACGACATAATGTTGACCCCAACAGTTGATCTAACACATCACACCCGGCAAATAGTAACCATCTATTTGAAGTTGAAGGCTAAACACTTTCAAAGTATCATAAATAGAATAGGGCTCAGCATGGCTCCTTGTCATAAACCTACACGTAGCTCAGCGTTGGTGCTGAGACGTACGACACGTGGAGCTGTGATACCTTCACATGTTGTACCCTCGGGGTGGGGCTGGAGGGAAGGAGAGGGAGCACCCCTCCAAGTGGACTCATCACTGACAACTGTCTACGTCCAATATAAAGATGCGCGGAAGGCTGAAAACCATTTGTCATTACAGGTATTGTCAATGTCCTGGCGGGTTATTCGGGGTCACGCTGAGCGTCCATCATGATGGACAGTGGATGGGTATTTGATTGTCTTTGTTCAGGGGGCAACAATTGCAATGCCTGCAAACTGCAGAACTGTATCGCTCGGGATCGTGAGAGGAAAATGTTCACGTCAGTGGAGTTAATATTCTGCACAAAAATAATATTTACTTTAGTCCGCTCATTATCTCCACCAAATGAATTACAGGATAAATAATGTACTCGAAATTATTGTTTTATGTTGAGGAGGGAGAGGTTTATTTGAAAATAACGATATTCTGAATACTGATCATTATCATGTAAGTGTATGTGTCATTGTAGGTCTACGTTGGGCGGGCTTATGGTGGCGTCGTGTACGTCTTGTTTATGTGTGTTGGCTGTTGTAATGTTACTCAGGTTTGGGTGAGTGATATGTACGTTTGCTGTATGTCTTGCCTTGCTGACGTGCGTGCGTGCGTGCGTGCGCGCGCGCGCGCGTGTGTGTGTGTTATGAGAGTTGCGAACGTGTTTTGTTTTTGCAGTTTATATGTATTTTAATGAGTGTCTGTGTACGACCGTGTGTGTTTGTTTGTTTGTTTGATTCCTAACGACTCTATGTCGGCTTTTGTTTCTTTTTCTTTCCGTGCTTTGTGTCGGTTCTGTATTTGTCCCGTGCAGATACTTTGTGGGCTCTGTACTTATCCATTCGTAGGAGTTTAAAGCGGTACGTCATACATCTACATGTATAGAAACTATTGCCTCTGTGAGCACTGCAAATCTCTTAAATATAATTTGTTTACTCTGAGGGTCAAACAATACCTTTGAAAAATTATTTTGCAGTTAAATATGAACCGGTGATTGGTTGATTTTGAACACCAATGTCTGATCACCTTCCCACCGACACAGTCGAAATAGCAATAATATGTAGAACCTTGACAGACATGTCCCAAAGCTTCCCCTCATATTTTCTTAACTGCATTTGTAATTACTACATATTAAAACTTTTTGTCTGAATCAACTTATGAACCCGGTTTGTTAAAAAGGGTTTAATTTGTAAGACCTTTATTTTCCTCTGAAGTTCTAGAACCGTATTTGAAACGACACGTAAATAGTCAGCACGTAAAGAGGTTCCACCAAGTTCACATGAACAAAGATTTTTCTGCCTCGGTTGGACATCATTTTCCAACTGATTAATAACTAGTGAAAACAAAAAAAGGACATAAAATGCGTCCTTGTCTAGCACTATTGGTAGAAAATTGAAAAAGTCCGATATCATGTTCTTTGAACTTTCAAATTATGGTCAATTATATGAACAAAACCATCTATAAAATACAATATATTTCCGACGAATTCCGCTCGAATGAAGACCAACCCATGCAGAATCTATCCTTATTAACAGAATGTAATGCTTCCTCGCTACCTGGATTAAAACCATCACTTTGATTTCTGAACTAGAGACGCAGTATAAACATAATTTTCACTCCAGAATAACCCCTATAGAAACCAGCTTCACATTCTGGAGGCTTATTATATAACTCAACACACGGTTTCAACCTGTTATTTAGAGTAAGTGAGTATGGTTTTACGCCACGTTTAGCAATATTCCAGCAATATCACGGCGGGGGACACCAGAAATGGGCTTCACACATAGTACCCATGTTTGGAATCGAACCCGGGTCTTCGGAGTGACGAGCGAACGCTTTAGCCACTAGGCTAACCCACCGCCCCCTGTTATTTAGAACCAGCGTAGAAACCTTGTCATAAGTATTCAAACCGTGATCCTCCGATTGTTATATCATGGAAGCTCTCCTTCATATGCAGCGGCCGCCATATAGCTGGGATATTGCTGAATGCGGCGTAAAACTAAACTTACCCACTCACTCTTATGTAGAGGAAATACATCGTATTTTAACTACTCATCAAGAAAACATATCTGAAAATATTGTTAAAAAAGGCATAGAAGTAAAACATGCAATATTTCAAGATACCGGGGACGGCGGGGTAGCCCAGTGGTTAAAGCGTTCGCTCGTCACGCCAAAGACCTGGGTTCGATTCCCCACATGGGTGCAATGTGTGAAGCCAATTTCTGGTGTTCCCCGCCGTGATATTGCTGGAATATTGCTAAAAGCGGCATAAAACCCCAACTCACTCACTCACTCACCATACCGGCCATAACGGCCTGGCGCTTTACTTCAATTCAAGCAATCAGTATATACACACAATATATCTACAATCGCTTCAGGCGTTATGTCCAGTATAGTACTGACGTCGTCATCACAACACACGTTGCAATTACCAAATAGATGGAAGCGACAAAACCCTTTCCACATTCATAAGAAATCTCTGCTAAAAGCAGCGTCCATTGTACAATTGTTACAATACCATGAGCATATATTTGTTTCAGCAGTATTACAGCTGTATAATGTTGTTTGTAAACAAATCTAGTCTGGACTCTGGACCAGACAATCCAGTTATTGCCACTATGTGATACGATGACAGGGCATGTGTTTATGAATCACTATGAAGTAGTGATGATACCAGGTGTTCGCGAATGGGTGAGCGTATCCTGCCCCACCGGTTGCACCCGTCATGAACATACGCTAAGTCAATTGTTCACCTGAAATAATTACGTGTGGTGTAAGTCAAAATAGGGAATTGCATCGGACATCATTTTTGCCACTGATGCATCAAATTTCGAAATGTCCTCCACGTGTTAAACTAACGCTGAGTCTCTAAATATACATAATTTTGATTGTAACAAATAAACCCATTTAAATTGGAAAAGGGGCCCTAGGGGGGCCAGAGATTCAGCCTGAACCTGGGGAAATCTAGGCTTGCTTCGTGTAGGGTTTTAGCGCTGCAAGGGCTAGGCTGTAGAGAAATCAATATGGTTCAGAAACTGGAGTCAGACTATCCACATGTCTACAATAAAGCCTTACAGAGTCCTTGCATGCTGTAACTTTGATCAAAACCTTCTGAGCAAGAGAGGTATAACAAAGTCAAAGGAATGGTCAGCGTAACATTCTGCGTAACAGAAATCACAACATCAGAGATATGTAAAAAGATTCTGAAGCAATCCACTGCGTTACACCAATAGATGGTACTGTTACTCTTTGTCTGTGAAACTCTATTTTCAGACTATTAAGTTTGTATTATAACAAGAATTATTAATGTCAGAAATAGTTTTTTCCTCGAACATGTCTCTCGTACGACGACAGAATGGAATGTTTCTGACAAAATACTCTAAAACTTTCCTTTTGATTTCGACAAATATTTCTACTGGAGAATGAAGTATAAACGATGTACAACGACTTATTTCTGTAAATATATTTGCGTGTTAGAGTTCTATACTAGTCTATGTCGGTAATTCTACGATTGTCTAAAAATTCATAATTTCTGCTGCCTGTATGTTACCATTGAGCTCGGTTAACACTGGGTCAAGATGATGTTTTTTGTGAGCACGCAGCACAAGCATTTCGATGTTCTCACAGACGGAAAGAAGCGTCGCTTGAAATGAATATAAATAACATCATCAAAAAACAAACCCTGATTTTACGATCACACAAAGCCTTCACACTTATTCATCTGACAGAAAGCTACTTACTGGGGGCAGCGGAGGGTACACAATGGACCAGTCGGACTTGCAGACCACCCAGCCAATATAACCCTCCTCCATGAACAAACACACTACACAGTGCCATCAAAGGAACCAATATTGGCACCCTTACTTTAGATCCCAATCGATGACTAGGGACAAAACAATAAAAAATGAAGCGACAATCTTTTATAATGTCAAAAGCTGGTTGAAGTCTAATTACCATGCTTAAGTGGACAATGGCCACTGTGGACGATATGGCCAGGGCAAGTGGACAATTACAGCGGGCAGTTGTGGTCAGCGTGGAGTGATGGTCGTGGTCGACGCGGACTGTGGCTAGCTGAGATGATTACATGGCCGCGGATGGACATTGTTGAGGTGGTGTGACAAGTCCGTGACTCTCCAGTGGTCGCGCGTGTCAGGAGCCGTGACATGGGGAAGTAATGGTAGCACCATCGCGTGTCACAGCGGACTGACATTCATGGTACAAACGCCTTGTTGAATTCGCAAAGTTCAAGAGTCTGTTTAAAGCCAGTTAGAATTATCACTTAATTAATCTGTTTGTGGTTCTCCATGCTTGATGGACTGAACATGACTTCAACATGCGAGTAACGCTTCTTCGTGATCCGAACATAGCAGATTCTTATAAACTGGGTTGAGCTGTCTTTTCCAAATATCCATTTTAGGGGAATGTGAGTGATGCTGGCATGCCATGCCGACAAATACATGAAGGGGTATATCAACGCCATGTAGGGTTAGAATAGGTTCCAAGCAACTTATGTTCCAGTGGGTACTACAAACGTTTGTAGAAAAAGAATTCCAGTGAAATCTTGAATTTCGTTTTTCCACAGTAACAAAATGTTCGTGGAACCCCTTTCAGCAATATCAAGGTCTGAGATTCATGCGCTATGTATGAGGGCAACGGATTATGGTATTATTATGTACTTATGGTGCATTTTATCATTAGATTGAAGAACAACAGCATTCGTGTTTTGGACTTTGAGAGTTTTTTCACCCTGAAAGCTATTTGCAACATACTGACTGACTGACTGAGTTTGGTTTTACGCCGCTTTTAGCAATATTCCAGCAACATCACGACGGGGGACACCAGAAATGGGCCTCACACATTGTGCCCATGTGGGGATTCGAACCAGGGTCTTTGGCGTGACGAGCCAACGCTTTAACCATTAGGCTACCCCACCGCCCTTTACAACATACAATGTACATGTTGATTCAGCCTTCCTTGTAACTAGCCATGTTGCGTTTACTATTGGAAGTAAAAATCTCTCTGGTATTGCGAAAAGACACAATGTCTGATTCTATTGGCACTTGGTGATGATTTGTAGATTAGTTTTGTATATCAAACAATCAAAATCAATAAATATGATTGCCAGTCAATCAATTCCACTCCAAGATCTGTCCGTTTCATCTTAAACCATGTTGTTTAAAATCAGTTCCTAATCAGATCACACGCTTTCACCTAGGAATGACACTTCCGCTTGCTCGTATGCACGTGCAGCTACCAAACGCCACCTCACGGCTTGCGTTGATCATGTGACATTCCCACAATGCTTTGCGGTCAACGCGTGAACTGGTTTCCTGAGATTTTGTGAGGACACCAAGCACTCTCGTGGCGACTTTCGGTCTCCACGACAAGGTGCCTCCCGCGCTTCGGTCGGTCCCCCAATGTCCTCGACTGCACGTGTGACGAGGGCAAAGCAGGCGGACTACTTCAACTACGGCGGTAAACTGACACCGCCCCTATCGTCATGCCCTTAACACTATTCTGTAAGAGTGTGTCGAGTGAGTTCGTCTCATTTAAAAAAGCTTGAGATGCCATTCGTCAATTTGGGCTCAATTTTCTTCCCCTTAAGTTCCAACCGGAGAGATTTTTATTCAAAGGATGTTGTTTCATTTAATCGTCTCGAGATCTTTCATGTTCAACTTCAACAAATCAACTTGTTTTTGACAGAATATACTCAGAAGTGTAATTGCAGGGTGTGATGGAAATGTCCTGTAGTATTTAATTAATAACATTGTAGGGTGAACAACTCAATTAGTCTCGACATAAGAGTCGGTTGAGTACGTTTAAGGCCGCTTTGAACAGTATTTCAGTAATATCGGCGTGCCATGTTAATTGACGCAAAGGAAGCAACAGCAACGCCAATCCTAGATGCTCCTCATTTTGATGAAACCCTTTAGCATCTGCAGTGTCCTGATCATACCAAGAGTTGTTAGTTGGTTGGTTGGATGGTTGGATGGATGGATGGATGGATCGTTAATACCGAGCTTCGCAATATTCCAGAGGTATCTTAATAATCGAATGTAGGCCAGAAAATCCAGTGATTAACATTTAATCTGTTTCACAGACTTTGAACCACATTTCCTACCCCCAGTCTCATATGTAATACAAAATCAAAAAAATTAAAAAGCCTCGACTATCCCCAGGTTTTGTTCAGAATATCGCATCTCAGTGGAGTTGCTTTTTAGTTGAAATAGTTATTTGTTTCTATCAAAATTATGTCCAGCGTTAGTCCAACTGGATATGAAAATCAATTCAAGCATTTGGGATACGAAGACATGCATCAACCAAATATGACCTGCCGACCCTTTTAGTCCTCTTACGACAAGCATGGGACGCTGGGGGTGGTTGGGTAGCCTAGTGGTTAAAGCGTTCGCTCGTCACGCCAAAGACTCGGGTTCGATTCCTCACATGGGTACAATGTGTGGAGCCCATTTCTTATGTCCCCTGTCTTGATATTGCTGTAATATTGCTAAAAGCGGCGTAAAACCGTAGTCACTCACTCACTCATGGGTTGCTTTTTGATAACTTTTAATCAGCAGTTACTTCTAAAACATACCGAACTATGTTTTCACATTAACCATTTCCAGATTTCAAAGCGATATTCATGTTCACAGAGACCGAACAAAAAAGGAAAGAGTATTCCTAAAAAATAATCGTTCACAATCATTACGCCGTCATCATTCACCGAAGAGCGTATAAAACTTGCCTCTAAATATATTCCTCTTAATAAATCAACAAAAGAGAGCGTATGATTGAGAAACTATCACAGCGTTTGCCAAGACCGGGTTCTGTCTAATTAAGTCGGTTATTTCAATCTTTCAATTGTGTTACCTGCAAAACATGTAGCTCAACGAAGCCTGGTATTAACGGAACAG
Organism: Haliotis rubra; assembly: GCF_003918875.1. NCBI lineage: Eukaryota > Metazoa > Mollusca > Gastropoda > Lepetellida > Haliotidae > Haliotis > Haliotis rubra. The sequence continues at coordinate 2,774,604 of NW_025767002.1, forward strand.
AAAAGCTACTGTTAGCCCTTCACGGCGGTATAGAGGAAGACAGGGCCACATCGATCTTATTCAGGTATTTTAATGGTTTCTTTCTTCCGCACCGAACAGGTAATAATAAGATCGAGACAGCAATTGTTTGGCGTGACCCAAAGGCAGAGCAAGTGGCAGTGCGCACGTGCGCAGTTCATGCCAACAGTTCACGTCACAAAACTGGGTTGCATCTTCGATGGTGGTCGTTGTTAAAGGGCACCTCGTCGCTGCGTCGCACAACGGTTTGTGTGTGCTGTGTAATTAGACGCTGCTCTGATTGGCTCGATGTTATTGTAAGACTCTGAATTAATCCACTGGATTAGCAACGAACAGCTAATCTACAGGTGTGTGGACTTTTGAGTGCCCATAAGGGTGGGGGCTCGTCATTGCTTACGAAGAAGCCATTCTGCATTTGATTTCGGACAAACATAATATTTTTATGTTAAAAAAAAGAAAGTTATTTTGTGAAAGGTTTTGGTGTGTGATTTGTTATAGAAATTCCCTGAAACAATATGGAAATATGATCGAGACTTTCAAATTATGCGGTAAATTCCAGTTAACCAGGATCTCCTTAATCTGGAAACCCGCTTAACACGGGCAATTAATGTTGAAGATTTGTCTATGATATCTTTAATGAAGGACTCTACTACTTGTCCGGGTTTTATAGTCCGTTCTGGAAATTTGTTTATCCAGGTTAATCCAGGTGGTCACGAACATGTACTGGCACACCCAACGCCTCCCCCTTAAACGCTTTGGATTATCTCCATGTGATTATCGTACATTATCTATAGTACACATCCTTATCTTTTCTGTATGTTAACTACAAAAATGAAATCACATCATTTCACACCCCCTCTGAGAGCCTCTTCGCGGCTTGCAGGTACTGGCGTGTTTCAGCAATGCATGAATGCCCGTCAAAATCATCGAAAATAAAATAAAAGATACGTGTCCGCGATCAAAAATATGAATAAAATTTTGACTTGCTAATTCAGCGTAGGAATTACCGGTCACAGTGTGTGTCCATTGTCGAGAAAATTATCTTTGAATAAAACAGAGGTGGGCGCCATCAAAGCGGCCTATGCAATCTCCAAGGCTTATTGTTTGACGGTAGTTGGACACAGGGCTCGAACGGTCGCAGTTTGCTGTAGGGGTCGCCTTTTCCCCTTGTGAGTTTAACTAGACCCTTAGATGTCGTTTCCATTGTTACGAGATTTTTAAGTTCATAAATGTTTGAATTAGAAAGATAAACTAACTCTTTAGGTGCCCGGACTAAGTGAACTATATTGTTTCTGAGGAGTTTCTATATGAACAATTATCATTGATGTCTGAGAATGAATGGTACCAGGTTAGATTTATGGTCGGTTTTTGAATGGGAAACACGTTTCGGAAGGACATTGGTTTAATCATCATAGACGTGTTCGTCTTTTGAATTAGACCAACAGGCCTTAAAGGAAAACGCTTTTAGCTAGTACAGGTGACAATAATTGTGAAATTAACCCGGTTGCGATAGACTAATAAAACTGTCGCTTGATGTATTACACCTTAGATAATCCGAGTCTCCATCGACATATATGACTTTCACAACGAGCTGGAAAAGGCATTGATTTCATCACGTGAATGAATGAAAGTCAGTCACGTCAAAGGTTCAGTGGAGCTGAATAAATAAGTTTATTTAGCTTGTTTTTTTGCAGAGTCACGTGCGTGCCCATTTAAAACACTGAACACAATATTTATTATATAATTATATTATTGTTATTGAATATAGTATACCGTATTATTTTATATTATTATTAAATTCACGGAGCAACAAAATTTCACAGATTGAGGGAGTATGGTTTTACGCCGTCTTTAGCAATATCACGGCTGGGGACACCTGAAATGGGCTTCACGCATTGTACCTATATGGTGCATCGAACCCGGGATTTCGACTTAACGAGCGAACGCTTTAACCACTAGGCTACCCTACCGCCTCTTATAATCTAAAGAAACCTTCCGTAGTCTGGTTCAAGTCGTACATATTCAAGTCTGAACCGCTCATGAGAAAGGTACACCAGATTTTACAAATTTGTTCAGAAGTAATGATATTATCATTCTTAATGAAATCATGACTGAGTAAGTATGGCTTTACGTCGTTTTTAGAAATATCACGGCGAGGAACACCAGAAATGGGCTCCACACATTGCACGCATATGAGGAATCAACCCGAGACTGCAGCGTGACGAGCGAACGCTTTAATCAGTAGGCTACACCACCGCTCATAATGAAATCATGGACAACTAGTTAGTGAGTGAGTGAGTGAGTGAGCTATATGGTGGCGGTCTGTAAATAATCGAGTCTGGACCAGACAATCCAGTGATCAACAGCATGAGCATCGATCTGCGCAATTGGGAACCGATGACATGTGTCAACCAAGTCAGCGAGCCTGACCACCCGATCCCGTTAGTCGCCTTTTACGACAAGCATAGTCGCCTTTTATGACAAAAATGGGTTGCTGAAGACCTATTCTACCCCGGATCTTCACGGGTCTCATGGACAACTAAACCATCAAACACAGACGTAGAAGGATATACATATCTACACTTCCCAAGGTTACGATTACACCGGAAAAGTAAGCGTGTCAGACTTGCTGGCTTGGATGACACATGACGTATCCCAGTTGCGTAGATCGATGTGCATGCTGTTTATCACTGGATTGTCTGATCTCGAATTGATTATTTTACAGACCGCCGCCATATAGTTTGAATGTTGCTGAATTCGGCGTTAAACAACAAACCAACCAACTACTTACCACCAGAAGGTTCTCCTATTTTCAGGAACATCATGCTAATAAATACTCCATGTATGACGCAGGTTACAACCAAGGTGACCAGAACTGTTTGACCAGTGTGAAATTCGACTTTGTTGACAACAAAGACCATGACCGGGTAGAGATACTTGCACGTGCACCCAGAGACCGTATCGTTAACAAGCACGCACTTCGTTTGCCTAACCCTTGCAACGTGCGCCCAGAGATCGTATCGTTAACCAACACGGACTACACTTGCCTAACCCGTGCAACGTGCACCCAGAGACCGTATCGTTAACCAACACGGACTACGCTTGCCTAACCCGCGCAGCGTGCACGGACTACGCTTGCCTAACCCGTGCAGCGTGCACGCACTACGCTTGCCTAACCCGTGCAACGTGCGCCCAGAGACCGTATCGTTAACCAACGCGGACTACGCTTGCCTAACCCGTGCAATGTGCGCCCAGAGACCGTATCATTAACCAACACGGGCTACGCTTGCCTAACCCGTGCAACGTGCAGGCTCCGACTTTCCGAAGCAAACTTAAGTTTTTACTCACATTACAAACTGAGTTTGAAATTTTACTCAGCTGAGTTTCTAACTCAGTTGCGTTTCTCAAAACAAACACTGAGGACTGGTTATTGTGAATAGGAGATGTGGTGATGGCGCAGGATTGGGAGAATATACCTGTCACAAAAGATCAGGAGCTGGTGTTGTGGATTATTGCTTTTTAAACGCAGAAGATTTGTTTGTTTGTTTGTTTAACGCGGCACTCAGCAATATCCCAGCTATATGGCGGCGGTGTGTAAATAATCGGGTCTAGACCAGATCAATAGTATGAGCATCGATCTACACAACTGGAATATGATGACAACCAAGTCAGCGAGCCTGATCACCCGATCCCATTAGTGGCCTCTTACAACAAGCATAGGTTGCTGAAGATCTATTCTAACCCGGATCTTCAAGGCTTAAACGCAGAAAATATATTTTATCTAGGTTTATTAGGATAGGGGCGTTAAATGTGTTCTTATCTCACGTTAAGGACGAAGGACAAGAACCATATTAATGTCAACAGAAATGAGAACGGTACTTATGTGAAATGGAATGTGAATATACGATCTCAGTTCAAAGAAGATATCATTATTAGATAAGTATAATTTAACCGCCATTCCTTTTACCGTCGGTCGAACACATAAATGCTCCTGGTGGTACATATTTCCAGAAAATGGTAGACCAGGTGACTTTAAGAATAGTCACTTTACTAAATGGTTGGATACAAAGCGTTATGAACTCACAAAACATTTTAATTATCCTAAAAAACCTTTGAGAAGCGCCCTTAAAATCGACATGTGGTAAGAACATGTGTTGAGAACATGTGTTGAGAACATGTGTAAAGAACATGTGTTAAGAACTGTCCAAATGTAAACCGAATGACTTTGATGGCTCATTAAATTCAGCAATTTTCTCTAAGGAAATATACTGAATCCATTAGCCATATGAAGGAAAACAAGTCACATTGATAACGATTCTGATTCAATATGCAGCTATATTAAGATAGGTTATAGGAACAGAACGACACTGTATTAAATTTTTTAACTATATATAGATATTAAAAAAGGGATATGTATCATCGTTTTTGTCTATATGGGCTAGTGTACCATTGCACAAGAAGAACACTTACGATGGCCCAATCAGTTTTCGTGGTATTTCTCTTCTAAGCAGTTCTTGGGAATTATGTACCCAAAACAATTAAATGGTAGACATGATATCAGTTTTAATTTAAGGAATGGGGCATCACTGTTCACGTAATTTTTATTTTGGATATTTTGATTGAAAAAGCTCTGAAAGACAATGATGAGATATTCTGTGCCTTCGCAGATTATCAAAAAGCGTTCGACAATATTTACAGAAATGGATTGTGGCTTATATTTAATACACTTTAAATTGGTGGAAAATTCATAGATATTTGTCATCCTATGTAAAGTGATGTTAAGTCATGTATGAGCTATTGCTGTAATGATAGTGAAATATGTAGTTACAAAACTGGTCTTAGACAAGGGGAAGTAATGTCACCCCACGTCTTTTCAATTTTCATTGAAGAATCTATTGGCCAGCGATATGGTCTTAATGAGTAGAACCGCTGCTCAATTACAGTCACATCTTCATTATCTTTCTGTTTACTTTAACATATGGAGATACACTGTCAACATTGACAAATATGAAGTTTAATTTTTAGAAAATTTCAGGGAAACCTGTAGATATGCATTTTATGTATGATTCATGCAATTTAGAAATTGTAAAGCAGTTATAATGATTAAAAATTATCGGTGGTATCAAATGGTACTCGCACTAAACCAGTACTGCATTATGTATCCGAAATTTGGGGGTTGGAAACAAGCTGAGTGCATTGAACGAGTTCATCGTAAGTTCTGTAAAACTAGCGTAGAAGATAGTACTAATGATTTAAGTGTACATGTATGTGGAGAGTTAGGAAATTTCCCCTTAATCATTCAGAAACAAGTAAGTATGATTATTCACCAATTCGATCTATTCGATCCAATATTCTATTCGCTGCTATTCCAACGGTTCTTGTGTCGTCAACGTCAACGACCGTCATCCTTCCACATGCAGCTTCCCAACCGTGTGATATAACTGAAGTCCCGTTCAAAGCTCACCAGGGGCGGTGGGGTAGCCTAGTGGTTAAAGCGTTGGCTCGTCACGCCGAAGACCCGGGTTCGATTCCCCACATGGGCACAATGTGTGAAGCCCATTTCTGGTGTCCCCCGCCGTGATATTGCTGGAATATTGCTAAAAGCGGCGTAAAACTAAACTCAGTCAGTCAGTCAAAGCTCACCAACAATTCGAATGCGAGAAGGATTTCGAAGCGGAGGTAAAATATGAAATGTCCAATCACCGTTAGTGAATCGGGTTTTACGCCACAGTTAGCAATAGTCCAGCAATATCATAGCGGTGGACACCAGAAATGGGCTTCACATATTGTACTTATGTGGGTAAGCGAACCCTCGTCTTCGGCTGACGAGCGAACTCTTTAACTACTACCATACCCGACCGCCCATTATATTTTAGGAAAAAACTCTGTTTTCTGTTGTATGAGTGAGAGCGTACGTGCGCGCGTGCGTGCGAGCGTGTGTACGGTATGGCATGATAGATTAAAGATAGTGATGTGAAAGAATATTGAGTTATTCGGCTTCTTTTGAGCGGAGAAAACTCAAAGTGAGTGAGAGAGTTGGGTTTGAGAAAGGTTACTGTAAACGTACTTATTTTCGCGTGGTGCAATTTTCTCGGAATTGACAGTTTAGACTACATCGCGCGGTCAATTATTCGCGCAATCAGTAATTGCCGGAACTGCCAGCTGTCTCTTTGGCCGCCACTAATAGCAGTGAAAACAAACAGAGTGGCTTAACCTGTCAGGCGGCGTTTATTGCTTACTCACAGGAAATCCCTATCTGTGCGATATACTAGTACACAGTAATCCGTTTACTCACGGAAGAGATGAAAAACACATCAGTCTTATGTTCCGAATTCTGACGATCTGACGAACTAACTTCTACTGCATATGAAGCTCTTTGTGATTTCAAACACGCCGGGTTGTTGTGAATGAGATGATTGAGTGTTAAAGGACTATTCGCTTCATGATGTACTGGTAAATAAAATCTTAATGAATAAATAAAATACTACTGTATTATTTCTTTCCGAGTCGTTTCATGGTAATCTGTTTTGTATCACGGTGTGTTGCGGGAGGAAAGCTAGAAATGATGCAGACCCATCCTTAAGTAAGTGAGTTAAGATTTTTAGTAACATCGATAGTATTTCAGCCACATCAGGACTAAAGCAACTTATACTTTGACAGGAGCAGCTCTTAGACGTATATCGCTTCCATGATCCCCTCATACACGTGCCCCCCACATCAAAGAAAAATACGAATTTCGCCTAAATTGTTCTGAAAATTATTGTTTCTTTAAGAAAATATCATAACATGTTCTCTGCTTTAAAAACTACCATCTGTTGTAGTAGAGACAGAAAATAATTCTATCTGGAACAAAACTGCAGCTCTTCATTAGTTTGTTCTCTGTTCTTCTATCGATTCCAAGAATCGCTTCGATTTACACGGTTGTCGTATTGCCAACGTCAACGACCGGCAACGACCGACGTAACTGTTGTTCATCCTCCAACATGAAGCTGCCACACCGTGTGGTGTAACTGAAGTACCGCTCAACGCTTACCAACAATTTGAACGCGATGAGGATTTCGAAGCGGAGGTAAAATCTAGTTTCTATCCGAACATCGTCCAGGACCGTGTGGTTTGTGCAGGATGAAGGAGTTGGACAGGACGCCGGTTTCAACAATATTAAAGGACTGGATCAGTGAAACAATGTTAAACGCCTTAGTCAGCAACATTCAAGCAAGATCCCATCTACATCGCGAGTGCCTGCAGGTTCAAACGAGATGAATAACTGTTTGTGTTCCTGATATGTACCTGATATGTTCCTGATATGTTCCTGATATGTTCCTGATATGTACCTGATATGTTCCTGATATGTTCCTGATATGTTCCTGATATGTTCCTGATATGTACCTGATATGTTCCTGATATGTTCCTGATATGTACCTGATATGTTCCTGATATGTACCTGATATGTTCCTGATATGTACCTGATATGTACCTGATATGTACCTGATATGTACCTGATATATACCTGATATGTTCCTGATATGTTCCTGATATGTACCTGATATGTACCTGGTATGTTCCTGGTATGTTCCTGGTATGTACCTGATATGTACCTGATATGTACCTGATATGTTCCTGATATGTACCTGATATGTACCTGATATGTTCCTGATATGTTCCAGATATGTTCCTGATATGTACCTGATATGTACCTGATATGTACCTGATATGTTACCTGATATGTTCCTGATATGTTCCTGATATGTACCTGATATGTTCCTGATATGTACCTGATATGTTCCTGATATGTTCCTGATATTTACCTGATATGTTCCTGATATGTTCCTGATATGTACCTGATATGAAATGATCAGAGCACACACGAAGCTGGTTGCATGTTTTTTCATCGACATCTGCCCGGTTGATTGCAGCAAGCCAGAGTCGTCTACAACGCTCGCTTTTCCTCTCAGTTGCTTCGCCTTGACCTTTGATACGACAACTTGGATACGATAAAAGCTAACCCTATCGCGACCCGACCGGTTTTGACACTTAACAACGGCACAGGTAGTCGGCATGATACTCTAGTATATTTACTATCCTTCGATGACAGGGCCCATTTCTGGTGTCCCCCGCCGTGATGTTGCTGGAATATTGCTAAAAGCGGCGTAAAACCATACTCAGTCAGTCAGTCAGTCGATGACAGGGTTTTTATGTTGTAACTTTATTGATTTTGATATTGATATAAATTAGATTGTTCTCGTCACGATATGACTGAAATAGTGCCTGTGTGACGCTGACTAATAACTCACTCACTCACTGTTGAAGTATGAATGGTTTTGATATCTTTATATTAACTGGATGAAAGCATTTGAATGATTGAAACAAAAATGTTACTTATGGGGTAAAAGTGTAATTTTTATATTATATTTTAATATGGCCTACTATGTTTTAAAATTCTCTCATAACCTCTTTATAGTGGCCAATGCATTTTACTAAGGCAGCATTGTTTATATATCTGTAAATGTGTTGGGTGAGAGTACAATAAACAAATTCTGTATAAGGGCATAGCTAATACTATGTATTTTACATTTCGAAATCACTATCGCTATTGGCAATACAATTAACACTAGATACTAACATAAACTGATTTTTACATTTCTATATTCTTATGTTACGGTTGGGGACAAGTCAGGTGTTAAGTGTCTGGACATGCCCTCTTACTGATCGGAAGCTAACACAGAGAGGAGATTGTTATGATCAATGTCTAAAAGTTTAATAAATAAAATATTTAATTTCTAATTAGCTCTTTGAGCTCTTTCAATGATCCAACAGTATCAACATCACACATATGACTATCACAATTTTCTACATGAAATACCATATCGAATCGACTGATGAACGGTTCTCAACCCCACAAACTAATAGACAATGTACTTGACAAAATAATTATGACTCCCTCTCCCCTCTCTCCCTCTCTTCCTCTCTTCCTCTCTCTCTCTCTCTCTCTCTCTCTCTCTCTCTCTCTCTCTCTCTCTCTCTCTCTCTCTCTCTCTCTCTCTCTCTCTCTCTCTCACACACACACACACACACACACACACACACACACACACACACACACACATACAAATCCATTTGTTGTACACGTATGTCGTTCAGATAGCAGACAGTGTTTTGTTCGCTCACACTTTTCGTAAAGATGCCAAATAAAAAAAATATCGGACAAAACTTATCAGTGTCTATTTCTCAAACCGCCCAAGTATTTGCACTTGCATTGTCTACCATCGGATAGGATATTTAATATTCTACATTTCACATCCAGGAGGTTAGGGCAGCATTTTTATTTTTTGTGTTATGTGTTTTTCATCGCTCGACCGACCATTCTAAACTTTTTTTTTCATTCCAACACCGCCGACTCGAACCTAAAACGTACCGCCTCGTCATGTAAAATGTTTATCTTACAATCAGTCGCTGCCACATGTCCAAAGAACGCGAGAAATTGTAATAAGAATAATAATATATGAGAATCAAGAACATTATTCAGATAATTTTGTCTTTATTAAGTTTTTGGTTTTTTTTGTTCTTTTGACTGACCGACCGACCCAGGTTCAGAATTTGGTGGCACACATTAACGTGAAACACATTAAGAATAATGATGCCCTTAGGGGATGCCCCTTGTTCTTGGGTCCTTAATTTGTTGTTTATGGACGTGCATTCTGTCCCATAAGCATTCTGTTAGTCCAATGTATTCTTTATAACACCCTTGGCATATTATAACATAAAAAGTATTTTGGGCTGAGCAGTCCCGTTTAGATTGTACATGGACTAGTTCTTTCCTGTTTTTTAATTTTTTACATGAATTTTCAACCATATATTTACAAGTTCCACAATTTCCCCTCTTACATTTTGATACCCTGAATTCTGTAGATTTATTAGATTTTTGAAGGGAGGGATATGTATGTGGCGTCCTGCGTGTGTCATAGGCCATATTCCGGGCACCTATATTATCTTCCTTCTTCTTCTGTCTTCTTCCTTGTGTGACACTTCTTCTTCTTCTTCTTCTTCTTCTTCTTCTTCTTTCTTTCTTTCTTTCTTCCTTCTTCTTCTTCTTCTTCTTCTTCTTCTTCTTCTTTTCTTCTTCTTCTTCCTATTTCTTCTTTTCTTCTTCTTCCTTCTTCTTTCTTTCTTCTTCTTCCTTCTTTCTTCTTCCTTCTTCTTCCTTCTTCTTCCTCTTCTTCTTCCTTCTTTTCTTTCCTTTCTTCTCCTTTCTTTTCTTCTTCCTTCTTCTTCTTCTTCTTCTTCCTTCTTCTTCTTTCTTCTTCTTCTTCATAATTATTTTGTCTGTTTGCTTCCTAACCCTTACACCTGCATTACAACAACGTCTTCGCTGAGCAAAACACGGAACAAAACGTCCAATGCTTCATTCAGTCTTGGATGGCTAACCAAGCGTTAGTCAGCTTCCACGTCTTCGTGGTCAATATAAATTTCATCCATAACAAACGGCACATTTCTGCTATGGTTTACTCCCATTTGTTCTGAGACTCCCAGTTGTGAGACAGTGGAGTAGGTAATTAGCGAAGAAAACACACCTTCTTAACTGATAGAATGGATTAACCCCAGCTAATTATGGATTAGCTATTAAAACTGAATTTTGTGGAGGTAACTTAATGAAACTCTTTTCATCGTAGGGATGGGGAAGCACCACCTGTGTGCACTGAACCATTAATTAATGTGTCTCACAACTGTGAGTTCTCACAAATGGGAGGACACCTTCTGCTATAGAACCTCGGTAAAGCCGTGTAAGGCCGATATTGTATTATTTTTCAACTTCTTAAAGGTCACATAAACCCTAGGCGGTACAAATACATAAATCACTAACTGGCATCGTTATAAATGAAACCCCGTCATTAAAACTACTCATTTCGACCTTTAATTGACTTAAATCGACCTTTTTGACAACAGTGCACAATTCTCACCCGCGAACGAAATTTCAACCAATCAGAGCGGCGCGCCTCTGTGACGTCATATGAGGAATAGCTTTGAGGGCCGATGCAGAATTCATCTACATTTTAGGGGTTAAATTATCTTGTTTACAGGCTTGTATAAACCTGAAATCGTGACAATTGTTGTGGAAAATGAAAGCTATATGTTCTCACAATCTACTGTCATTTAATTTTGTCTCCTGCTTTGCGTAGTTTCCGAGTTACAACTTGTTTTCATAGACGATTCTGTCAAAATCGATTGGTGTCGTTAGGCCCTATTTGTACAATGACTGATCCAAATTGATCCCATTTCTGTGTTTTTTTACCTCGATATTTAATCATGTCATGTAAAAATCTGTTTGTATTCTCAAAACAGTGTCGGCCCATAAGTTTTCACATGCAATACAGCAATTAATACTCCCTTGTTGTAACCCGTGTTAGGTGGTATAAACCTACACATGTTATTTGTCATCATTCTCTTGATGGTCAGTTAATTAATTTATAACAGGTATAATTAGTGGTAACACACTTAGATTACCCGACAAAGGTTCCCATTGGGCATTTCTTGTGTCTGGAGTAAATATTCAACATTATAAACATCGATCAAAGGATTAACCGATAACACGCTGATTGATTAATTACTTTTATCTTACACAGCGGAATTGTCAAAAGGTAGTGTTTATTATGTAGATTTACTAATCTATACTGAATACACTCTGTCGTGTCGGTGTCTGCGTAAAAACAACGTCCTTCTTTCAAAGGATTAACCGGCAATACATTGATTGATTGCCCATTATTGGCTAACTAAATTACTGTTTTTAAAGAAAGGCGGACATTATGCAATTAGTTGCCAGGTGTGCTATCTTGGGTGACCAATGAGACTATACACCAATACCTGAAAAGATTTATCACTTTTTCGTATATTAAACTGTTAAAAGACACATCATTTGGAACAGTTTTGTGGATATTGATGGATACATTCCTCGAACAAGGTAATGGCCTGATATTGTTCCTATAACTTTAATCTGTTTTAATTTTAATATTTGCATTTTGTTTTTATTCATTTTTCGTAGCATTCAACAGAATCATTGTTTTCGCCGTGAAGTGTAATGAGACAGACAACATGCACTAGGGTTTGTGTGCGAATTATGATTCACATTGGGAAAACTATAAAATGTCTAGATATTACAGTTCTGTTATACATTCACTATAAGTATCAGCAGATCGTCTGCTTTTTATTTAGTTTCAAAATGCATACAAGTATGATAATAAACTAATTAGGATTATAAGACCAAATATAAAGACGCACATTGACTAGTATCTACATACTGGTGAGTGGACATTAACCATGGGAATGTAGCAAGAAATTTATCGCGCAGTATTGTGACTTCGACCCCCACCTCGCTTCCGTGGAAGAAATCGTTATGTTATAAGTTGTGTCATGCAAAATCCGTTTGGTTATGATTCCAATACATATTTAACTACGAGTAGAAAGTAGTCTTGATTTTCTAACTTGATGAAAACAAACCGTAATCTCATTAATTCTAACAGATTTTTTTATTTTTAAAAATGGCGGCGCCCTGTCGGGAACATCCGCCAGTCTGCGGATGAATGGTATTTAGGTTTGTTTTCACCGAGTTACAAAATCAAAACTACTTTCTACTGGTAGTAAAATATGTATTTTATTGATGGCCAATAGGATTTTGCATGACATAGCGTATAACATAACAATTTCTCTCCTGGCAGCGAGGTGGGTGTCAATATAATACTACTTACAATATTATTGTTACTTCGACCACAACCTCACTTCCGAGGAAGAAATCGTTACCTTACAAGTTGTGTCATACAAAATCTTTATGGTCATCAATCATATGCATATTTTACAACAATTAGTAAGTAGTTTTATTTGATTCTTTAACTTCAGTGAAGCGATCTGAACACAAGTAAGATATCGTTTCAGGCTTCCACAACGCTCGCTTCGCACTCACAAACATAACCGATTTAGCACGAACTGCGGGGTCCTGTGGAAATCTGTACTTGGGGACACCATCGCCCGACCCCTAGGAGCAATTGACGACAAAGCAACGATTCGGTTAGTCGTCGTTGATGTCGAGCAATCATCAAAATGATGAGCGTGCTACACATTTTCTATACAACTAACTGAAAATCGTTCCTCATATGACGTCACTGCAGTGCTCTGGCGACAGAGTTACGTAGCCTGTCTGTGGTTTCGTTGGCGGGCGAGAGGGAAGCAGGCGACTTTTTGGCCACTTTTAATCGCTCGGTATTAATTAACCACAAGTTTTTAAAGAATAAATTTGGTGTTCCGCATAAGACTAACCACAAATCTTTCATATGTAATGGTTAAAAGAGTAACAAAAAACAAAGTTTATTGGTTCTTTAACAAAATCGGTGAAAAGTTCTGTTATTGACAAAATATTGAATGCAAAATTTCCATTAAGAGAGAGGACGAAGAAAACTATAAATAGAACATATATAACCCATTACAGCCGTACTCCTGTATTGACGGTCTGTTGTTGGTCCCTGAATAAAAAAGGCAGGCATGGTTTACACCCTAGTACATTGCTGTAACTTTAGTCAAGGGTGGTCAACCGAGCCATATAAGCAGATAACACTATGTTTGGCATGTATTCTTTACGTCGCCCGAGTGGCATTTTTAGAAGGGCAGAGCTCTGTTTGTGTCAATATTTTTGCCATGTTTACTCATTTTTTAAAAACTACAGTTAGACGTAAGACAAAGTGCAAAACCATGTTTGTCTCTGAATCATTATTTCGTTTGGCTGCCATCGCATCCCAGTTGCTTTTGGTCGATGCTCATGATGTGAATCACCGGGTTGTTTGGTCCGCCGTCATATAGCTGGAATATTAGTGCTCCGTTAAACAACCAACCAACTGTTGGCATATTGCTGTATTATATGCATCATCAACATTGTCTGATTTATGTTATTTTGAATTGAAATTTGATGAAAATAGCCTATTAAGAGTTATTATATGTTCTTTATTCTTTCGTCATTGTAGAATGGTTATTTATTTGGTACTTTTTGTTTTTAAATTATCAAAAGTAACGACAGTTGCCAAGTGAACACATGGATGGAGATATATAAGGGCATAGCTGAATCGCAATCTGATAAATAGGACCTAATGTTATGGGTGCCGTTGTACAAAGCGATCTTAGCGCGAAGGTGACCGTAACTCCCATACCTTAACGTAGACTTAAGGTAGTCTTATCGCTATGGTTGATTTGTACAACGGCACCCTGGTTTATGGTTTAAATGTTGAGAATATATTTTAGGATGCCATGGTGATGATCATCACAGTAATACTATGTATTTTACATTTCGAAATCACTATCGCTATTGGCAATAAAATTAACACTAGATTTGTACATTGCTATATTCTTATGTTACGGTTGGGGACAAGTCAGGTGTTTAAGTGCCTTTAAGCTCCATGAGCTCTTTCAATCATCAAACAGTATCAACATCATACATATTATGACTATCACAATTTTCTACATGAAATACCATATCGAAACGAATGACGAACGATTCTCAACCCCACAAACTAATAGACACTGTACTTGACTCTCTCTCTCTCTCTCTCTGTCTCTCTCTCTCTGTGTCTCTCTCTGTCTCTCTCCCTCTCTCTCTCTGTGTGTGTCTCTCTCTCTCTCTCTCTCTCTCTCTCTCTCTCTCTCTCTCTCTCTCTCTCTCTCTCTCTCTCTCTCTCTCTCTCTCTCTCTCTCTCTCTCTCTCTCTCTCTCTCTCTCTCTCTCTCTCTCTCTCTCTGTAATGGGTAAAACAGTAAACCTAGTCTGACCGGTTGTATGGGATGTACACACACACGCACACTTTTGCCATATATATCAAGCAATTCTTTATACTGAATGTATAACGTTATAAATACACACACAAATCCATTTGTTGTACACGTATGTCGTTCAGATATCAGACAGTGTTTTGTTCGCTCACACTTTTCGTAGAGATGCCAAATAAAAAAAATATCGGACAAGACTTATCAGTGTCTATTTCTCAAACCGCCCAAGTATTTGCACTTGCATTGTCTACCATCGGATAGGATATTTAATCTTCTACATTTCACATCCAGGAGGTTAGGGCAGCATTTTTATTTTTTGTGTTATGTGTTTTTCATCGCCCGACCGACCATTCTAAACTTTTTTTTTCATTCCAACACCGCCGACTGGAACCTAAAACGTACCGCCTCGTCATGTAAAATGTTTATCTTATAATCAGTCGCTGCCACATGTCCAAAGTACGCGAGAAATTGTAATAAGAATAATAATATATGAGAATCAAGAACATTATTCGGATAATTTTGTCTTCATTAAGTCTTTTTGTTTTTCCTTTTTTTACTGACCGACCGACCCAGGTTCAGAATTTGGTGGCACACATTAACGTGAAACACATTAAGAAAAATGATGCCCTTAGGGGATGCCGCTTGTTCTTGGGTCCTTAATTTGTTGTTTATGGACGTGCATTCTGTCCCATAAGCATTCTGTTAGTCCAATGTATAACACCCTTGGCATATTATAACATAAAAAATATTTTACTGAGCAGTCCAGTTTAGAGTGTACATGGACTAGTTCTTTCCTGTTTTTTTAATTTTGTACATGAATTTTCAACCATATATTTACAAGTTCCACAATTTCCCCTCTTACATTTTGATACCCTGAATTCTGTAGATTTATTAGATTTTTTAAGGGGGGGGGGGAGGGATCGAGAGAAAGAGAGCGAGCGAGAGAGAGAGAGCGTGAGGGAAGGAGAGAGAGGGAGGGCGAGATAGAGTCATAATAACTTTCATATTATGTATATGTATGATCTGTCATATTCTCATTTTTATTTATATGTATGTGGCACATTTCTGCTGGAGAACCCATATATAGCATGTATCCCATGTATATTCCATTATTCTTCAATTTCTTAACATGATCGTATTCTGCTATTGACAAACAATCCAATGAAAAATCGGTGTAAACACAGTAAGGCCGAAATTGAAAATACAGAACCCAGTGCCTTTTATAGATTGTAAACATGTAAATAGTATTTGTGTATATAGGCTCATATATTTAAAACGCATCTGAGCAAATTAGACGGCGCCAAATTACCTCTGTTTTGACACTGATCTTGAAGCTAATATCTAATTACTTTCATTAAGTCGATAGATAAACAACAGTCCTTAAAACTAATCGAGCTGTCAGTTCACATAAAACTTATTTCCATAGTTACCTAACACAATTTAATTGTGTGAAATCAGCTTCTAAAATTACAGACACTCCATTGTTGACATGTACTGTTGTGCTTCAAATTAAGCTGTCAGACAGGTTGTAAACAAGATTTCGGCAAGACATCCGTGACATGATCAGCCTCATTGACGTTATAAACAGCCACATAATGGTTAATTTTTGGAATTATATTATGAATTGTTTAACTTAATTTTGGAATGTGGCACCGTACCCAACTCCTGGTTGATATGGATAATTAAGCCTATTTACAAACAGAAAGGTGATGTAAATAACCCTGAAAATTATAGGCCCAAAACAATTTGGTCATGTCTTGGAAAGCTTTTTCTTCTGTTCTAAATTTTCGCCTTGTATTTCTCTTGATGATAATCATGTATTAAGTGAGGCACAGGCGGGTTTTCAAAAGGGGTGCTCTACTTGAGATAATATTTTTGTTTTAAATGGATTAAACGATCCAAAAGAAACCTATCTCAAAACACTTGGTTAACGTTTATTATAGATAGTCTAGACAACTGTGGATTAACACATGTATTAAACAACGCCCAAATGTACGATGGCCAATGGCTGGCTTCTACAATCGAAAGAACACTTAAAGGCCAAGTTATACAATCCTGGCGTGGTGAAATTGAAAATAGTACAAAAGCTACCTACTACAGAGTCTTCAAAACTATTCCATCTTTCGATAATTATCTGTTACTTCCAACTTGACTATAATACCCTTTACTGACATTTAGAACCTCAAGCCATTACTTTCCTGTAGAGACCGGTCGTTGGTATAAAGTACCACGCGATCAGAGAACATGCCCTCTTTGTGATTCATCTGCTATTGCTGACGAATTTCATTACCGCTTCCGATGTTCAGCCTTTACAGAACCTATATCAAAGTTCATCAGTGTACATTATTACAACTTTCCTAACCTATTAAAACTTAAAAACCTGCTTAGCTCAAAGAATGTGTCCGTATTAAAGAAACTGTCAAAATTTGTTGCAATATTAAACTGTACTCTAAGACCAATATGTCGTTAGCTGTCATGCCGATCATGTTTCTTGTATTATAGGCATGAGATTATGGTACTTGCTACAGTAATAGATATACAATTAACATTATTAATAACAGGTGATTAAGAGGTGATAAGATACGAATTATGAGAGTATTTAATAATATACTGAGTCAAAAAAGAAACTTCACATTCTTTCTTCAGGGCACTATAAAAGAACAAGAGATGGTAAGATGGTTGAATTGTTATTATTTCATTGCTGAGATCTGTGTGATGTACTCGATACACTGACAGTGCCATAATCAGTTCCATTAGGCTACACCGCCGTTCCAAAACATGGGTATACAGAATGTCAAGTCACAAGAATAAAAATACGAAATTTCTCAGTTCAATATCGTGTATGGCCGCCCCGCGCATTCACCACTGCCAAACACCGTCTCCTCATCGACTGCCTGATGCTTGTGAACACGTGGTTGGGGATTCTGCGCCATTGCTCTTGCAAGGCAGCGCCAAGTTCCTGCAAATTCTGAGGTTGGTTCCTAAGACCACAAAGCCTTCTCCCAAGTGCATCCCAAACGTGCTCTATTAGATTAAGGTCAGGGGACCTCGATGGCCAGTCCATGACGTTGATTCCAGCGTTTTGAAGGAAATTTCGTGTCAACATCGCGGTATGCGGCCGAGCATTATCATGCTGGAACTGTAGACCTGGGCCATGAGCCGCCATGAAAGGAACGAGTTCAGGGGTGAGCACCTGGTCGCGGTAAGCAGCAGCTGTGAGGTTTCCACGGATGACCAGAAGTCGGGAACGGTTGTTCCCACAGAAAGCACCCCACACCATGGAACTTCCGCCCCCGAATCTGTCGACTTCCTGTACACAACATTGCGCATACCGTTCACGACGTCGTCTCCAGACTCCATGCCTGCCGTCCGCGAAAGATAGGGATCCCATTTCAGATACATAGATGTATCATCAGAGACAAATTATTCATTATTTTTCAAATTACATTTTGTGAAGTTTCTTTTTTGACTCAGTATTTAAGATATGAAGTGATTAATAACGTTGTAAGGTAGGAAATCAGTAACGGAGGTAATAAACATGAAAGTAGGTCGTTAGAGCTGATGAGGGCAAGGTGAGGAGACTCATAGCTTAGGTAAGGGGAAAACTACTACACTATCAAGATGGAGCAACGTGGCCGGGGACGTTGCCACCGTATGCAACCACACCTGCTCGAGCACCACACTCACTAGCCATCCCTCGACGTGCGGAAGCTTGTTTTTCGGTACTACTTGACTCTGACACAACTCGACTCACAGGGGTATTGAAACCTTCCCCAAAGCTTGCACAACTATATTCAGTCATAGGTAGTCATTGCTTGGTATCGGTTGACAACAGTTCTGCACCATTCCAAGTTCTCAATCCCACTGACACCCCCGTACATATTACAAAAGGGACTGAGATCGCACTTTTTGAAACACTACAGGATGATTTTGATATGGGATTGCAAATATCTGATGGAAACTCGGGACCGCCAACAACCGGACCCAACATCGAGGTGTCGGCCATAACCAATGACCACCACCTCCGTGTCTCTGATATTAGCTTGTCACCAACCCCTGACACAACTTTAGAAATGTCTACAGTGTCCAACCATGTCACACCTTCTATCTACGCCGATGGCGGGTCACCTGCCCAGTCGAGTCCAACCCAGACGACAGCCGCACGGAATTACCCGTCACCCAGACCAAGTCTTAATATGTCATCGGTCGTCTCTGAGGATCTGTCAACTACTCCAAGTGTCCCCACGTCCGCTGACCTCTCGGGTGAAAGCATCACCATGGTGAGTGTACCTCAGACGACTGTCACACCGACTGACCAGCCTCCCATGTCAAGTGTCTTCAAACCCTCTGTCACCAGTGATGAGCTGTCATCCAGGTCAGCTGTACTCCAGCCATCTGTCACCAGTGATGACCTGTCACCAAGGCCAACTGTAATCCGACCATCTGTCACCAGTGATGACCTGTCACCAAGTCCAAGTGTATTCAAGCCTGCTGTCACCAAGGTCGGATGTCCCCAAGTCGTCTGTCATCAGTATGGATCCGTCACCAAGGTCAAGTGTCTTCAAACCCTCTGTCATCCCTGATGACCTGTCACCCATGTCAGCTGTACTCCAGCCATCTGTCACCAGTGATGAGCTGTCACCAAGGTCAACTGTACTCCGACCATCTGTCACCAGTGATAACCTATCACCAAGGTCAAGTGTCTTCAAACCCTCTGTCATCCCTGATGACCTGTCACCAAGGTCAGCTGTACTCCAGCCATCTGTCACCAGTGATAACCTATCACCAAGGTCAAGTGTCTTCAAACCCTCTGTCACCCCTGATGACCTGTCACCAAGGTCAACTGTACTCCAGCCATCTGTCACCAGTGATGACCTGTCTCCAAGTCCAAGTGTATTCAAGCCTGCTGTCACTCCTGATGTGATGTCACCAAGGTCGGATGTCCCCAAGTCGTCTGTCATCAGTATGGATCCGTCACCAAGGTCAAGTGTCTTCAAACCCTCTGTCACCCCTGATGACCTGTCACCAAGGTCAACTGTACTCCAGCCATCTGTCACCAGTGATGACCTGTCACCAAGTCCCAGTGTATTCAAGCCTGTTGTCACCCCTGATGTGATGTCACCGAGATCAGATGTCCTCAAGCCGTATGTCCCTAATGATGGTACGCCACCGGGGACAAGTGTACTCAAGCCCCCTGTCACTCCCGAAGGCCTGTCACCAAGGCCAGACGTCACCAAGTCTCCTGTCCCCAAGGACACCCTGTCACCACCGGTGTCACCTGCCCCCGGACACAACCCCTCAACACTGGATCGGCTACTACAAGAGAACCTGGCTACACGGCATGGCTATCGTCGCCGGGCTGCGGACTTAGCCATCGATTTAACTCAAGCTAACCTCACATCCATGGAACAGGACGCACTTTTGTTACTGCTTGGCTGCCATAGGGATGTGTTCGGAAAGGACATCACAGAGCTTGGACGTACTCACCTCTTTGGATGTTATATTGACACCGGATCACACAAGCCGCTGCGTCAACGGCCCTACCCTGTCAACCCCAATCAATGTGAAGAACTTAGCAAACATTTACAACAAATGTTGGACAATGATATCATTGAACCATTCTTCTCTCCGTGGGCTGCCCCAGTGCTACTGGTCAAGAAACGTGACCTTACTACACGCTTTTGCGTGGACTTCCGCCGTTTGAACAAGATCACGACCCTCGAACAGTGGCCTCTCGTGAATATTGACCAGTCGTTGATGTCCCTAGGCACCAGTCAAGCGTGTTATTACACCAGCCTGGATCTTATGTCTGGATATCACCAAGTTCCCATGGCCGGGGACAGCAAGGAAAAGACAGCCTTCATCGTCCAGGGCGAAGGAGCATACCCATTTAAAGTCATACCCTTTGGTCTTGTCAACGCTCCCAGCTGTTTCTCCTTCATCATATCATCATTGTTCTCCTCCATGTCCTGGAGATCTGTCCTTAGCTATTTGGATGACCTCCTTATTTACTCCAAAACGTTTGAAGACCACTTGACACATCTGGAGGCAGTCTTTGCCAAACTCCGCATGGCAAATTTACGACTGAAACCCTCAAAGTGCCATTTTGCCCTCTCCACTATCAATTACCTGGGTCACGTGATATCAAAGGAAGGCGTTGCTATGGACCCAGCCAAAGTTGACAGTGTGGTCACCTACCCTCAACCTTCATGCACTAGTGAGCTCCGCTCCTTCTTGGGGTTGGCTGGGTACTATAGGAAATTCATAAAGGGTTATGCTAACATTATCGAGCCTCTACACCGCCTACTGTGGAAGGATACTCCTTATGTCTGGACGGTTACCTCGGAGCAGGCATTTGCAACTCTCAAGTCAGCACTCACGTCAGCCCCTATCCTAGCATATCCAGACTTCACAAAGCCCTTCATATTGTCGTGTGATGCTTCAGAACAATGTGTTGGATTTGTTCTATCTCAAAAGGGGGAAGATGGCAAGGAACACCCAATCTCATTCGCGGGTAAAAGTTTGTCTCCAACACAGAAGAAGTACTCCATCACCGAGAAGGAGTGCCTGGCTATCGTGTTAGGCCTCAAACACTATCACCCATTCTTGGCGGACAGTCACTGTACAGTTGTCACCGACCATGCAGCCCTACAATACTTGAATTCCATCAAAGACGCCACGGGACGTCTCGGTCGTTGGAGCATACTGCTATCACAATATGACCTTCACATCACTTACGTCCCCGGGCCCAAGAACGGCAATGCCGACGCCCTCAGCCGACGGCCCTATCCTCCTAGAGAGGATAATGAACAAGAGGAACTACTAGGGATCGATACAATCAGCCACGCCATACCAACAGCCGAAGAGGACATTACCCAGGTCACGGAGCATGAGACAGCCACACCCGATGATGATACACACCAACCACAGTACCCAGAAGGGATGCCCCCAGATCAACTACGCGGCCTACAACTCGCAGACCCTTCCTTCCGGGAAATTATGGATTATGTGGAGAAAGGGACACTACCCAAGGATGAGCAAACAGCCCGGCGTGTCATGCTTGAGGCGGCCGATTATGAAATGGATGAGGGACTTCTCATACACTTCTACACTCCCAGAGATCGCACGGAACTCGCCATGGGGACATACAGGCAGATTTGTGTCCCTGCACCACTCAGACAAGATATCATGAGAGCCTACCATGACCACCTCCTTGCTGCACACCCTGGGGTTGATCGTTGCTACGCAGCCATGCGGCTCAAATATTATTGGAAAGGGATGTACAATTTTGTCAAGATGTGGGTTGCCACATGTGTACAATGCCAGGCGGCTAAACGCGACTTTCACTATTGCCCTGCCCAACTGAAACCATCGTCGACGTGTTTGACCGTTGGTCAATAGACCTATTAGGAAAGTTTACAACAACCAGCGAGGGGTATCAGTATGTTCTGGTCTGTGTTGACTCTGCTTCAAGATGGTGTGAAGCTTTTCCTCTTAAATCCAAAACAGCAAAGGAAGTCGCAGCAGCGTTCTATGATGGCATAATCACCCGACACTCTACCCCGAGAGCCCTTCTGACAGATAATGGGGGTGAGTTCATCTCGCGCCTCCTCACGGAGCTCTGCAAACTGCTTGAAGTCAAGCGACTCCGGACATCCCCATTCCACCCACAGACTAATGCCGCCTTTGAACGAATGAACAGTGTCATCTCACAAGCTATCCGGGTCTACTGTGAGGATGCTAGGGAAGCCTGGCCACATCTCCTTCCAAGCATTATGGCAGGAATACCGACTGAGCCCAGCCATCAACTCTACTGGCTACTTACCTTACTTCATGGTTTATGGACGGCAACCCCGGCTTCCTATCGACAACATCCTGCAACCTCTCCCAGATGGCCTCCCATACACAGTCAGAACAGACCTGCGCCAACTTCTAGACAACTTGGATATTGCTCGACAGGCCACGATCTCATCAGGGACGAACCGGTCGTAGAGAAGATTTTACAGTCTAGATGTATGGGAGGAGTCCAACACTACAAGGTGAAGTACGCCGGTGAAACCCGGAGCCGCTGGGTACCACACACCGTACTACCCGACATGCTGATGGAAGACTTCCATGCCAGTCGAACATGGACTATGAAAATCAGACTCAGGACGAAGCGGGAACAATAATAGTCACCGGTACATGAGCACTCAAACACAGCAACCACCGTGGGTACCTAGGCGTACCGTTAGGACACCAAGCCAACCTTACACTTATCACATACACACACCCAGATTGACCACATGTCATGTATTGGTTCACACACCAACAACAAAAGGGAGGGAGCCCAACTGTCCTAATTAGTTGATGGGAGGCAGGCGCGTATCCTATGAGTCACACTATCGCCCATTGGTTGGACAAACGAATTTTTGTCAGACGAGTTAGGCATTGGCCTGTTGAGGCGGAGGTTGTTGTTTTTACAAAATGAGATATATT
Organism: Haliotis rubra; assembly: GCF_003918875.1. NCBI lineage: Eukaryota > Metazoa > Mollusca > Gastropoda > Lepetellida > Haliotidae > Haliotis > Haliotis rubra. The sequence continues at coordinate 2,797,895 of NW_025767002.1, forward strand.
TACACTGGCCTGTTGAGGCGGATTCTTGTCGGATGGGATATGTGTTGGCCGTTGAGGAGGATTCTTGTCGGACGAGATATGTATTAGCCTGTTGAGGCGAATTTCCTTGAGAATATGAGAGATATATATGTTTTATATGTGTATTAGCCTGTTGAGGCTGAGTCTTGTCCGATGAGATATGTATTTGCCTGTTGAGGATGAGTCTTGTCCGATGAGATATGTATTAGCCTGTTGAGGCGGAGTCTTGCCCGATGAGATATGTATTAGCCTGTTGAGGCTGAGTCTTGCCCGATGAGATATGTATTAGTCTGTTGAGGCGGAGTCTTGCCCGATGAGATATGTATTAGCCTGTTGAGGCTGAGTCTTGTCCGATGAGATATGTATTAGCCTGTTGAGGCTGAATCTTGTCCGATGAGATATGTATTAGCCTGTTGAGGATGAATCTTGTCCGATGAGATATGTATTAGCCTGTCGAGGCTGAGTCTTGCCCGATGAGATATGTATTAGCCTGTTGAGGATGAGTCTTGTCCGATGAGATATGTATTAGCCTGTTGAGGCGGAGTCTTGCCCGATGAGATATGTATTAGCCTGTCGAGGCTGAGTCTTGTCCGATGAGATATGTATTAGCCTGTTGAGGCTGAGTCTTGTCCGATGAGATATGTATTAGCCTGTTGAGGCGGAGTCTTGCCCGATGAGATATGTATTAGCCTGTCGAGGCTGAGTCTTGTCCGATGAGATATGTATTAGCCTGTTGAGGCTGAGTCTTGTCCGATGAGATATGTATTAGCCTGTTGAGGCGGAGTCTTGTCCGATGAGATATGTATTAGCCTGTTGAGGCTGAGTCTTGTCCGATGAGATATGTATTAGCCTGTTGAGGATGAATCTTGTCCGATGAGATATGTATTAGCCTGTTGAGGCGGAGTCTTGTCCGATGAGATATGTACTAGCCTGTTGAGGCGGAGTCTTGTCCGATGAGGTACGTATTAGTCTGTTGAGGCGGAATCTTGTCCGATGAGATATGTATTAGTCTGTCGAGGCGGAGTCTTGTCCGATGAGATATGTATCAGCCTGTTCAGTTGGTCCTCTGTCCGATGAGGTTATTATGCATCAGTCTGCTAGGGATGTATTCTGGTTGACGATTCTTGGCCGATGAGCTTATGATACTAATCCACAGTATGGGATAGTAATGGTTTACAATATGGGCAGTGTGCCACTGTCAAGTGCACGTGATAGTGGCATACATCACAAGCCGTACTGCATAAGATAGACTGGGACGGTGCCTGCCTCCTACATATGTGTAACTAGGTAGGGATGGTGGAAACAGTACTCCAAGCGAAGTTAAGACAGAATACCGCACAGAGACACGAGGCACGACTAAATTACATTTTCGACGTCATTCCATTGTCTGCTCGCTCCATTACTTTTCAGGAATGGAGCAATGTGCGCCAGTTTCAAATTAAAGACTTCATTTTGTCATTTTGATATTTAATTTTGATAACAGAAATATTCCCAATACTTTGAATGTAATTTAAGTAGGGTGATATCCTCGTAACTCTCCATTCCTTAAAAATAATGTGCCTCGGCCCCTCCGGGGCCTCGGCTCCATTATTTTTAAGGAATGGAGACTTACTTGGACATTACCCTCTACATCACATACACTCACAAAACCCCGAGACAACGTTACCTAACCATACTGCCCACGCGTCCAGAAAGACTGTATAAATGACAGCCCCAATACAACAATGTCGCTGTATTTTGACTGACAACCACACATCCACAACGTCCTTATTCCCGTATATTTATATTGTTCTCAGACATGATGGTCACCTGGCTGTTGATGGCTATCCTCCTAGGAGTGTCCTGGAGTATACGGGTTGCTGAATGCATAGAGGATGACGACATCCAACGGCTACATTTTGTTTTTTTTTGTTAAAACTTATGACTTATGGGTACATATTTTTGCTTTTACTTTACCAAACACACTCCCTGCAGATCTCACCTTTACATTTCCACGTTGCGTGGCTTCCTTTAAGTGCTCTATCGCCAGGTGTAGACAGGCAAAGGACGCCGCGAATCCAATACTGAATTATACCCGCAACATACATAACACCGCCACCACTCACATACAGGATACCCTTGACACACTTAAACACTTTATTCTTGAGGGGGAAGAGCCAGAGAGCCAGTCCCGCCAACAAAGAAGCTTATGTTTTAGATATACGTGTAATATAGTGCCTTGTGTCTCATAAGCCATATGGCCGGATGTTATATTTTATTGAATGTTTTAAAGTTTATGTATGTTTTATATATAACATGTGACACAAAAATAAAAAAAAATTCTTCTTCTTCTTCTTCATTATCTCAACCGCAATATATCCCAGACAACGTGCAGATCAAACACCACTGAGAAGAAGAAGAGCTTTATTCAGTATTTATGGCCACATGACCAAAAGTACAATTCAATAAGCAAAAAAAAGCACATGGTCAGGCGAACAATTTACAGTTTATACAGGTAAATATAGTTTAAGATAAATTGCAATATTTTTTAGGAGTTTTACATTATTTGTTCTGGTAAACTTTGATCTGGTTGGAGATATAATATAAAAATCAGGAATGTACAAAAAGCGTTGTTGTGAATAAAATGGACATACGAGTAAGAAATGATACTCAGCTTGTATCAAATTACAATTACATTTATCACATTTAATGGAATCAGCATTTACCTGATTAAAACACGACTGGTTCACATCAGAAATACTCATCAAATGACCCACCGACAATGTATCGCTATGCAACACGCTCACCGATACCCAGGTATCTCTACCAGTGGTGTTAACCGTTCCCCGATACGTGGCCGGGTGTCTGTACAACATTTTGCAAGGCAAATACCTGTTATTTTTGTACTTACTGCAATTTCGTACGGCCTATCAGGTCATGCCTGGCGCATCAACGCCTCCTCCGGCTACAGGGGTTGACCGGTGTCGCCTCAGGACGCCGACCTTTCGATTTTCCACTAGTCTCAGGACGCCGACCTGCGGTTTCCTTTGAAGGTTAGGTTCTGATTAGTCTTAGTTAGCGTTGCGGATAATCTACACTAGATGTTTTGATAAGGTGAACTCGTCGCACATGGCACTTCCAATTGATTGAAAAGTTTACAATAACACTTAGTAGAGTGCCAATATTGAACATTGTTCATATCTTTGGTATAAATATATATGGAATGGCCAAAGGATTCACATTCACGCCTGAAGAAATACGTCGGCAAGGCTCATCCAAACATTTTCGAGATTGTGTCGTTGCTGTCACGAGAACAGACCAACACCGGTTCAGTATGCTGCTGGCCAGAAGCGTCCGTCCAAGAAGAGGAAATACAGGGATTTGGAGCGACGACTGGAAGACATTTCGTCACCGGCTTGAACAAGGAACACTGTCCGTGAGTCAGTTTGCTGATTCAGCATCCCACCTATTTGCATTTAGGTTAAAATCTGTGAAAAAATGAGCCTGCGTTATGAGCCTGAACCGGTTGACCAGTTCACTAACAGAATGCTGGGGTCGGGGTCGTCACAGGGAAACCTGACCACTTCCAACAATTTCATGACACAGGCGACACAATTACATGACACAGGCGCAAACCCCAACAAACCCTGTCACAGCACTTCTCCAACACTTACACGGCATATGCACCTACTACCACGAACACCTCCGCATACACCGCAACCCCAATACGCAAGATTGGCTCAGTTGACAATACCACGCACGCACACACCTACAACATGTACCTACACCCTAAAACACATGGAGGAATATGGCTGATAACATTTTGCCCGTGCTGGCTACGATAGTGAGAAAACCGGGGAGAGATATTCGTGCAGACAGACAGACAGACAGACAGACAGATAATTTATTTGAGTCTCACCTCAACATCATACATATGTACATAGAAGGGAATAATAAAACGTTGAGCCAATCTTTACAGACTTATGAGAGACTATATCATATAAAATACAAAACTAAAAGAATATGGGACATATAATATATATTTACAGTACGAAGTTAAGAGTATAAAAGGGCATGTCATTGGTTGGTAAAGTTCGACTGGTAATCGATACGTCAAATTGATTAATTCATACCGTCAGAACATTGGAGAGGTATTGTTGGCCACTTACAAGCTTATCGGCGATCACCGGAAAATAAGCCAGTTCAGCCAGACATCAAAGAAAAACAAAACAAAGTCCAGTTCGACAGGGGTGTTACCCCTGGGACTGTTGTATATAAATATATATTACAGTGTGAGATAGTGAGACTGGTGGTTCTTTTAGAATAAAAACCTTGAACCTTGATACACTTGTACTTAAATCTAAGAAGAAAACGTTATATATATTTTTTATAGACTTTCAAAAAGCTTTTGATAATTTCAGGCGTGTGGGACTTTGGCAATAAATTATTAAAAGCGGGATTACTGGGAAAGTGTTAAAGGTTATTTATAATATGTATGATAATATTAAGTCTTGTGTTTCAACAGGTGGAAATGATTCTATCTATTTTTACTGTTGTAAAGGCGAACGCCAGGGAGAAAATTTATCACCTCTTCTTTTGTCTTTGTTTATCCAGAGACCATATAATATCTATTATATGGTCTGTGGTTTATCTAATTAAACCCGGGCTTCAACACGCATATGAACACAAACAATGCAATTGTACACATGTTTGATCGGCTTTCTAGAAGTTGGTGGGTCAAAACTGAAACATACAAATGTTTGGATGACAACTTCTTGATTTTTTCATAGAGTGATGTTTCGATGTAGATTCTTACACCGTCATCAAGCTAAAAGTGACTTCAACCAAATGGTGAGAAGTATACGTACATGGTATGTTTTGACCAACTGCAGTTGTACATTAATAACAGAATGTATTTGAATAACAAGTGGTACATAATTGAAACATAAGATAAATAATAATGAAGCAATAAACAAGGGTGGGGGGTAATTAAGTGTACGAACAAGCTGATAGGGTGCTTTGATAGTCTATAGTTTGATCAATCTTCAAAGGCCGATGGTATGTAGGGTGACAGCACAACTACTTGATATGATGGCCGCTAATCTATATCACGTCCCATATATTTTGCAGTTAGCACATTAATACTTATATGTTTTAAACATATTTTTATTCATGAAGATGAATTGGGATTGGTGAACAAGCATTACTGCTTATATTAACACCGCTCCCATGCAACATATAATACAACATGAAAATGGAGGATTTTACGTCATCGATACTGACCATTGCATAAATATAATATTTTTAAAATATATAAATATATACAGATTACATGAAATACAACTATTCTCTAAGTAGTCATAAGTTAGAGAGTTACAGTTGTGTGTATCTCACAAGCCATTGTAGAAATATAAATCAATCATGAGAAGGTTGTTGAGTAAATTTAATTATTTTCCTGAGAAAATTTAAAGCGTTGTGTCTTGGTTATATAATCGTGGACGGATTCAACTATTTTCTGGTTTACACAGGGAGTAGGTTCTTTGTTTCCCTTAAGAATGGTATCCAGGTTATAACCGGTCGTGTAAAAATACATATTAAGTCTTATCCGAGTATAGTTACGGCAAGTGAGGAAATAGTGTAGGGCGTTTTCACTCTGATGTCCACAAGAACAACAAGGGCTGTCTATTAAATGTCTGTTATACTTATCGGTGTTTAGGTCGCTACATCCGAGCCTGAGGTGGCAGTGAACGATTTGGCAAAAACGAGTGCCATAATTAAGGTCAAAGTAAATCTTATTTTCAGTTTTTGTAATTAGGTTTTTAAATTCTGTGAGATTACATGACGCTTTGGAATTTGGTAGGACATTCCATAAATTTATTGTGGCAGGTAAAAAGGATTTAGCATAAGAGGCAGTGCGACTGTAAATTCCTTGTATTTCAGAGTTATTCCTCAAGCTGTAGTTTGTAGTTCCGGAGACGGAGTTTGGGATCAGGTCACAAAGATATTTTGGCAATTGGTTGTTGTACATCTTATAGAAAAAAGTTAACTTCTGGCAATTCCTTCTATCTTGCATGGACTGAGATTTGGTTTCATTATAAAGTTTGTTATGACTTGTGCCACGAACGGCACCACATATAGTTCTCAGAGCATCAAGATGTAAAGTTTCTAATGTACGCGATTGCTCAGAAGTACAGTTATCCCAAATATGCGAACAATAGTCAAATATTGGCAAGATATAGGATTTTTACATAATATCCAACGTTTTACGTGATAATCGGTATTTAAAACTCCTCAGACAACTGATCATAGGGCGAACTTTACGTACAATATCATTAGTGTGATCATTCCACATACAATCGCTTTGGAGTGTTAATCCTAAATGTTTATGACTTTTGACTTCTTTTATGATTGTTCCGTCCATGAATAGGTTCGGTTTTAGAGACGGTTTCGTTTTACGTGAAAACTGGGTAGTTTCGGTTTTATTTGGATGAAATGTAACCTGCCACTTACGGGCCTATTGTGAAATTCTATCTAGATCTTTGTTAAGACAGGTAGCAGCAGCTGATGGATCGTCTATGATAACATATAATGAGGTGTTATCCGCAAAGAGACGAATGTTACTGTCAACATCACATACAATATCATTGATGTATATCAGAAAAAGAAGTGGTCCAAGGACAGAGCCCTTAGATACTCCAGCTAGTACAGTTATCTTGTCAGATTTATAGCCGTTAATTGCGACCCGTTGTACTCTATTTTCTAAATAACTTTCAAACCACTGTAATAGTTCGCCTTGGATACCATAGGTTTTCAGTTTATAAATAATTCCTCTATGCCAGACCTTATCAAAGGCTTTACTTATGTCGCAGAAGACTGCTCTAACCTCTTTTCCTTCGTCAAGAGCTTTGGCTATAAAGTTGTACAAAAAGGTTAATTGATTTGTTGTGGAGTCTCCTGGCATGAATCCTGATTGTAAATTTGTCATGAAGTCGTTATCTCTTAAGAAATTGAATACATATTTAAATACACATTTCTCAAAGACTTTCGATAAACAAGATGTGAGTGCGACAGGGCGGTAGTTAGAACATTCATGTACGCTATCTTTCTTGTGAATAGGTATTACCGATGCTTCTTTCCATGGACTGGGAAAAATTGACAGGCTAAGGGACAAATTGAATAATTTCGTAAATATGGATGTTAGACTATTTGCGGTATATCTAAGTACTATATTTCCTGTCCCATCCGGACCGGTCGCTTTTGATGTGTCCAGTGACATTAAAATATCTCTGATGTCATCGCGGGTTAGAGTGATGTTAGTTAATTTTGGGCTGCAAGGAAACTCGGTATCGGGCAAATCTCGATTTGGATCAGCAATAGTCGACTGAGCGATAAAGTAATTGTTTAAGACATTTGCGATTTCTTCATGGTCATTATAGATTGTATCGTTAAAGATAATTGTCCCAAATTGATTGTCATTGTTACGTGATTTTATGAACCCTTTCGTCAGACGCCACCACGTTTTCGTACCGATCGAGGTATTAACAGAGTCTTCAATTTTAGAAACGAAAATTTGTTTAGCAGTTCTAATAGCGGAAGTAACTTTATTTCTTGCTGATCTGAAGTTAGCCTACTTCGTTGGATGGTTACATTTCTTTGCAATTTTATGTAGACGATTAAGTTTCCGAATCAAAGAACGTATTTGACTCGTCATCCAGAGCGGATCTGCAGGTCTAATAGTGACAGTCTTATTTGGTATATGTTGATCGCAGATTTTCATTATTGTGGATGTTAAATCGGTTGCAATCTTATCTATATTATTGGAAGAAAATAAAATATCACCATCAATATCATCGACACTCTTGTTCATGCTTACAGTATCAACTAACGAATAGTAATAAACTTTCCTCTTATAGTTTATAAGGAGGGGAATTGGTTGTTTGATGTTCACAAATATCGGACAATGGTCACTGCAGATAGGGTCAAGGACTCCCGAGTCATTTACAGCTTTAATATTCGAAACAAAAATCAGATCTATCAGGGTACTTGAATGTGGTGTAATTCTAGTTGGTTCGGATATAATCTGTTTAAGGTCATACATCAATTGAAGGTTATCTATTTTAGTTCGATTTTCCCGAAGGACGTCTTTATTAAAGTCACCGACAACGATAGTATACATGTTCAGGTCGACGGCGTTACCGACAGATTCCTCAATCAGATCCCAGTACCCCGCGCTCTTATCTGCTCGATAGACGGATTAGGTAACAACGGTGTTTACATGCACTTTATCTGTATCCACACCGCCTCAAGCCCGGGGGTGTCAAGGTTGTCCATATGCTTGGCGTGTAAGTTGCTTTTGACAGATCGCGACACCGCCACCACGCGTTTGCCTATCTTTCCTGAATGGTAGGTGATATCCAGGTATTGCTATATCAACAATACGAATGTCTGCATGCAATCAGGTTTCAGTAAGACATATAACGTCATAAGATCGAAATTCTGCGTCAAGTAAATCAGTTTTGTCTTTCAAACTGCGTACGTTCAAATGTATTATTTTAAGGTCTCTGAAATATTTCGGCCCAGGATTCGGATGGATATCGCCACAGCAGAGAAGGATGAGAGAGATAATACTTATATAGCTCAACCACTGAATGTGTAACATGTGCGTATTATACGTTGTCTAAAACACGCCTTAAATGGCTTTCAAACGCACAATAGAAATGTATTTTCTGAGGTGATTGTAAGAGTAGTAGCCGTTATATCATGACTGCATGATGTTGGCGAAACAATTGCTATATCACAGAAGAATTGAACTTCAGTAAAATTACACAAAACATCACGTCGGAGTTTCAATCTGGACTGGTTACCATGGGCAGCATAATATTCACGTTTGCATATTAGGAGAGAGCGTTTCCTCAGGTTTCCAACAATGTATAACATGCATAGATACGACAAAGTAGAAGGCTTCCAAAATGCAATGGCGTAGGCGACTTCCACCGGAGGCTGGGTGGAACAAATTCCTTCCACAGGGACCTACGTGGAAGAAAAACACACAGCTTAAAATCACAGAAACTTTAATTGCTCGGCTATAAATTTGCATGAAAACAAACGGAAACATTCTCCGTGTAGCGCCCGGATCCAGCTATCCAACGACACGCAGCATGCGTGTAAGGCGATTTATGCAGCTCCCAAGGGAGCCGTGTTGAAATAGGAGATACATTCTACATCGAAACGTTGCTTTATGCAATAAACAAGATGTTGTTATCCATACGGTTGTATGTTTCAATTTTTACAAACAATTCAGTAGAATCAAACGATTAACATACCACGCTCGCTAAATTCTACCACGCTGCTCTTATCTCACCCTCCACGTCTCACGTTATGATCACACACCCCTCTTTCAATCCTATAGTAAATCGCTTGGCGGACCCCTGTAGTTTTATTTACATGTAGGCTACTTCAAAAGGGAATAACTTTATAGATGTTGTTAAAAGCAGTCAGAAGGTAGGATTCAATAGCATCAGTTATTTAAAACGTGCGTTTCATATATCTGCATAAATGGTATTCTCAAACTTCATAAAACGGATTTGATATTAAAGACGTGTTTTTTCTTCACATACCGGTATCAAATTCTTTAAAGTATTCTGGACATAAATATCCTGTCTAGGAGTGTTGTTATTGTTATTTCCTTTATTTAACGTCGCACAACTAAGCTATTTCGGCGAGGGGGTAGTACACTTATTAAGAAATGAGGGGGAACAAAAAATATAACTTTTGAAGGAGTGGTGGTGTACTACCCAAAAAACCAAAACTGATTGTTAAGGGAAAATTGAACGGGAGGTCGAATTAAAAAGGTAAAAAAATATGAGGAGTTGGGTTGGTGGCTGGTTAGAAGTACCAGTTTCTATGTGTAGTATCAACATATTAGCACAACCGATCACAGAGACGTCTGATCTAATTAGACGGGGGCAAATTACCTCTATTTTGACACTGATCCTGAAGTTAATATCTCATTACTTCCATTAAGTCGTTAGATAAACAACTTCGGGTCAGACAACGGTCCGTAAAACTAATCCCACTGTCAGTTCGCATAAAACGTATTTCCATTGTTAACCAATACATTTTAATTGTATGAATTCAACTTTCAATATTGCAGACAACTCATAGTTGACATGTTCTGTTGTGCCTCAAATAAAGCTGTCAGACAGGTTGTAAGCAAGATTTCGGACAGGGCGTCGCCTTCTCGGGACAATATAATCTGATCACGTGACCTTCATTCAACCACGCTTCAATTGTTAATACGAGTTGTTTAACCCATATCTCAGTAAGCTGGCTAAAAGAGCGAATATTTCCTGCACGGAAGGAGGAATACTTTGTTGAGGACTGAGCTAGGCCTGTACCACACAATGAAACTGTTTAAGGGTACAGTCAAGATCAAAACCAACTACCTCCTTGTGTTCGCTGTTTGTATGATAATATGGCAGGTGCTTCATCTGTTGTCGTGCAGCAGGTTTCGAAGCGCAATAAGCAGCAACGTGTTGATCGACTTACGAGGAAGTGACCGCAAGTCCGCTCTTAAATTCATTAAGGATAATACAGACATTGTTGATGACACAACCAACGAGGGGGACAGTTTGGAGACAATGTTCACGAAAAGATTAACCAAGGAACGACAGACGGATATCCCCGAGGTCAAGGTCACTCGAGCCAGCAGCTGTCGAGACGGTCTGAACCCTGAATACCCATGCATTGATACAAATTGTACTGGACAGGTCAAGAGTGTGAACCATACCAATCTGAGGGAGTTCATCGATTCCCAGTACCGTGTACCAGAGGCGTACCTTGACGCCATAGGCAATATGAGAAAGCGGACTCGCCACCACAAAGTAGTACTGGTCAGCGCAACATCAGATAACCATTTCATGGAATCTCTTGTGTTCTTGAAGAATGTCCAGGAGGTCATGTTTCCCGCAATGGCTAACATCGATTTCCATTTTGTCATGTACGACCTTGGAATGACCTCCGAGCAGCGGGTTAATATGGAAAATCTTTGTCAATGTGAAGTCAGGGATTTTCCTTTTGAGTCGTTTCCAAAGCGTCTTCAGCGCCTTAAGTGTTACACATGGAAGCCTATCATCATCTCGGCAAACCTACCCGTATCTGACATCCTCCTGTGGGCGGATGCCTCCACCCGCTTCACCAACATAAACATGCTGCCGTTGCTGAAACAGATTAAAGCCAGTGGTGTAATGGTGTCAAAAATAATCCGCGCTCTCGGCCAACACTTCTCTCCAAAGATGATGGAATATTATGGAGAGCGCTCTTGTCATTTCTCGCCGTATTGGGAATTTGAGGCTAACTTTATTGGATTAGCAAACGACCGTTTTGTGAGAGAAGCCATCATCGCACCGTGGGTGTCATGTGCTTTTGCGCCGGACTGTATGTGCCCCGACGGATCGCACAAAATGTTAAAGTGTAATGTTAAGGTAAGGGAGTATAATAAGTGTCACAGGTTTGACCAGTCCAGCCTTAATATTATTTTGATAAAACTGTTTCAAGACAATATGCAGAAAATGACAATGCCGAAATCGTTGTTTCATGAAATCAAACGAGGAGACAGACTGGACAAGTATGTTGACGTGAAACACCTGAGACATATCTGAAACACGATTCGGGTTACTGTGTACATAGTCTCTTGCAATGTGAATAAATTGTAATATAATCCTATTTGCTCTCTGTGTCTCGTTGTGCATGAGGGTTTTTCCAAATATAGAAAATACAATTTCCGAAGGCCCTTCTGTTTTTATAGCCTTTGCATTTTTTCTATTCAATATAAATATAAGACAGAAGTCATGTTGGTTAGAATAAAGCAATTATGTTTTACTTTTCGAATGCTGTATATATCTTTACCGACAGGGTAGTACCAGATGCCAAACACGTACCATGAGCATTTATAATGGACTTAAACAACAGTCAATTAAGGAACTAATCCAAGTCAGAGGCTATTCCCTTTCTGATAAGGTACACAAGTTACTGCCCATATTGTTTTCTTTATGACATCATGACACTTATGAAGATCCAGGTTAGAATTACAACAATCCAGACGAGATTTACTGCTTACGAAAATCAAGGTTTGCTGACAATCAACCCACATGACCCGGGTTTAATGAAATCTTATCAGGTTGATAAATCTTGGCATCACTGATAACCCCAAATACATAAGAGATATGTAAACATTTCACAAGGTGTGGAGCACTTAACTCTTAAGATATCTTTGTAGAACTGCTCCCTGTTTTGCTAGTCTGTCATACAGATCCTGAAACAAATATATCCAAGAAAGCCCACGCAAGTCTAGACTTCCACAGCTGCAGGAAATGAAGAAAGTCTCAGGGCTCCTTTACATTATATATTTTTTTTTTTACTGTGAACATTTTTATTGTAATTTATGTTCATTTCAGTGACTGGTTGTTAGTCTACCTGTTTGCCAATGAGTGAGTGTGGGCAGTATTACCGATAGATGGGTAAATTGAGGTTCGTTCTTGCTCATTATCACATCATTTATGTTCTCAGTATATTCTGTGATTGATTACTTATCTTTTCTTAATATAAGTGATATGGTTCCATGTGCAGTCAAAATATATATATACAATAAATATATCACATTGCAGCCTTGTGTGTCATAAAATTGTGTGATACACTATAAACCTCCAATGGTAGCAGCCCATTTCTTATGTCCCCCGCCATGATATTGTTGGAATATTGCTACAAGCGGTGTACAACTAAACTCGCTCACTCACTCATTCACCCAATAGTAACCCATCCCTAGCTGCCAATAAAAAGAACCAAGACACATCAATGTAACACTTTGCTACAAATATATGTTGCTTTTCATTGTTTGACCTTGAAAAACATCACATAACCCTCAATTTCAGGATATGTGCTCACCAGACCATTGAAGGCCCATTTCTATGAAAGCTGAACATTCATATTCATATTTTGATCCCGGAATAACGAATAAATATACTCCCAAAATATTCAAAAATAAAAATCCAACTTAATAAATCCTCAATCCTTTTTAATGTGTAAATCAAATCAAATATTCCTCTTCCTCTTCCAGGCAAATCACTATCTCTTTTACTAAGCAGGGGTTTATCAGTAAACAATATATATTGAATACCACTGAAACGCTTGCCTTCCTGTACAATCCTCACGAGCTTTGCCTCGATAATCGATATAAACATTATACACTGGCCCGCAAGAATTGACATTTCATTGTCATATAAGCAAAACTTGCTTTTGTCACCAGGTCTGGTAATTTTACATATTAACCTGATTGGTAGTGTTGTGTATTTGAAAACCATATTGTAATATATTGCATTACTGTGTTGTGATGTATTAGGAGCGAGGTGGTGGACAGAGGTTGACAGTGACTGCACATGCAGATCCTATTTTGTACATACTAATCATGAGTGAGTGAGTTTGGTTTTATGCTGCTTTCAGTAATATCACAGCAGGGAAAACCAGAAATAGGCTTCACACATTGTACCCATGTGGGGAATCGAACCTGGGTCTTCGGCATGACGAACGAATGCTTCAACCACTAGGCTACCCCACTGCCCCAACTAATTATGAAATGATTACAATGTCAAAGTCAGTATGATCATTTGCTACCATCTTGTAGTCATGGAGACACAGAAGATAACAATGACAGAAAAATCACTTTTGCATATCCGCAGTCAATTTCAGAAGGACCCATCATTTGTTGCTAAATTTCTTCGTACATTTTAGGCTGAATGACTCAAATGAGACTTGTTAAATATTTTGCAACAATACCTTGGAACACACAAACAACAATTGCAATAGATATCGTTAGAAAACGATACTGCAGTATACAGTAACATGGTGACACTCTAAAAATCAAATAAAGTGCACGTTGTTCAACATTGTCAGAAACATTGAAGAACAGTGAGAGACATTCAAGTCACAGATTATTTCATCCACACTGACACTAACTTCATTAGATAAATTGAGGATTATCAAACACTGTTACAATTTCTTGGTTTCTATAGATACCATGACCATATCGCCACTTCAAAGACTGCCGGGGCGGTGGGGTAGCCTAATGGTTAAAACGTTGGCTCGTCACGCCGAAGACCCGGGTTCGAATCCCCACATGGGCACAATGTGTGAAGCCCATTTCTGGTGTCCCCTGCCGTGGTGTTGCTCGAATATTGCTAAAAGCGGCGTAAAACCAAACTCAGACAGTCAGTCAAGGACTGCCTGAGCGAGTGATTGTCACAGGGTTTTACACTGCTCGGAGTACCCCTTCAGACGTATCTTGTCAGTGTAGAAGGACAACATAGCATGACTGATGCATGTAACAGACATTTGTTACTTTCTTGAAACACGTGTGTACAGATATTTTGGTAGCTAACGACCAACTTGGTAAAACAATGTAAACTTGAAATATTTCATACTCCAAGTATTGAAAACTTTGTTCACTTCAGGTATAGCAAAAAGAAAAATGGTCCAAGGAATATGGTTGAATCAAGCTTTACATGATGCAAAGAAATAAAAGATATGACAACACCTGACCTTCATTCCAAATTTAGAATACTGCATATTTGCTAATATGTGGGATCATCCATGAACCCACAGACTTGTGTTTTCAGACTGTATTTATAATTTGTTCCTAACAGTCAACAGTATGTTTGAGGCATTTCGACCCGTGAAGATCCGGGGTAGAATAGATCTTCAGCAACCCAACAAAAGGCGACTATATGCTTGTCGTAAGAGGCGACTAATGGGATCGGGTGGTCAGGCTCGTTGACTTGGTTGACACATGTTATCGGTTCCCAATTGCGCAGATTGGTGCTCATGCTGTTGATCACTGGATTGTCTGGTCCAGAATCGATTTTTTTACAGACCGCCGCCATATAGCTGAAATATTGCTGAGTGCGGCGTAAGACTAAACTCACTCACTCACTCACTCTGAGCCATTTCAGATAAATTACCCACATCTTATATATATACAGACCATTAGTTCAAATATGCAAAGATACCTGGAATAAAACAAACATCAACTTGTTAGAAACAGCTTGGAGTTGCCATTGATACTTGCCTTGCATAAAAATAAAGAGAGAGAGAGAGAGAGAGAGAGAGAGAGAGAGAGAGAGAGAGAGAGAGAGAGAGAGAGAGAGAGAGAGAGAGAGAGAGAGAGAGAGAGAGAGAGAGAGAGAGAGAGAGAGAGAGAGAGAGAGAGAGAGAGAGAGAGAGAGAGAGAGAGAGAGAGAGAGAGAGAGAGAGAGAGAGAGAGAGAGAGAGAGAGAGAGTACCAATAAAGCTCCTCATATCTGATTAGTGTGCATCAGACCAATAGCCCCTTTGTTTCTACAACAAGAAACTTCTGGGCATCAGTCTAATCAAGTTCCCTAATACAACTAACGGTTAAATGTAACATAAAACTTCAGGCGTTAGAATAGAAACACCACCATTTATATTTGGGATTACACTTTCTTAGTAAAGTACAAATTCTAGTAACTTTTGGGGGTTGAGTCCCATCCGGGATTCGAACCCACACCCTCAGAGTCAGGCACCAAATCCCAAGCACACAAAGTCAACAGCCTAACCCGCTCAGCCAGCGCGACGTCCAAAAAATGGAAGTTGGACAACTGGTAGTCAGGACTGCGGACTTTGTGTACCCCACTTTCTAAATGGCATTGTGTAACCATACAAGACTATGCACACTCTAATTAGACAAAACATGAAAGTGTCAAAAATCTTCACCCCCAGACTGAAAAATAAAAAATATAGACACTTTCCACAAAAACAAACAAAAGACATTACACTAGCGCACATTCAGATCCCTGCCCGAATTGATGTCACACAAACACAGACGGCTCCTCGGGATCAAAACACACACGTATCGGCATCTATACCTCAACCCCTCCAAACACCACTCAGAAACTAATAACCTACCACAAGTAATAAAACACAGACAGACATTAACTAAGGTACAGATAGGACACAACTAAACTCGCACCCGCATAATATATAAAAACAAACAAACGGGCAAATAGCCTCCCTGTTCAGTTCCCCCTACAGCTACCGCGTCTG
This sequence comes from Haliotis rubra, assembly GCF_003918875.1. Lineage (NCBI taxonomy): Eukaryota > Metazoa > Mollusca > Gastropoda > Lepetellida > Haliotidae > Haliotis > Haliotis rubra. The sequence continues at coordinate 2,814,005 of NW_025767002.1, forward strand.
ACAAATTTCAAAATTCAAAATTTATACACAAATTAATCATGCAACCCTAACGCCCCTTTCATATATTCTTCAGTAAAATACAACCCACCCTCATTCACCCCTTCTTTCGATCAACCACTAAATGTGTGCGAAATATGCAATTTGTCGAAAGCGCACTAAAGATTTCCAAATCATAATCATTTTCATCAAATGCGCTCACTACAACCGAGCAAAAACACTCGAAAAATCCAACTAAACTGAACGCACCACAACCAACACAGAATTGTGTTCCCAAAGGTTTATACCCGGACTGTCGACAACAACAAATAATCCGTCCAAATTACTTGTCGACAGTCCGGGGAAAGGGAGATGATGTTCTACGTGAGTGACTTCACGCCCAGTGTTCTCGAAATTAACAAACCAATTAAAACAGAGTGATATATATAGAAGACAATATATTTATTTAGTCAATATTTCAGAAATCTCACACAATATATATATGTGTGTGTGTGTGTGTGTGTGTGTGTGTTATAGAAATAAGTGATTTCAGCATGTGTATAAGCAATAACTATATAAAAGATGAGTCCAGATATTTCTTCTTGCCAAAACTCCTTTATATCTGCACTAAAGTAATCTGTAATGTTCAGCCAAGATGAAGCAACTCTGACACATGGTCTGTGTAGTTCAAGTCAGTAAGTCTGTTGGCAAGGATCGAATCCTAGCGTCGATGATTCGGTGCTGTCCTCAGATCTGCTGAATTTTAACTTCAGTAGCTGGCTGTTCTTTTAGCAGCATTCGCACAACCTCAAACACATTCGGATGTGTCTTTACGGCATATTTGTTGATTTTGTTGTGCCAACCTTCCAAATTATTGTTAGTTCTGTGTCCATCATTTTCAAAATAATTCCATTTTGGTTGAGTCCATGGACCTTCTACTCAGATGGTAGTAACGGAATCCAAATGTATCCAAATATATGTTTTTAACAGCATTTCAATATTCCTTCTACTCCCAATATC